>NC_051063.1:177221161-177565979 GCF_004664715.2 Peromyscus leucopus | reverse complement strand
CTCAGGCTCTATTGCCAGCACCTGTCTGGGCCACACTCCATCACAGCTCTGCCTCCCACTGGCGCGTACCTGCTTCGGGCTATCTCCTGCGCCTTTGTCTGCCACAGCCGCTGGGCGCGCCCCGCACACACAAACACATTTAAACTTCCTACTCCCATGAAGGGACTACCTAACAATGAGTTATTCCCACCATAAGGGAAAACAGAAAAACATTTCCCACAAAGGGATCCTAAATATTGAATTATTCCCACTCTGAGGGAAAAATAAAAAACATTTGAAACAAAATTAAGCAAACAGACAGCAAAACGTCTAACCTCTGGGCTTCCTTACTGATCAGCCAGCAGCAATGAGGCCTACCTGCCGATTCTTTGTAATTTAGATGCTGCCGCTCTGCACTGGCAGGACAAAAAAACTCAAGAGTTTCCAGCTATCCTGAAAACTCTACAACTGGAAAAAATCTTTACATTCTCCATTACCACGGGAAGAGGCTTCTCTCTTTCCTTCATCCTTCCTCTACAAGACCCAAATCTTTAGGCCTAGTTTTAAAAATTTTTCCTCTTTTTACCGGGAAAATTCTTTTTTCTTGATTAAAATTTTTCTCCCTTTTCTAACGGGAAACTTCCTTTCCTTCCCTCTTTTCTATTGGGAAGATTTCCTTTTTCATTTAAAATCTTTAGCTGTCTTGCCCTTTTTTAAATTTGGTGCCTTCCTGCTTCAACAGTCCAATTAACTGACTGTGAGCTACCTGCACCCATTTCAACATTTCAATCCACTCTTACCTTTAAAATGCCGGCCGGCCTTCCAAGAGTGTCCGTCAGCTGGTCCTTCTTACTCAGATCTCGGTGGGACCTCCATCTGTAGCAGTAACGCTCGCGTTACCAATACCCGTTCACCATGTCCGAGCGAAGGGCTGCGGATTAAAAAATAGAGACAAGAGACAGCGGGTCATCCGTACGATTGGATGTCGAATGCCGTTTATTGAAGGAGGGAAGAAACTTTAAATACAGGCTTACAACACAAATGGAGGATCCCCTGAGGGCAGAAGTTCGCTACCAATGGTCTATAATCTAGACCCAATGTTCTGCATTCTTGCATCTAAGTTGTTTACACCAAATACAGGATGCACCTAAGTTGTTTACACCACAAGCAGGATGTAGGAACAAAGAACCTCCGGTAAGCTCTCCGATGATCCTAGGGTGAGAAGGACACCAGCAGGGAATCTGAATAGGGAGGACACCTGGTCAGCAAGCAAGGCTGCAGCCACTCACAGTCGGGGGTCAGGGCCCATGGCGCCCACAATATTGCACCATCTAGGTTAATCTTTCCCATTGGAAATTTTTCAGGGGGTCTTCCTCATTCAAACCTGATTTTTATTAACCCAGAATAAATGCAGGGCATATCATTTCCTGTGGAAATAAAATCAGATCCTCTTTCTCAAAGTAACATATGTTTTAACTTAAATTTTGATATCAAGATATTTTGAAAATGTATAGGTTTGTTTAACCCAGAAGCTTTCATAATCAAATATCTCTTACAGTTATCATTTGTTGATAAGTAGTCAAAAAATTAAGACAACACAATAACATACTGTATCCAGACTTTCTGTGTGTTTTCCATATTTATGTGGCTTATTATTTAAGGAATTTACCTAATTTTAAAAGTATTTTATAATCAAGGACTATATATATTCTTTTTTCTCTCTCCTGAGCATATGCATTTTTTAAACACACTGTGACCTGTTTAGAGGCTCTTTTTGTCTGAATCTGTCTTTACTGCACATTGATAACCTTTTCTTTCTGCATGAACAAAAAACCTGCAGTGTAAGTTAAATCATGGCATACTGGTGCTAGCTCCTCCCTCTTGATTCACTGAGAGTCTAGTCTCATGGCAGAGGCAAATTTACCACCAACATTGGGAACCATGTTTACTTCCTGATCTCTGGGAAGTTTCTAGGTCGATGTTAGCACAGAGTAGCATGCTGTCAGTTGCTCATAAACACCATGTAAGTTTTTGGTAGTAGGGCCTCTTAAAAGAGCCACTACCCATTTTTGATGCTAGCACTAGACAAGAAAGCCTTCTCTTAAAAAAGCCATCTCTTAAAAAAGGCATCCATGTGCTCACTGCCAGCAAATAGAGCCCACTATAGAAAAAATTACTACCAAGAAGCCATGTTTGAAAACATACTTGTATGTCTAGTATTCTTTCTTAAGCTTCTTCATGTTTTATGTGAAAATTTGGACACACATTGGAATGACATATGTAAAGGGACCTTTTCTTTCCCAACTGCCTAGTCCCAACTAACCAACTCAGAGGCTGAATATAAATTATAAATGATTAGGTGATAGCTTAGGCTTACAGTTAATTTAACCCATTTCCATTCAACTATGTAATGTCAGGTGGCTCATGGCTTTACCTGTCCTCTAGCATGTCTTGCCTCCTGGGTAGTTGGCTGGCATTGCTCTAAGTAATAATTATAGAGATCAGTCTTATGAAAGTGTAAAACTATAATATTATCATTTACCTGTAGGATATAGTATTACATGGTAAAAAAAATAACCTCTCTCTAATTATTTGTGCACATTGTCTTCATTCTCATGGATCATTGTCTAGAATTATTTCTATAAATCTTTTTGAACATCACAGGGTACTTTGGGCATTGTGGTGCATACCTTTAATGTCTGCTTTTAGGTGACAAAGGCATGTAGGTGGATTTCTGAGCTCTTTGAGCTTGAGATCAGTTTGGTATGAGGAGCAACTTCTGTCTCACCAGACAGAGCTCCATAGTGACATCCTCTCTCAACAAAAAACATCCCAGTACATTTAGTGGGTGGGTTATCACACACCTGTGAACACAGCATTACAGAGGTGGAATAAGGAGTATCATATGTTCAAGGACTTCATCCACTATGAAGTAAGTTTGAGAATAGCATTGGTTATATGAGTCCCTGTCTCTAATATCCTGTCCTCTCTGGAAGAAATTCCAGTCTCTGTCTTTTGGTTCCACAGATCAGCCACAATGAAACTCACTCAATATACAAATGCTGTGGAACTCCTACCCTCTCTACATGCCCTGTTTCTTTCTGAAATCCTTTTCAATGTTTTCTCATTTCAAGTTGCCGTATCTTTCTTCATGTCCCTTTTTATCCTCCATCCATAATTTGCTTCTCAGTGTCTGTTCTCTCAGAACTTTCTGTTGATTACCTTCACTTTGTTTCTTCTTCTTTTAGGACACAAAGAGCACCATAAAGAAGATTTGTGACTTCCTAGGAAAAAAAATTAGAGCCAGATGAGCTGGATATGGTCCTCAAGTACACCTCCTTTCAAGCCATGAAAGAAAATAACATGTCCAATTATAGTCTGCTTTGTAAAGATATGGTTACTAATGGTTTTGTTTTCTTGAGAAAAGGTGAAGAACTTTTCAAGATTTAAATTATATCAGAACATGTGGAGGACTTGTTGTTCCAATGAGACTCAGATACTTTAGAGGGGAATCATTCCGTGGTGATGAGGTGGGCTTCAGTAGTTCTGAAAGATGAACACCTTGGGATTGCAGATCTTTTTGTCCAATACCGTAAATGGAAAACAAAAGGGTAGACATGTTGCAGTAAGGCTTTGTAAGGATCCCTGTATCATAGACCTCAAATGTAAAGAAAACAGTGTGTGACACCAAAGATATATCAGGGATGACAACCACAGAAAACAATTCCATTCATAGTAATTAGGATATAATTAGTGAGATGGGACTTGGCATTGAAGAAGGAATGAATGAGATGTCAGGTCTTTGGGGACAAGTAAAGAACATGTGTAGAGGTAAATGAAGTGGAGAGTTATGGTTTTAATTTTCCTCTTCCAATTATTTACATGCTTCAGTCTTAACCTTCAGTTCTCCCCCACTCTAGATTGTAAGGATCAGGTCCTCAAATATAAAAATAGCATGAGTATACATATAGATAAATAAGTTAAAGTGGATAGCAGATTATATTTAATCCAATATTCCTGGTGTCCTCACAAGAGGAATTTTGGGCTCAGATTTGAGCACACATACATTTTACTTCAAGAATATTGTCATCTATAAATAATGGAGTGATATCTCTGGAGAATCCACTGCTATTGACAGATAACCTCAGACTGCTGTGCTCCAGACTCTGAGGAAACAGAGTTGTCTGCACTAGAACTGAAGGTCCCACATAAGAGATGTTGCTCACTCTTGAATTTCCTGTAATGAATCAGAATTTGGCAGTGATAAAACAGTTATGTATACATAAAAAGCTTTAATGAAATGCCAAAATGAAAGAAATATATTTTTTAATAGGGAAAGTATATGGAAACTAACAAGTAAAAGTTTTGTTAGAAGCACAATGGAGCAGATGCAATAGAATTAAGGACAAAATTACATGAACAAATGTCATTTCCTCTTTTCCATGTAGATTCTTACATGATGAGACCACAATGGAATTTTAGTTAAGTCTCTTCCAAAACATAGTAATTTTTCATATATTATATACCTTAGGAGGAACACACATATATACATACATACATATACATATACATACATATATATGTATGTATATGTATATATATATGTATGTATGTATATATATATATATATATATACATTAGCTCTGCTAAAACACCTGAACTGAGTCCATAAATTATTTCTAATTTATAGTAATTATATATGAAATTTGTTTCTTTTGTATTTGAAGATAACTTTCACTCTGGGGAATTATTTTTCTTCTACAAACATTCATTATAACCCATGAGTTCCAGTGCAAACAAGGACATTGAAGGCAGAGAGCAACTTCATTAATCACCCCAACCTGATTCATGACTTCATTATTGAGGATGCTGAGATGGATATCTCAGAAACACTTTTGAAAGAATACGATACATGAGGATAGTGTTGTAGTGTTGGTCTTTTTAATTCCTACATCAGATTGGTTCCTTTATTATTCTTGAAGGTATGAGCAGAAGAAAGATTAATGCTAAAATTAATTTAATTACTTACCAGTAGATACCTAATTCCCTAAATCATAATGCATGAAAAGCTTTGCTAACTGTTACAAGTGGCCTTAATTGGGAAGAATTCTTTAGAACTATTTTCACTGTCCTTTAGTTGCACTTCTCAGCACCCAAGAAAAATACCTCTTCTTACCTCTGGAGAGCTACATTTACTTGGAAGGCTCAGTCTTCTGACTCGGTGGGATGAATATGGTTTTAAGCTTCGAGCAATAATTACCTACAAACAATTTAATCATTTTGAGTCCATATTTTGATACTGCAGGAAATAAAGACCAGAGAGAGGGTCATTCCCATTCATTCACTGTTTACTTGACAGAATTTTTATAAAGACATTGTCACAATGAAGACATGAGGAAGGAAATATCTTCTGACAAACGTCAAAGTTTTTGAACCTTATTACTTCACAGTGGATGTTTCCTAAATAGAATGCTTGAGCCATGAATCATTTTCACTGGTGTCCTTAGAAGGCATTAATCTGATACATGGCAGGAAGAAGATCTAGAGAAAAGTCCACTATCTGCAGGCCAATAAAAAGCCAGGGAATATCTGGATAAAAACCTTTTGTGAGAATTGCCTCCTCCAGGACTATGAGGAAGTTCATTTCCAACATGAGTTAAGCCACAAATTTAGGGTTTTCCTGTCCCCTGACACACCAGAGTTTGAGGAGATTTTTAGAAAGAATAAATGAAGAGAAATACATGCTTGTAATGGCCACAGGATTTTGACATAATTAGATTTACAACTTCATGTCTGTACCTGCAAAGACATGCTTCTCTCATCTGGACTGATTCAATCCAAGTGGACAACCATATTGAATTTACTGAGATTCTGTTAGCTCAGCATACAGTCTGGCTTATCAAGAGCCAGGTGTGCTTTGGGAAACAATAAAGAAACTTGTTCTAATAATGAATATAGTAATAAAGCTGAAAATAGCAATCTATACCAATAGGTTCCCTTCTTAATAAATGATTCTTCTTTTCTTTTCTTTTCTTGTTATTAAGATAATTTCTATTCATTTCACATAGCAACCACAGATCCCCCTTCCTCTGTCTTCCCACCAAGCAGCCTCCCTCCCAAACCTCTCCTGTTCCCTCCTCCTCCAAGTCAAGGTCTCCCATGGGGAGTCAGCAGAACCTAGTATATTCATTTGAGGCAGGTCCAAGCCCATAACTCCTGCACTAAGGTTGCTTAAAGTGTCACATCTTAGGTACTAGGCTCAAAAAAGCCTGCTCATGTACTAGAGATGGATCCTGATGCACCTGTCTGGGGGTCTCCCAAACAGGTCAAGGTAAACAACTGTCTAACATATCCAGAGAGCTTTGTCCAGTCCCATGGGAGCTCCACAGCTATTGGTTGACAGTTAGTGGATTTCCATTAGTTTGGCTGGCTGTCTCTGTACGTTTTCCCACCATGATATAAATGTCTCTTGCTTATGGAATACCTTCTCTCTCTCATCCATTGGTCTCTTGAGCTCGACTTCATGCCCAGCCATGGAACTCTTCATCTGCTTCCATCAGTAACTGAATGAGGGCTCTCTGATGACAGTTAGGGTATTTACTAATGGGGTTATTGGAGTAGAACAATTCAGGCACCCTCTTTACTATTGCTAGTTGTTTAAGATGGGGTAATCCTTATGAATTCCTGGGAACTTCCCTAGCACCCTGTTTCTCCCTGTTCCCATGATGCATCCATTTATCATGGTATCTCTTTGTTCTCTGTCCCTGATTCAGCTCAAAACTCCTATTTCTTTGTTCTCATCTCCCATCCCTTGCCCTCCATTACCTTCGACAGTCAGTTTCCTCATGTACCTCATCTATTTTTTTCCTTCACTAGGCTATCTATATATCCCTCTTTGGTTCCTCCTTGTTAGCTAGCTCCTCTGGAGCTGAGTCTGGTTATCCTTTGCTTTATATCTAGTATCTACTTATGAGTGAGAGCATACCATGTTTGCTCTTCTGAGTCTAGGTTACCTCATGCAGAATGATATTTTCTAGTTCCACTCTTTGCCTGGAAAGTTCATAATATCATTGTTTCTTACTGAGGAGTAGTACTCCATTGTGTATATGTACCATGTTTTCTTTATTCATTATTGAGTTGAAGGGCATCTAGTTTGTTTCCAGGTTCTGGCTATTATGAATAATGCTGCTATGAACATAGTTGAGCATGTTTCCTTGTGGTATGATTGAGCATTATTTGGGTATATGCCCAAGAGTGGTATAGCTTGGTCTTGAGGAAGATTGATGCCCAATTTTCTGTGAAAGCACCATACTTAATTCATAAGTGGCTGTATATATTTGCATACACACCAACAGTGGAAGAGTGTTCTCTTTGTTCCACATCCACTCCAACATAAGCTGTCTTCCGTGTTTCCATGGGAATAAGTTCTCAAAACTTAAAAAATATATATATGGAGATTGTGGTTTATTTTCCTGTTTTTGTACATGTGAATGACTGGATGTGGTCACAAAATAAATCATGTTATTGAATTGTAGACTTTATTTAGATATTAAGTGATAGAAATACTGATAGTGGTAATAGTAGTGGAGGTAGTTGTTGTATGTGATGTGTGTTGTGTGTTTTTTTGTGTATGTTTCATATTTTTGTGTACAGTGCCTTCAGAGATCAGAAGAGTGCATTGGTTCCCATAAAGTTACAGTTATATATTGCTATAAGCTGCCTGCTTTGTGTTTTGGAACTGAACTCAGGTCCTCTACAAGGGCAGTACAGTTGTCTTGACATCAGAATCATCTCTCCAGCTCTGAATCTTGGAGTCTTAAGTCATCAAATATTTGCTTCTTTTATTACTGGTTTGTTATACATTATAGACTAACTCCAATATGCTAATTAGAATCCCAGCTTAAAACAATACTTATAACTTTTAAACATAAAAAAATTCAAGAAACTTTAATTAATTTTTATTCTGTGACATTTGTGCAAAAGAAATTTATAAAATTGTATATATAGAGACTTTGAAACTTCATTCAAATAGCCTAAGGTATAGTAAGACCTTTATAAACTTACATTTCTGCTCAGTATTTTATACCTGTAATTCACTTTTTCTTCTTTTGTAATTTTTAGTGGGTGTATAACATATTGGGTTATATTAGGAAACTTTGATACAAACATGCACATCAAGTAATTTATTCAGTATTTCTCCTCTATTGCTGAGTCCTTTCCTTATGTTCCTGTTAGTACTTTCTGCTTCCTCACAGTCCCTTCTGCTTGTGTGTCATAGAAACACACTTATATTTAAATCTAGATGTGCAGATGGGAAAAGAATGCATTACACTCTTTACTTTTATGGTTAAATGGAAGTTTTTTTCTTATAAACATGGTGGAGAATACAGCCAGGGACACTTGGAAGAGTTCAGAGCATGGAGAAAGTAGTAGACTGAACATGCTCAGCATAATATGCCAGGCCACGAGGTCAAGAGTTTTGTGCCCAGATCATGACCCCCAGAGAGACCACTAAAGACAAGCATGCTGGAATGCAAAAGCAAGGTTTACTTCTGGATATACAAGCCTAGGCAGGGAATTCATCCAATACATCCAATGCAGTGGAGGCTGGAGGAAGTGTCCACCTATCTGCACGCTCAACTTTTAAAGGGAAAAATCACAAGGTTACATCATTTAGGGGTGCTAGTATGGGTACAATTCTGATTGGCTCGCTTCTAGGGACTTCTAGAAACTACTTCTAAGGGAGTGGTTGCCCGCCACCATTTTTCATTGACTGCCCTCAAGTGGGGGCATTTCTGTGGTCAGTTACCCTGGAAACCAGGGAGCGGACATTCCATAGTCTGGCAGGTATTACCTCATGACTACCTTGTGACACTGTACTTTTACAATTCCTGGTTTCTGGAATCTGGACTGACTTGTTTCAGAAACTAGTGGCCTATTCCTAGAAGGAGAAATCTTAGGCCTTAGATTTTGGGTGAAAGCATTTTGGTCTTATTTCTAAGATGGCTCATTTTGGTCTCTCACAAAGAGCAAAAAAGGAAGAACAACAGAGAGGAGCATAGAAAGAGAGTGGCAAAAAGACCAGGAGAGTCAAGAAGGAACATGTTACACAGGAATCAAAAGCTGGGGAAGGAAAGCCCATGATCTAGAGAAGTTTAGGGTAGAGCTTTGAATGGGAGGAGCTGAGAGGGGCCAAGAATCCAGATATCTGAGTGGACTCCAACAAATACTTGCCCAGAATGCTTGGAGGCCAGCATGCACTTTGTCGTGCTAATAGGCAAAACAATTAGCCATTTGTCCTGAGTTTCATTTGGGCCTGACATATCAGCCTTTTTGGTGATGATAATGTAATCTATTCTGTACCTTCTTAGCTGAAATTAGGACACTATCAGGACCTACGCAGGTTGGAGTGCTGACCAAAGGTTAGGAGAAAGGAAAGGAATTCAGGCTTCCTATGTTCGGTGTGACCATCTGAGGCTAGCAAAGTGCAGGTGACTTTGGAAAAGTCTGAAATTTCTGGTTAAGCCAGAGGCTCAGCCCAGTTAGAAATGCTATCAAAAGCATCTAGCTTACATTGGTTTTCAGTAAATCTAGGACTAACTAGCTGGTGTTGATTTGTAGTAGTTTGCAGTCTTTCAGTGATTAAAAAATCTCCTTGGACAGGTATAGACTAGAGAAGTAAGGTAAAGTTAAGGAGCTTAGTGGAAAAATCTTTTTCTTTGGTGTACCATTGAAACTTCCAGACCTGTTTTCCTGGTAGCTGGAATGTGGAACTAGTCCAAAGACTGGGGGTAGCAGAAAGAGACAGAGAGAGAGAGAGAGAGACAGAGAGAGAGAGAGAGAGAGAGAGAGAGAGAGAGACAGACAGACAGATATACAGACGGACGGACAGACAGAAACAGAGACAGAGAGACTACACTTAAGTATAGACAGTAGGCAAGTGGGGCAGCTTAAGCTGTTGATTGAGAGGAGTCCATACCTGGAGTCTGTTTGACCTGTGACAGGTGGATCCATGTCATGACTCATTGAAGCTTGCATGAATTTTTTAAGTTCATGAAAAGAGATAAATGTTTTTTGAGGTATAAGCATTGCTACTGATTATAATCTGTACTGAAATGCTTACTGTATAGAATGCAGTTTACAGGTGTCTGCAAAACAGCTAGAGTAGACTCATGCCTTAGAGTCATATCAAAAACTGTGTTTTGGGGTTAAAGGCATGAACATTTTTTCCTCTGTTCAGAGGGATGGATATATAAATTTTAAAATCAGATGTCTTCAGCAGAATGAGAAGCACTTTTAAGTCTATACCTAGCAAACAACCAAAGGAGTTTTAAATTTTGAGCTTGGGACTATGTTGATAGTAGTCAGTACTTTACCAAGGAGATTAACAGTTTATCAAAACTCCATTGATTAACTCTTAACATTTAAAATCTTAGTAAAACAATAGTATAGAAAGAGAAAAATACGAAACATTTCTCATTTTTTAATATTCTTCATATACCTTAAATCACTTTCTTAGACCCTCATAACTTAAGCATTCACATCCTCAGACCTTTACAACTTGCATTTTCATACTTGAAATTACTTTCTTTCTTTTTTTTATTTAATGCCAAATGTCATTTATTGAAGGAGGGAGGAGGACTTAAATAGAGGCTTACAGCACAATTGGGAGAACCCTAGAGGGCAGACGTTTACTACCAATGTTTTACAATCTTGCATCTAAGCTGTTAACAGCCATTATGCAGCATACACAGACAAGGAACTTCCCTTCAGAATTCAGGAGGGTGGAACCCGGCAGGGAATTAGCATAGGGAGGAAATCAAGGTCAAGGTCAGCAAGCAAGGCAATAGTTACCCAAAACAGGGCCAGGGCCCTATAGGTCCCCCTTTTACTAAAAAATGAGCTTCTGACTTAGGTTGTGTGGGACGTCAGCAGGTCACCTTCCCCATCATGGAGACACCTGCCCAGAAGCCAGCTTTTTCAAGTATGTCTGATTACGTGCCACCCAGACTCCTTGGAGATTAAGGATAACCCTGAAGATCACTGACCTCCATTTGTTAACAGTAGCATACCAGCTAAACCTTTTCATTTTCACAATCCTCTTCAAGCTGGTGTAGTACCTACTTTTCAGGAGTGGCTCTGTGCAACATATATTGGCCTCCTGAAATTCATTTAGCCCCCCTTTGAAGATACCCTAAAATTTATGAACCTGAATGTAGCCATTATAAGACCATTATTTATGCTCCTTATGAGCTGCCTGTTTTTCTTCATGGTTCTTATTTGTTCTTTTGCAGAGCTGCCAGCTTAAGTCGTGCTGGCATCAAGAAAAATGGGCCTTGGTGGTTCGTGTTCCTGGAGTTGTGTGGATGCCCACATACCCCAGGAGAGAATTTGACATTGCTGCTTCCATTGCTGCTGTTATAGCAGTGGGGGCCACCTCTGCTACTGTTTCTGGGATTACCATTTCATAATTGCTTACTACAGCTAGCACAGTGGAGACCCTGGCAACAATAGCAGCTACCACAGTTGAAATTACTTTCTTAGACACACTGTCTTAGTTATGGTTTCTATTGCTGTGAAGAGACACCATGGCCATATCAATTCTTATAAAGGAAAGCATACATAGTTCCAGATGATTAGTCCGTTATCATCAGGGTGGGAGGCATGGAAGTGTGTAGGTAGACATGGTGCTGGAGAAGGAGATGAGAATCCATCATCATAATCTGCAGAGAACAGGACTTAAACTGTCTCCCATGCTGGGAATAGCTTGAGCATACACAAATAATATCTTTATTCAGCTCCAAATCAGCCAACAATGCAAGTCATATAATGTTCCAAACAGCTGTGTCCAAAATCCTTGAGGAAGAAATGTTATGATAGAAAGAAATGTGCAAGTTTAATATTAAAATGTTAAACTTCATCCAATAAGGAAAACAAAAAATCAAAATGTAAACAAAAATTGCAGCTGAGTATGAATAGCCATGGTAACCATAAAAATGACAAGCCTCTGAAAACAAGCCTTCATGCTTAACTCATTCTTGATGTCATTTGGACCAAATATGTTAAATCAATACATTTCATACTTTGTAATTAACTTAAGATAAAAAATATAAATCAACACATAAACATCTTTATAGTGGAGACTTTGAAAGCCAGAAGGACCTGGACCAATATAATGCAGACACTAAGAGACCATGGATATCAGCCCAGACTAATATAGCCAGCAAAACATTCAATCATCATAGATGAAATGAACAAGACATTCCAAGACAAAGCCAGATTCAAACAATACTTATCCACAAACCCAGCCCTACAGAAATCACTAGAAGGAAAATTCCAACCGAAGGAAGACAGATACACACTCGAAAACACAGGCAATAGATAAAGCCACAGCAGTAAACCCCAAAGAAGAGAAGTACACACACACTACCACAAAAATAACAGGGATGAACAATTACTGGTCATTAATATCCCTTAATATCAACGGACTTAATTCACCTATAAAAAGACATGGGCTTACAGAATGGATAGGAAAGCAGGACCCATCTTTCTGCTGCATACAAGAAACACATCTCAAATTCAAAGACAGACACTACCTAAGAATAAAAGGCTGGGAAAAGACTTTCCAATCAAATGGTCTTAAGAAAAAAGCGGGGGTAGCCATCCTGATATCCAACAAAATAGACTTCAAACTAAAATCAATCAAAAGATCAAGAATGGCATTACATATTCATCACAGGAAAAATCCACCAAGTCGAAGTTTCCATTCTAAACATTTATGCCCCAAACACAAGGGCACCCACATATGTAAAAGAAACATTACTAAAGCTTAAACCACATATAAAACCATACACATTAATTGTGGGAGATCTCAACACCCCACTTTCACCACTGGACAGACCTCCCAACTCAAAATTTAACAGAGAAATAAAGGACTTAACTGATGTCATGACCCAAATGGACCTAATAGATATCTACAGAACATTCCATCTTAACAAAAAAGAATATACCTTCTTCTCAGCACACCATGGACCTTTCTCTAAAACTGACCACATACTTGGCCACAAAGAAAATCTCAACAGATACAAAACAATTGGAATAACCTCCTGTGTTCTATCAGACCACCATGGTTTAAAGCTAGATTTCAGCAGCAACAAAAACTAGAGAAAACATACAATCTCATGGAAACTGAATAATGCTCAACTGAATCACCAATGGTTTAAAGAAGAAATGAAGAAAGAAATTAAAGACTTCCTAGAGATCAACGAAAATGAAGACACCACATACCCAAACTTATGGGACACTATGAAAGCAGTGCTAAGAAGGAAATTCATAGCATTAAATGCCCACATGAAGAAGTTGGAGAAATCTCACACTAGTGACTTAACAGCACACCTGAAAGCTCTAGAACAAGAAGAAGCAAAGTCTCCAAAGAAGAATAGACGCCAGGAAGTTATCAAAGTGAGAGGTGAAATTAATAAAATAGAAACTAAGAGAATAATACAAAAATAAATGAAACAAAGAGTTGGTTCTTTGAGAAAATCAACAAGATAGACAAGTCCTTATCCAAACTAAGAAAAAGCCAGAGAGAGAATCCAAATCAACAAAAACAGAAATGAAAAGGGGGATATAACAACAGACATTGAAGAAATCCAGAGAATTATCAGGTCATATTTCCAAAACCTCTACTCTACAAAACTGGAAAACCTAAAAGAAATGGACAATATTCTGGATAGGTACCACATACCTAAGTTAAAGCAAGACCAGATGAACTATTTAAATAGTCCAATAAACCCTAAAGAAATAGAAACAGTCATTAAAAGTCTCCCAAGCAAAAAAGGCCCAGGACCAGATGGTTTCAGCCAGAATTCTACCAGATCTTCAAAGAAGAGTTAATACCAATACTCTCTAAATTGTTCCACATAATAGAAACAGAAGGGACATTACCAAACTCCTTCTATGAGGCTACAATTACCCTGATTCCCAAACCAAACAAGCATACAGCAAAGAAAGAGAACTACAGACCGATCTCCCTCATGAACATAAAATACTGGCAAACAGACTCCAAGAACACATCATAACACATTATCCACCATGATCAAGTAGGCTTCATCCCAGGGATGCAAGGGTGGTTCAACATATGAAAGTCTGTCAATGTAATACACCATATAAACAAACTCAAAGAAAAAAAACACATGATCATCTCACTAGATGCAGAAAAGGCACCTGACAAAATCCAACACCCCTTCATGATAAAAGTCTGGGAGCGATCAGGAACACAGGGAACATACCTAAACGTAATAAAGGCAATCTCCAGCAAGCCAACAGCCAACATCAAATTAAATGGAGAGAAACTCAAAGCAATTCCACTAAAATCAGGAACGAGGCAAGGCTGTCCACTCTCCCCATACTTATTTAATATAGTACTTGAAGTTCTAGCCAGAGCAATAAGACATCATAAGGAGATTAAGGGGATACAAATCAGAAAGGAAGAAGTCAAGCTTTCCCTATTTGCAGATGACATGATGGTATACCTGAGTGATCCCAAAGATTCCACCCAGAAAGTGATAAAGCTTATAAACACCTTCAGCAACATAGCAGGATACAAGATCAACTCAAAAAAAAAAAATCAGTAGCCCTCCTATGTACAATGGACAAAGAAGCTGAGAAGGCAATTAGAGATACATCACCCTTTACAATAGCCACAAATGACATAAAATACCTTGGGGTAACACTAACAAGGCAAGTCTATATGACAAGAACTTTAAGTCCCTGAAAAAAGAAATTGAAGAAGATGTCAGAAAGAGGAAAGATCTCCCATGCTCATGGATAGGTAGGACCAACATAGTAAAAATGGCAATTTTACCAAAAGCAATCTATAGATTCAATGCAATCCCCATCAAAATACCAACACAATTCTTCACAGACCTGGAAAGAATAACACTCAATTTCATATGGAAAAACAAAAAAACCCAGGATAGCAAAAAGTATCCTGTACAATAAAACAACCTCTGGAGGCATCACGATCCCTGACTTCAAGCTCTACTATAGAGATACAGTCATAAAAACAGCTTGGTATTGGCATAAAAACCGACATGTGGACCAATGGAATCGAATTGAAGACCCTGATATTAACCCACACACCTATGAACATATAATTTTTGACAAAGAAGCCAAAAGTGTACAATGGAAAAAAGAAAGCATCTTCAACAAATGGTGCTGGCATAACTGTATATCAACGTGTAGAAGGCTGCAAATAGATCCATATCTGTCACCGTGCACAAAACTTAAGTCCAAGTGGATCAAGGACCTCAACATAAATCCAGCTACTCTGAACCTGCTAGAAGACAAAGTAGGAAGTAGTCTTGAACGCATAGGCATAGGAGATCACTTCCTAAATATAACACCAGTAGCACAGGCACTGAGAGAAACAATCAATCAATGGGACCTCTTGAAACCGAGAAGCTTTTGTAGAGCAAAGGATATGGTCAACAAGGCAAAGCGACAGCCTACAGAATGGGAAAAGATCTTCAACAACCCCACTTCTGACAGAGGACTGATATCCAGAATATATAAGGAACTCAAGAAATTAGACATCAAAATGACCAACAGTCCAATTAAGAAATGGGCTATAGAACTAAACAGAGAATTCTCAACAGAGGAAACTCAAATAGCTGAAAGACATTTAAGGAATTGCTCAACATCCCTAATCATCAGGGAAATGCAAATCAAAACAACTCCGAGATACCACCTTATGCCTGTCAGAATGGCTAAGATCAAAAACACTGAAGACACTTTATGCTGGAGAGGATGTGGAAGTAAGGGAACTCTCCTCCACTGCCGGTGGGAATGCAAGCTTGTACAACCACTTTGGAAATCAATATGGTGCTTTCTTAGAAAATTGGGAATCAATCTCCCCCAAGATCCAGCTATACCACTCCTGGGCATATACCCAAGAAATGCTCAATCATACCACAAGAGCACTTGCTCACCTATGTTCATATCAGCATTGTTTGTAATAGCCAAAACCTGGAAACAACCTAGATGCCCTTCAACTGAAGAATGGATAAATAAATTGTGGCACATATACACAATGGAATACTACTCAGCAGAGAAAAACAATGACATCATGAGGTTTGCAGGCAAATGGATGGATCTAGAAAAAATCATCCTGAGTGAGGTAACCCAGACTCAGAAAGACAAATATGGTATGTACTCACTCATAGGAAGATGCTATCCTGGTGTTCTTGCTTCATGTGAGGGCATACTTAGGGAACTTACACTCCAAATTCAATGTAGCATCCCAAATCACTCCAGGTTGAAGTTGAAAATCAAGAGGGGAATTGTTACCATTATAGAATGAAAGATTATATCATAACTCTAGAGCATATGTAAGAAATCCTTTTTCACAGGATATGTTAAGAATTTCATAAAAGAGCTGGAGAAATGGCTCATTGTTTAAAGAGGGGTCCTGCTTTGCAGAGGACCTAATTTCCATTCCTATCACCCATTTCAGGTGGCTCATAACTACCATACAACTCTAAGAGATCAATCAACCTCTTCTTTGCTCCTTGTGAACTGCACACATGCACACACACACACACACACACACACACACCTACACACAAAAAAATTAAATATGAAATGTGATATATAATGTAAAGAAGCAATAGGGATCCTTCAGATTTTAAAATGTTTTATTTACACTCAATTGCTTTCATTTGCATATCTGATTGTGAGTATTAACCATGGTGTAGCAGGAATCTTAAAAGTTCTTAATAATAAAATCAAACCCGAGGCCAGTCATTGGGGTGAATACTGGAAGGTCAGAGAGACAGAACAAACCACAGCTATCTCACCTTGCCAGTTCCTCAGCTGGTCCTGTTTCCTCAGACTTGAAGCTTCTGTGTCCTCATCCCAATGGCTCTCAGCTGAATTGCTGCTGGAAAGCCTGAATGCTTAACCAGCCAAAATCTTCTAGTTTCTGGTCCTCACGCCTTACATATCTTTCTGCTTTCTACCACCACTCCCTGGGATTAAAGGTGTGTGTCACCATGCTTGGCTATTTCCAATGTGGCCTTGAACTAACAGAGATCCAGAGGGATTTCTATCTCTGGAATGCTAGGATTAAAGGTGTGAGTGCCACCATTTTCTAGCCTTTGTATTTAGTGGCTGTCTGTTCTCTGACCCCAGATAAATTTATTAGAGTACACAATATTTTGGAGAACACAATACCACCACACCATGGTGCATGAGTAAAAGTCTGAAGACAGTTTGCAGGATCAGTTCTCTCCTTCCACATAGGTTCAGGGGGATCAAACTCTGATCCTCACAATTGGCCACAACTGCCTTTACCAGCTGAGTGATGTTGCCTGTGAAATAGCATGGGGGGGCCATACACTGTAGCATGGAAGTCCTAATAGATGTCACAACCCCAAAAGGGAATAACTCTCTCTCCCAAGCAGTTAGAGCGCTTCAATATGGGACTTGTCCTAGAGATCATGTGCCCCATCAATGACAGACTTCTGCTGCTTGAACCCCTGCAGGTGTCCACAGCTACTGTGATTTCATATTTGCTGCATCATGATGAACACATTAAGATATACTATGAGCACTTTTGGAAATTAATTGTTCAACAAATGGTTTCTTCTTGGTTTCCCTATAACCTCTGACCTTAACCCATTTCTTACTAAACATCCATAATATAAATATTCTCTTTATACAGAACTCTAAACTTAGGTCTGATCTTTCCATCATGCTTAGTCTAGTAGTTCCTTTTAATTTTATATATTATAATTTGATATATTCTCTTCATTACATCAACTAGGGATTTTTTTTGTTAAAAGTTTTTTGAGACAGGGACAAACGATATAGCCCTGTCTGGTTGTCAAACCTCAATTAAGAGCAGGCTGCCCTTGAACTCATAGAGATTATCCTGCCTCAACATTCTAGGTACTGGTCAACCATGCCTGGCTATTTTTAAATTATAGCTACATGATTGAGGAGGTTTTGGAGGAAGGTTTTTGCACATGAGTACATTTGCACAGGAGACCAGAAGCCGTCATATATGCTCAAGCTTTTTTTATAGAAGGTTGTGAGGTCCCTAACCTGGATCTAGATATTGAACTCTGGAACACTGGAAGAGCAGCAAGCAATTTTAACCTCTTAGTCATATATCCAGTCTCAGTATATTTTCTAACTCTTTAAACAATTTTATCTATTGAAACAATAGAGTGTGAAGTCTGTTAGAAATATGTTTAAAATGATCCAAAATTTATGTTTCTGAGAATCCATAGGAATCTTGACATAATATCCAAGAAGAGGAATTTGAAAATACTGGGAAACTTATTTTCCATATTGGTAATATTCTTAAATGTATCAGTATTTGATGAATAAACACAATTCTTTTATTAAAATTAATATAAATACCGTGTTACAAGTAATCTGAAGGGAAACCAGGGATGTGTACTAACTAGAGAGGGAATGTAGATACATACAGGTAAAGAAAAAATGACAAATCAAATGCATGTATAAAATATCATAAGGAATCATACTATAAAGAAATCAACATATGGCAGATAAGCATATAATTTCTATGAAAATTTCTTTTTTTAAATGTGTTAAAATTTTACATTTTATTTTTTGTAAAATTTCATCAAATATCATAATGAGTGTAAAATAACTCATTAAATATCCATAGGTTAATGCAGACTTAATTCAGGGGATTACAAAGCCATTGGATATATCATATTCATATGAAGGATCACCTGGTATGAAATGTAGAATTTCCAGTTTCAGATTTAGTAAATCTAACATATTTACAAAATAGAAATTCTTCCCACATTTGAGGGGTAGGTTTGAAAATCAAATATCAATAAAATAATCACAGCCAATATTCATTTTATGGATTAAAATGGGCTTCATCTGAAGTTGAGTTGGGGAATATAAAGGTAAAATTCTAAAGAATTAGTAATTTTAAAGCCATTAGAATCTATGACAATCACCTTGTCCTCCACTCACCATCAAAGGCATAAAAATATGTTAAGATGTGTATGAAAATAATGCAGTTGGTTTTCTAGTTTCTTTTTTTTCTTTTTTATTATTTAGAAATTTTCTATTCATTTTACATACCAACCACAGATCACCTTCTCTCCCCTTCCCATCAAGCATTCTCCAAGCCCACCCCCCATCCCCACCTCCTCCAAGGCAAGGCTGCCCATGGAGAGTCAGCAGAGCCTGGTACATTCAGTTGAGTCAAGTCCAAGCCCTTCCCCCTTCACCAAGGCTGTGTAAGGTGTCCAACCTTAGGTACTGGGTTCCAAAAAGCCCACTCATTCACCAGGAATGGATCCTGATTCTGCTGTAAGGGGGCCCCATGAACAGTTCAAACAAAACCACTGTCTTGACTATACAGTCCAGTCCAATGGGGGCTCCAAAGCTATTGGTCCACAGTTCATGAGTTCCCACTAGTTAGGTTTTGTTGTCTCTGTAGGTTTCCCCATCATAACCTTGACATCCTTTGCTCACACAATTCCTCTTCTCTCTCATTGACTGGACTCCTGGAGTTCAACCTGTTGCTTGGCTGTGGATATCTGCAACTGCTTCCATAAGTTCCTGGATGAAGGCTCCATGATCACTGCTAGGGTATTCACCAATCTGATTACTGGAGTAGGCCAAATAAGGCATCCCCTCCACTACTTCTAGTAGTCTAAGGTGGAGTCATCCATGTGGATTCCTGATAACTTCCCTAGCACCCTATTTCTCAAAATTCCCATGATTTCTCCATCTATCATGATATCTTTTTCCTTACTCTCCCACTCTGTCTCTGAGGAAGCTTGCCTAATTCTTTCTCTTATGTTCTCATGCCCCATCCCCTACTCTCCCTTACCTCCCTCCAGCCCCAGTTTGCTCATGCAGATTTCATCTATTTCTCATTCACAGGACAATCCATCCACACCTCTTAGGGTCCTCCTTGTTTGCTAACTTCTTTGGAGCTGTGAGTTGTAGTGTGGTTATCGTTTGCTTTACATCTAGTCTCCACTTATGAGTAAAGGAATACATACCATGTTTTTCCTTCTGAGTAGGGATGACCTCACTCAGGATGATATTGTCTAGTTCCATCCATTTGCCTGCAAATATCATGATGTTACTGTTTTTCTATGCTGACTACTACTCCATTATGTGTATGTGCCACATTTTCTTTATCCATCTGTTCTTTGGTTGAAGGGCATCTAGAATGCTTCCCGGTGCTGACCATTATGAATAATGCTGCTTGAGAAAGGTTGCTTCCCAATTTTCTGAGAAATAGCTGCACAGATTTCCAAAGTGGCTGTAAACTTTTGCATTCCCCCCAACAGTGGAGGAATGTTCTCCTTGCTCCACATCCTCTCCAACATAGGCTATCATCATTGGTTTTTATCATAGCCATTATGACACATATAGGATGTCATCTCAGAGTCATTTTGATTTGCATTTTCCTAATGACTAAGTATGTTGAGCAATTCATCAAATGTCTTTCAGCCATTTGAGAAACTTCTGTTGAGAATTCTCTGTTTAACTTTGTAGTCCATTTTTTAATTGGATCGTTTGGTATTTTGATGTCTACTTTCTTGAATTCTTTATACATATTGGAGATCATCCCTTGCTCAGATGTGGGGATGATGAGGATCTTTTCCCACTCTGTAGGATGTCATTTTGTCTTATTGATGGTATCCTTTGTGCTACAAAAGCTTCTCAGTTGTAAGAGGTCCCACTTAATTGTTGCTCTCAGGGACTGTGCATTTAGGAAATGGTCTCCTATGCCAATGTGTTCAAGACTACCTCCTACTTTCTATTCTATCAAGTTCACTGTATCTGGATTTATGTTGAGGTCTTTGATCCACATGGACTTGAGTTTTGTGCATGGTGACAAATATGGATCCATTCTGTTAGCCTGTATCTTTTTATAGGTGAATTGAGACCATTGATATTAATGGATATTAATGACTAGTGATTGTTAATTCCTGTTATTTTTGGTGGTAGTGCTGAATGTTTCCCTTCTTTGGTATTTGTGGGTGTGGTATTAACTATTGCCTGTATTTTCATGGGTGTATCTAACTTCCTTAGGTTGGATTTTTCCTTCAAGTGCTTTCTGTAGGGCTGGATTTGTGAAGAGATATTATTTAAATCTGGTTTTATCATGGAATATTTTGTTTACTCTGTCTATGTTGATTTAAAATTTTTCCGGGTGTAATAATCTGGGTTGGCATCCATGGTCTCTTAGTGTCCACATAACACCTGTCCAGGACCTTCTGGCTTTTAGATTCTCCATTGAGAATCAGGTACGTTTTTCTTATAGGTCTGCCTTTATATGTTACTTGGCCTTTTTGCTTTGCATCTCTAATATTTTTTTCTTTATTCTGTATGTTTAGCGGTTTGATTATTATGTGATTAGGGGAATTTTCTTGGATCCAGTCTATTTGGTGTTCTGTAAGCTTCTTGTATCTTCATAGGCATTTCCTTCTTTAGATCGGGATAGTTTTCTTCTATGATTTTGTTGAATATATTTTCTGTGTTTTTGAGTTGATTTTCTTCTCCTTCTTCTATCCCTATTATTCTTACGTTTGGTCTTTTCATGGTGTCCCAAATTTCCTGGACATTTTGAGTAATGACTTTGTTGGCTTTAGTGTTTTCTTTGACTGATGAATCTATTCCTCTACCATATCTTCAATACCAGAGATCTGATCTTCCATCTCTTGCATTCTGTTGGTTCTGCTTGCATCTGTAGTTCCTGTTCATTTACTCAGATTTTCCACTTTCAGCATTCCTTCAGTATGTGTCTTCTTTATTGTCTTGATTTCAGTTTTCAAATCTTGAACTGTTTCCCTCACTTGTTTAATTGCTTTCTCTTGGTTTTAATGGATTTACTGATTTCTTCCAATTTTATGTTTGACTTTTCCTCGACTTCTTTAAGGGAATTTTTCATTTCCTCTTTAAAGATCATCTTCTTAAGGTCATTTTTAAGGTCAATTTCTTCTGATTCTTCTGTTTTGGGATGTTTAGGTCTTGCTGATGTAGGTTCTGATGGAGCCATATTTGTTTTTATGTTACTGACTCTATCTCTGCACTGGCATCTACCTATCTCTTTCTCCACTTGGTGCAAGTAGTATCCGTGTCTGAGGGAGCCTTTCTTGGTGTGACCAATAGTCTTAGTCCAGTGGGAGCTCTTGGTCTAGTCAGTGCTGATGGGCTTTTTCTCAGGGAGCAGCTCTTAGTCCAATCTGGTGCTGGCAGGCTCTCTCTCAGGGAGTAGCTGCAGTCTTGGCACATGGATGGGTTGGGAGGAGTTGGGCTTGTGGGTTACACAGTCTGGTGGGGGATGGTGGTTGGATTATCCCACTGCAGTAGGTCTGCCTGCCAACTGGCCTGAAACTGGGAATGCAATGGGTGGCAGTGAAGGGACACAGGGTTGTGCATCTGGGCCCAAGCCTAGGTGCTGGGTTGTCCCAGTATGAGGATAAAGACTCACCTCTTAGTCCAATTGGGTGCTGGCAGGCTCTGTCTCAGGGAACAGCTGCAGTCTCGAAGGGTTTTTTTTTAATTAAGAGATTTTTTTCTATTCATTTTACATATCAACCTCAGATTTCTCCTTCATCCCTCCTCCTGCCCCACAGCCTTCCCCAAACCCAACCCCTATTCCCACTTCCTCCAAGTCAAGGTCTCCTGTGGAGTCAGCGGTGCCTGGTACATTCAGTTGAGGCTTCTCCAAACCCCTCTTCCTGGCACCAAGGCTCTGCAAAATGTCTCACCATAGGTACTAGGCTCCCAAAAAACCAGCTCATACACTAGGAACCGGTTCCAAACCCACTGCCTAGGGACCTCTTATATAGTTCAAGCTAAACAACTGTCTCACTTATCCAGAGTGTCTAGTCCAGTACCATGGGGTCTCCTCAGCTATTGGTGCACAGTTCATGGATTTCCACTAGTTTGTCTAGTTGTTTCTATTGTTTCTATCTATCATGGTCTCAATATCCCTTGCTCATAGACTCCCTCCTCTCTCTCATCAATTGGACTCCTGGAGCTCCATCTGGGACCCAGCCATGGATCCCTGCATCATCTTCCATCAGTCACTGGATGAGGGTTCTATGATGACTATTAGGGTATTCAGCCATCTGATCACCAGAGTTGAGAGGCACCCTCTCAACTACTGCCAGTAGTCTATGGTGGAATCATCCTTGTGGATTCCTGGGAACCTCCCTAGCACTATGCTTCTCCCTATTCCCATGTTGTCTTCATTTATCATAGAATCGATTTCCTTGCTTTCCCACTTTGTTCCCATTCTAGATCAAACCTCTCCCATCCCCTGTCCATGGCTCTCCATTACTCCCCTACCCTCAGTTTTTTCATGTAGATCTCATCCATTTCTCCATTGCTGGGTGACCCATGCACCATTCCTAGGATCCTCCTTACTAGCCTGCCTCCCAGGAGCTGTGAGTGGCAGTCTGGTTATCCTTTGCTTTATATCTAGTATCAGCTTATGAGTGATTACATACCATGTTTGAACTTCTAAGTCTGGGTTACCTCACTCAGGATGATATTTTCTAGTTCCATCCATTTGCCTGCAAGCCTCATGATGTCATTGTTCTTCTCTGCTGAGTAATACTCCATTGTGTGTATGTACCACATTTTCTTTATCCATTCTTCAGTTGAAGGGCACCTAGGTTGTTTCCAGGTTTGGAATATTACAAATAACCCTGCTATGAACATAGGTGAGCATGTGTCCTTGTGGTATGATTGAGCATTCCTTGGGTATATGCCCAAGAGTGGTATAGCTGGGTCTTGAGGGGTATTGATTCCCAATTTTCTGAGAAATCGCCACATGGATTTCCAAAGTGGCTGTACCAATTTGAATTCCCATCAACAGTGTAGGAGTGTTCCCCTTGCTCCACATCCTCTCCAATATAAGTCTTCAGTGTTTTGTATCTTATCCATTCTGACAGGCATAAGGTGGTTTCTCAGAGTCATTTTGATTTGCATTTCCCTGATGACTAAGGATGTTGAGCAATTACTTAATTGTCTTTAAGCCATTTGAGATTCTTTAGCTGAGAATTCTGTTTAGCTCTCTAGCCCATTTTTTAATTGGACTGTTAGGTATTTTGATGTATAGTTTCTTGAGGTCTTTATATATTCTGGAAATCAGCCATCTGTCAGATGTGGGGTTGATGAAAATCTCTTCCTATTCTGTGAGTTGTCATTTTGTCTTATTTACTGTGTCCTTTGTCTTGCAAAAGCTTCTCAGTTTCAGGATGTCCCATTTATTAACTGTTACTCTCAGTGTCTGTGATACTAGCATTATATTTTAGAAGTGATCTCTGGTGCCCATGCTTTCAAGACTACTTCCTAATTTCATTTCTATCAGGTTCAGAGTAACTGGATTTATGTTGAGGTCTTTGATCCACTTAGACTTAAGTTTGGGGCATGGTGACAGATATGGATCTATTTGCAGTGTTATACATGTTGACATCCAGTTATGCCAGCACCATTTGTTGATGATGCTTTCCTTTTTTTCCATTGTTCAGTTTTGACTTCTTTGTCCAAGGTCAGGTGTTAATAGGTTTTTTTCATTTTTTATTAATAAATTATCTATTCATTTTACATAGCAACCACAGATCAACCCTCTTCTCTCTTCCCACCTCCCAGCCTTCTCACCCAAACCACAGCCATCCCCACATTTTCCAAATCAAAGTCCCCCATGGGGAGTCTCAGAGCCTGGCACACTTAGCTGATGCAGATCCAATCCCCTCCCCTATTTCCCAAAGCTGTGCAAGGTGTCACAACCTAGGCAGGCACTGGACTCCAAAACACCCACACATGCACCAGGTACAGATCCCAATCCCCCTGCCCTGGGGGCATGCCAAACAGTTGGAGCTAAACAACTGTCTCCTGTAACCAGAGGGCCTAGTCTAGTCCTATGGGGGTTTCATAGCTATTTTTCCACAGTTCATGGGTTTCCACTAGTGTAGCTGGTCATCTTGTCACATTTTCCCATTTATGATTTCAACATCCCTGGCCACAGAATCTCTCCTCTCTGTCATTGGTTGGGTTCCCAGAGTTCAGCCTGGTTCCCAGCTACAAATCTCTGCATCTGCTACCATCAATCTTGGATGATGGCTCTATGATGACAACTAGGATGTTCACTAATCTGGTTACTGGAGTACACCAATTCATGAACCCTCTTGACTATTGCTAGTAGCTTAATGTGGGGTAATTCTTATGGATTCCTGGGAACTTTCCTAGCAACTGGTTTCTCCCTGTTCCCATGATGTCTACATTTATCATGGTATCTCCTTGTTCTTCCACTCTGTCCCTGTTCCAGCTTGAACCTCCCATTTTCTTGTTCTCATACCCCATCCCTTGCCCTCCATTATCTCCCCCATCCCCAGTTTGTTCATGTAGATCAGTCTATTTTTTCCTTCACAAGGCTATGTATATGTCCCTCTTTGGATCCAATACGCTAGCTATCTTTTCTAGAGCAGTGGGTTTTAGTCTGGTTATTCTTTCCTTTATATCTAGTATCCACTTATGAGTGAGTACATACCATGTTTGTCTTTCTGAATCTGGATTACCTCACTCAGGATGATATTTTCTAGTTCCACCCATTTGCCTGGAAATTTCACAATATAATTATTTTACTGCTGAGTAGTACTCCATTGTGTATATTTGCCACAATTTCTGTATCCATTCTCCATTTGAGGAGCATTTAGCTTGTTTCCAGGTTCTGGCTATTATGAATGCTACTATCAACATAGTTGAGCATGTGACCTTGTGGTATGATTGAGCATTCCTTGGGTATATGCCAAGAGTGGTATAGCTGAGTCTTGAAGTACATTGACTCCCAATTTTCTGTGAAACCACCATACTGAATTCCAAAGTAGCTTTATAATTTTGCTTAACCACCAAGAGTTGAGGAGTGTTCTCTTTGTTCCATATCGTCTCTAACATAACCATATTTATCAAAGCCATTCTGACAGCTATAAGATGGTATCTCAGAGTTGTTTTGATTTGCATTTCCTTTATGACTAAGGATGTTGAGCAATTCCTTCAATGTCTTTCAGCCATTTGAGATTCTTCTGTTGAGAAATCTGTTTAAATCTGTAGCCCATTTTTTAATTGGATTGTTTGGTACTTTGATGTCTATTTTCTTGAATTCATTATATATTTCAGAGATAAGCCCTCTTTCAGATGTGGGCTTGGTGAAGACCTTTTCCCATTATTTGGGCTGTCATTTTGTCTTATGGACCATGTCTTTTGCCCTACAAATCATCTCAGTTCTAGGAGGTCGCATTTATTAGTTGTTGCTCTTTAGTAATAGCTTTCATTGTACCAGAAGAAGCCATACAAGCTTCAAATGAAGGGAAGTAACCAATAGTTCTACCCACCTTAAAACCTATATACCACAACAATGGCATGACCTAACTTTAAAAGAGCAGTTGCATGCATACACTGATGTTAACCAAAAGCTCTCTAATTTATCTTATGACCAACAAAAGTGGGAAATCATGCTAGGTACTGGAAAATAGCCACCTACACGGGCCTATGATGTCATAAACCATGGAGAAAGAACCTACAACCACCAGTGCATGTTATGATTGGTGGATGTAACGGTCTAGAGACTAAAATACTTGCCTAGAATCTACTCATGCTGAGGAGGTGAGTGTTGTGGCTCAGCAGTAGAACACAGATCTAGAATTGTTCAAGTAAAGAACTGGGGATGTGCCTTAGTGGCAGAACACCTGCCTGGAATCTGCAGGGGAGGGATTGGTGGCATGACTCAGCCATTTTCCACTAGCATAGCATTAATGAGACCTTGGTTCAATCTCTTGCAGCTAGAAAGCTAAGAGAAAAAAACAAAGACAACACCTGCTATAAGTTTAGTTTAGGCTGCCAAACTCACCCCACAGTATTTGTTCCTATGTCAATCTTTATAAACCATCACCAAATTCATGTTTTCTGATTTAGCTCAAATTACACACCTTCTGCAGCTTTTCCCTATTTTCCTCTCATTTAAAAGTGGGTTTTTCCTTATTTTCCCACATCTGAAGCCATGTAGATAAAGAAAAAAAACCTGGGTGGTAATTAGGAATCCCAAGACCAAGCACCCATGTTTGGGGTGCACACTGGGGCTGGGATGTGTGTGTGTGTGTGTGTGTGTGTGTGTGTGTGTGCGCGTGTGTGTGTGTTGCTGCCTCCTAGTGGCTATTAGCACCAAAACAGCTATGAATGCCTAAAGCTTCCCTTCTGCTCAGGCACATGAGTAGGTTTGTTTTTCTATCTGAAACTCCTGGACCACAAAGTGAAAAGAATAACCAGTCATCGGGGACTACAAAGAACCCGAGTTCTTATTTCTAGTTCCCTTGTCAGGTGGTTAACAACCGCCTGTAACTCTCTATCCCTACAATCCAACACCCTCATCACGTTGGAGGACTCCTGCACTTCTGTGGACTTATCCAATACTACACACACACATATAACAAATAAAAAAAATAAATAAATCCAGCTGAGGTTAAATGAACTGTTTAATGATAAATAATTATTAAAAATGAATAATAATGTGGGCATATATGTGTGTGGCTAGTGCACTCAAAATCTAGAAGAGAGCATCAGACCTGTGGGTCATGTGTAACTGGAATTACCCATGGTTTGAGCCACCATAATGGAACTGGGAAAACAACCTGTGTCTTCTACAAGAGTATTATTTTTTCAAGATTTATTTACTTCATGTGCATAACTGTTTTGCCTGCATGCTAAGAACTGAAGCCCGGTCCTCTGGAAGAGCAGCAAGTTCTCTCAACCAGTGAATATTCTCTCCAGACTATCGTTTTTATTATCTTTTTAATATTCTCTCCAGACTATCCTTTTTATTAGTTGATCTTCGACATCTGATCTCAGACACTGCCCCAGAGTAAAAGGTTGGGAAAAGACCTTCCAATCAAATGGATTAAGGAGCAAGCTGTTGCAGCTATCCTAGTGTCTAAAGAAAATAGACATCAAACTAAAATTAATCAAAAGAAATTAATAGGACACTATGTATTCATTACAGGAAAAATCCATTACAGGATGAAGTCTCAGTTTATGCCCCAAAATACAAGGCCCCCACATTTGTAAAAAACATCACTAAAGCTTAATTCACACATCGAACCCTACACACTAATAGTGGGAGACTTCAACACCCTGATCTCACCAGTGGACAAGTCTGCCAGACTGACACTTAACACAAAAATAAGGGAACTCACATATGTTATGACTCAAATGGGATTAACAGACAACTATAGGACATGCCATCCAAAAACAGAAGATTATACCTTCAGCTCGGTGGTGGTGGCAAACACCTTTAGTCCTAGCCCTCCGGAGGCATGTACTACATAGGAGCCCAAGAAATCTGTCTAGGTAAGGCTACAAACTCGAATTTATCATCTTGATTAATCCTTCTCAGATCCCTGAAATTGATGGTTAAGCTGATTGTAGCTTTGTTAACTAGACAACAACATATATATCATAGGTTTTTCTGTTTATACTTCTCTATATGTTCCCTTAATAATCAAAATAAATAAATAAAAGCATGACACGACAATCAGTCTTGGACATTAATCTTATGCACTCTGTATGACTTGCAAACTCAACTAAAAGTACATTGTTACACTGAGATTTCAGAGGTTTAGAGCTTTAAAACTAAAAATGGAATTCAAATAAACTGATAGAGCACTGAATACTCACTTTTCAGTCATGAGCTTCAGATTTTAAATTTTATTTACAAATTTAAAATAAAAAATCCAAATATAAAATTTTCTTTAAATGTCCTAAACTTTAACTTTTGTCCTTCATTTATATTTGTCTCAGCAGATTTAACAGACTCCATCCATGGAACACCTATGGACTGTAAACTGCTGAGCTATGGACTTGCTGAAAGCTGATGTCAACCAGTCCACACAATGTGATTTCTCCCTGTTCCTTCATCTGAAACAACTAATCAGATGTTCCTGATAAATATCCCATTGTCCAGCCTTTGACTAGCCTTTCAACTTTCCTAGGCCTTAACAACTGACAACCTAATTTCAGCTGGAAGCTGCTACAGAAGAGAATATATCATGTCTGTGCCCTTAACAGGCTGAAAACACTAACTTAAAGGCAAATTCCCTTTAGGGTAAACCCGTGACTTACATGTCAATCATTCTGAGCTAGTTCAATGAAAACAAAACCCTGACCATACAGAATGAAACTCATTATGCTGCTCCATTTGAACAATGGGCCTGCAACACATGGTTAACCATGTACATTCATGGTATGGCTCTAAATTCAGCAAAGGGATAATATATGAGGGTCCTCTGGGCTCAATATCATTCCCTAGACCCCCTGGACACACAGAACCCATGATTGGTCTTATCTAGTTACTTGTAGATTAGGGAATGAAGAGGCCTACCTTAACATTAGTGTAGGCATTACAGGCTGCAGACTAACTATACTAGGACTAACCCTCACCATTACAATAACCAGGAAAAGCCACAACTCTACCCTATGGGAGACCAATCAGAATTGAGAAAAACAAGTACTAAATGTTATAGAATATAAATGATTGCTTACATCACTTGTATATAAATTGCCAATTTTCTTTCAGCAATGCCAGTATCAATCACTATTTGACAAAATTTCTGTTGCTTCATTCCTGCCCAATCATGAGTTCAACCTATCTGAATCTGGAATTCTTCTACCTCTCATCCTTTATTTCTTAAAAACTCTGCCTCAATTGCACTCAGTGTTCTCTTTGATTCCACTGCTGTAGAGAAATGGATGGGAAGCCCAAACTCAAGCTTGCAATAAAGGCTCTTTGCTTTTGTATCTGATCTATGACTCCTGATGGTCTCTGGGGACTCATAACTCAGGCAGACAACTCCACCACAGAAGGATATGCCAGCCTTCTTTAAAATAGATTTGACTGTGTGCCAGTTTGGAAAAAACAAAATCATACAATCACTAATTCTTTCGAGGACAAATGTTAAAAAAATGTTAGAAAAAAATATATTCCAATTTGATTTAACATGTAAGACAATACTTAATGAATTTAAAAATGTTTTTTTCTTTAAATTTCAGTATATGGACACACACTGGCCTGAAACTACTACAGATGAGCATGCATCAATGTCCCAAATCCTGAGATTGAGGGCATGAACCACCACACCTCTTCATTTCTATAAAGATTTCTTCCCGTGGAATGCTCCATGTGAGAGGTATCATATATATTCAGGATGTAGTTCCAAGTCTACAGGTCCTCCCATGTGTCCAGAGCCTCAAGTATGCATTGCAAGAGGGCTCAGAAGGTGGATATAAGTAATGAGCACCTTCAGGTCCTCTGGCTGCAGCTATGATGGGAACTGGAACTTCCTCTGAGGCTGGACCTCAGTCATTGCTGGGTCAGTCTGGGCTTCAAATATTGTATGTTGACTGGGGTTGGGAGCTGCAGCCAGGGCTTGACCATCAAGCAGGTACTCTTAGGGACAACACACAGCATCTTGCATGTCCTTATCTTCATGGGCAAAAGCTTCCAGGCTGGGGTTGAGTATGGGAATGGAGCGCACAGTAGATGTTCCTAGAGACATGGACTCTACATTGACAGAGGCAAATACAGAAAAGTGACTATGAGAATGGTTAGGCCCAAAAACAGCTTTAGAGCTTCCACTTGACTCTGACAGTCCTTTGGGGGCATTCTGAGGATTCTTCTGTTTGTACTTAGCATTCTGGTTCATAAACCAGATCTGAAAAGCCAAAAAAAAAAAAAATCAGATGAAATCCCACCCACTATCCAAGACTTCAACTGTTCCCTGAGACAGAGCCTGCCAGCACCCAACTGGACTAAGAGGCCAGTTGGCAGGCAGACATCCTGCAGACAGGTCAGACTACCACCATCTACCACATAGTAAAACTGCAGCTACTCACTGAGACAGAGCCCACTAGCGCTAGTTGGACTAAGAGCTTATCCCTAAGACAAAAAGTCCATCAGCATCAACTAGACCAAGAGCTCCCACTGGATCAAGAGTATCAGTCAGACCAAGAGAGGCTCCCTCAGACACAGATACCACTTGAACCAAGTGGAGAAGGAGATGGGTAGATGCCAGTGCAAAAATACAGTCAACAACATAAAAACCAATATGACTCGATCAGAACCTACGTCAGCAAGACCTGAACATCCCCAAGGAGAAGAAACAGAAGAAATCGACCTGAAAAATGACTTTAAGAAGATATTAGAGATCTAAAAAGAGGAAATGAAAAATTCCCTTAAAGAAATCGGGGAAAAGTTAAACATAAAATTGGAAGAAATCAGTAAATCCCTTGAAAGCCAAGAGAAAGCAATTAAACAAATGAGGGAAACAGTTCAAGATTTGAAAACTGAAAGGGAGTCAATAAAGAAGACACAAATGGAGGTAATGCTGGAAGTGGAAAATCTGAGTAAACGAACAGGAACTACATACACAATTATAACCAACAGAATGCAAGAGATGGAAGAGTGGATCTCTGGCATTGAAGGTACAGTCGAAGAAATAGATTCATCAGTCAAAGAAAACAATAAAGCAGACAAAGTTGTGACCAAAAATGTCCAGGAAATTTATCCACCATTACCAAGTAGGCTTCATCCCAGGGATGCAAAGATAGTTCAACATACAAAAATCTGTCAGTGTAATACATGATATAAACAAACTGAAAGAAAAAAAAAACACATGATCATCTCATTGGATGCTGAAAAGGCCTTTTACAAAATCCAACACCCCTTCATGATAAAGGTCTTAGAGAGATCAGGAATACAAGGAACATACCTAAACATAATAAAGGCAATTTACAACAAGCCAACAGCCAACATCAAATTAAATGGAGAGAAGCTCAAAGCAATTCCACTAAAATCAGGAACAAGACAAGGCTGTCCACTCTCCCCATACTTATTCAATATAGTACTTGAAATTCTAGCCAGAGCAATAAGACAACATAAGGAGATCAAGGGGATACAAATTGCAAATGAAGAAGTCAAACTTTCATTATTTGCAGATGATATGATAGTATACATAAGTGACCCCAAAAATTCTATCAGGGAATGCCTACAGCTGATAAACTCCTTCAGTAAAGTAGCAGGATACAAGATTAACTCAAAAAATCAGGAGCCCTCCTATACAGAAATTTAAAAGGGGCTGAGAAAGAAATCATAGAAACATCACCCTTTACAATAGCTACAAATAATATAAAATACCTTGGGGTAACTCTAACTTAGCAAGTGAAAGACCTGTATGATAAAAACTTTAAGTTTCTGAAGAAAGAATTTGAAGAAGATATCAGAAAATGGAAATATCTTCCATGCTTATGGATAGGTAGAATCAACATAGTAAAAATGGCAATCTTACCAAAAGCAATCTACAGATTCAATGCAATCCCCATCAAAATATCAACACAATTTTTCACAGACTTGGAAAGAACAATACTTAACTTTATATGGAAAAACAAGAAACCTAGGATAGCTAAAAGAATCATTTATAATAAAGCAACCTCTGGAGGCATCATAATCCCCAACCTCAAGCTCTACTATAGAGCTATAGTAATAAATACAGTTTTGTACAGGCATAAAAACCAACATGTGGACCAAGGGAATGGAATTGAAGAGCCTAACATTAATCCACACAACTATGAACATATGATTTTTGACAAAGAAGCCAAAACTGCAGCATGGAAAAAAGAAAGCATCTTCAACAAATGGTGCTGGCATAACTGGATGTCAATATGCAGAAGATTGAAAATAGATCCATATCTGTCCCCATGCACCAAACACATGTCCAGATGGATCAAAGACCTCAACATAAATCCAGTTACACTGTACTTAATAGAAAAGAAAGTAGAAAGTAGTCTGGAATTAATTGGCACGGGAGACCACTTCATAAGTACAACACCAGTAGCAAAGACACTGAGAGCAACAATTAATAAATGTTGCTCTCCTGGGACCTCCTGAAACTGAGAAGCTTTTTTAGAGCAAAGGACATGGTTAATAAGACCAAAAGACAGCCTACAGAATGGGAAAAGATCTTCAACAACCCCACATCTGACAGAGGGATAATCTCCAAAATATATAAAGAACTCAAAAAGTTAGACATCAACAATCCAACTAAAAAAATGGGCTACAGAACATAACAGAGAACTCTCAACGAAGAATCTCAAATGGCTGAAAGACATTTAAGTAATTGCTCAACATCCTTATTCATCAGGGAAATGCAAATCAAAACAATTCTGAGATACCATCTTACACCTGTCAGAATGGCTAAGATCAAAAACCCTGAAGATGGCTTATGTTGGAGAGGATGTGGAGCAATTGGAACACTCCTACACTCTTGATGGAAATGCAAACTTATACAGCCACTCTGGAAATCAGTATGGTGGTTTCTCAGAAAATTGGGAATAAATCTTCCTCAAGACCCAGTTATACAACTCTAGAGCATATACCCAAGGAATGCTCAATCTTACCACAAGGACATATGCTCAACTATGTTCATATCAGCATTATTTGTAATAGCAAGAACCTGGAAACAACCTAGATGCCGCTCAACTGAAGAATGGATAAAGAAAATATGGCACATATACACAATGGAATACTACTCAGAATTAAAAAAAAAAAAACAATGAATCATGAGGTTTGCAGGCAAATGGATGGATCTAAAAAATATCATCTTGAGTGAGGTAACCCAGACTCAGAAGGACAAATATAGTATGTACTCACTCATAAGTGGATACTAAATGTGAGGGAAGGGATGGCCAAAGTGGTACCTATAACTCCAGAGAGGCTAGCTAACAGGAAAAGACCCTAGGAGGGACACATGGATGACCCTGTGAAGGAGAAGTAGACGAGATCTACATGAATGGACTGGGTGTGGGGGGTGGAAGATGGCAAGGAGTAGGGGATTAAAACATAGGGAAATGGGAGGGTCAAGCTGGAACATGGACAGAGTGGGAGGACAGGGAGGAAGATACCATTATAGATGAGGACATAATGGGAATATAAAGAGGCAGGGTGCTGGGGAGGCTCTCAGTGCTACTGGAGACATGATTGCATTAGCATTCCTAGAGGAATTAGGGGATTTTGAGACATTTGGAGACTAAGTTTGCTTATAGAGGATGGATGTTTTTGATGTTCAGGTCTCTGGCACAAGGAATCTGCACAGGCAGAGGTGACAAGAGGGACAGAACTTTCCTGCAGGTCCGCCTATCATGAGAGCTACAGCTAGGCTTCCCAGGAACTTCATGAGCCACCTTCTGTTTTTTCCTGGGCTCCTCTTTTCTTGAACCAGATCTGGAGAGAAAAAGGAGAGAGGAGATCAGGAGAGGCCAGGTGGCCAATTTAGGTTCCAAATATGAAGATGTTGGATGAAAAGCCTGAATATTGGTCTATATCCACCACCTATCATAGATCTCTCAGGTTCCTAGACATAAGAAGGAGGAAGAAGACAGTTTTAGCTGGACCTGAAACACACAGACTAAGGGAGCTTCTACCAGAATCTAGGAGTTTTCAGGGGAGCCATGATGTCTAGTCCACTAAGACACTTTGGAGGATCATTATCCCTCTGTATCACATCATGAGTCTGCATTAAGGGATAAGGGATATTTGACTGCAACCTGGGATACAGCATCATACCCTAATACAAACTGTTGGGCCAAGTAGTCTCAATAATTCAGGGCCACTAGAATTAGAAGTGTCAGGGATGTGGGGGTGGCTGCTGGGGAGCAGGCTATCTGCATAGAAGAAAGAGAGACATGAGGGGGACATACCTTGATAGTGTAATCATTCAAGCAAAACCTTTCTGCAAGTGCTATGCATTGCTCCTGGCTCAGGTAAATTCACTTTTCAAAATGTACCTGGAAAACAAGCTTTTATTCCTGGGTGAACACTATGTTTCCTCTGCTGCTTCCCTTCTTCAATGGGTGAATCTTGTGACCTTGGAGGGACTTGTAGACATGGTGGACCTGAGGGACATGTGGAAGCTTGGGTATCTGCAGTCACTGGAGAACTACAGGATTTGTTGCTTGAAAGTACAATGGGGCATCCATTCATTCCAGGCTGCAAGGGTGAGTTCTTGGGGGACCTGAGATCTGGTGATTACAGGAGAATTTGATCCCATTGTAAGGTCTTCTTGCATTGGAGAACCTGGGATTAAAAACAGAGATTAGAGAAGCCCCACAGTCACTAACTCCTACACTAATTCTTTGCCATCAACTGCTCTAGGCTTGTGGTGAACTTCATACAAGCTCCAAAAACACATAGCAGCTCCACAGTGCTACCAAAGGAGCTCCAATACCTCCCTCTCCCCTATCAAGGTAGTCCCCCAACCTACCTTGAGGCCTCACCTCACCAGGAAATCAGTAGGTTGCTGCAACTTTCTCAGGTCCCTGTCAGTGTTTGAACACTATTCCAGGAGCCAGGGCTTAAGTACCTTCTCCAAGTTGAAACTGCAAAGAGCTTCACCCATGTTTCGACTCCTCCTACCTTGTAGGCTATCTAATCCATTACTCACACCCACCTTTTTATGCCCCTCAGTATGAGCCCCACTCCAGTAATCCTAATCTTACTGAATCAATCTATTTTTTTTATGTCAGGGTCTTTCTATTAGCCTAGTGTGTTCTATCATTCACAATGTTGACCAGCATGGCCTCAAACTTATATATGTATTGCCTTTCTTCATGCTCCTGAAAGCTAGCATAAAAGGTGTGGATAACCAGGACCCTGTGAGGTTTAATCATTGTTTTCCAAATGATTATGGATTGAGAGCATTGTATGGAAAATTGAAACTAACAGAATATTGGCCGTCCCATCTTGGTTCTAATGTCCAGAATGAATTTGTGCTCCAATGTTGCCCTGTTTGGCAGCCTTTACCATAACACCAGATCTTGGAAAAGTATTGGAGATTAGGATCATTTATAGCTTTCTACAGGCCCTGATGGGAAAACAAGTATGGTTGTATTGGAGATGGAGAAAGAAATATCAGGAGTTGTAGGCCAGCCTAGACTAACTACATCGTTATTCAAATCCTGCCTGGGCTACAGGAGATTCTGTCTCAATAAGAAAAATCCATCGTACAGGTTTCTTTTAGCTATCCTGGGTTTTTTGTTTTTCCATATGAAGTTGAGTATTGTTCTTTCCAGGTCTGTGAAGAATTGTGTTGGTATTTTGATGGGGATTGCATTGAATCTGTAAATTGCTTTTGGTAAGATTGCCATTTTTACTATGTTAACCCTGCCTATCCATGAGCATGGGAGATCTTTCCATTTTCTGAGATCTTCTTCAATTTCTTTTTTCAGGGACTTTAGAACTAAACAGAAAATTCTCAACAGAGGAATCCCAAATGACTGAAAGACATTTAAGGAATTGCTCAACTTCCCTAATCATCAGGGAAATGCAAATCAAGACAACTCTGAGATACCACCTTACGCCTGTCAGAGTGGCTAAGATCAAAAACACTGAAGACACTTTATGCTGGAGAAGATGTGGAACTAGGGGAACTCTCCTCCACTGCTGGTGGGAATGCAAGCTTGTACAACCACTTTGGAAATCAATATGGTGCTTTCTTAGAAAATTGGGAATCAATCTCCCTCAAGATCCAGCTATACCACTCCTGGGCATATACCCAAGAAATGCTCAATCATACCACAAGAGCACTTGCTCAGCTATGTTCATATCAGCATTGTTTGTAATAGCCAAAACCTGGAAACAACCTAGATGCCCTTCAACTGAAGAATGGATAAATAAATTGTGGCACATATACACAATGGAATACTACTCAGCAGAGAAAAACAATGACATCATACGGTTTGCAGGCAAATGGATGGATCTAGAAAAAATCATCCTGAGTGAGGTAACCCAGACTCAGAAAGACAAATATGGTATGTACTCACTCATAGGAAGATGCTAGATGTGGAACAAGGATGACTGGACTGCTACTCACATCACCAGTGAGGCTACCTGGAAAACGGGACCCCAAAAAAAGACACGGAGAAATGGACGAGATCTACATGAACAGCCTGGACATGAGTGGGAGCAATGAAGGGCAAGGGTCGAGGGAAAGAGAGTGGGAGATCCTAGCTGGATCAAGAAAAGAGAGGGAGAACAAGGAATAGGAGACCATGGTAAATGAAGACCACATGAGAAGGTGAGAAGGGGAGGATGCAGAGAGCTAGGGAGGCCCACGGAGATCCACAAAGATACCCCTGCAAAAGACTGCTGGCAATGATCTCAAGACGGCAGGAACTGACCTACTCTGGTGATGGGATGGCCAGACACCCAGATAGTGGTGCCATAAACCCCATCCAAGGACTGAGGAATCTGAAGGCAGACATCCACGGCTGGGCCCTGGTGGAGCACTGGGAGTCTAATTAGTGAGAAAGAAGAGGGTTTATATGAGCGAGAATTGTTGAAGCCAAGGTTGGATAAAGCACTGGGACAAATAACCAAATGAATGGAAGCACAGGATCTATGAACCAAAGGCTGAGGGGCCCCCAACTGGATCAGGGCCCCTGAACGGGTGAGACAGTCATTTGGCTTGATCTGTTTGGGAGGCAGCTGTGCATTGGTGCCAGGTCCTGGGCTCGTGGCATGAGTTGGCTGTTTGAATCCTGGGACTTATGCAGGGACACTTGGCTCGGTCTGGGAGGGGGGAATGGACCTGCCTGGACTGAGTCAACCCTGGTCCTCGGGGGAGACCTTGATCTGGAGGAGGTGGGAATGGGGGATAGGCTGGGGGCAGGGGTGGGCGAGAGGGGGAGAACAGGGGAATCTGTGGCTATTATGCTGAACTGAATGGTGTTGTAAAATAATAACAATAAAAAAAATCCATCAAGCAACAACAGAAACAATCTCTCCATGAGTCTCTAAGATTTTAAATGAGAAGAAAAATTCCACATTCTTAGTGTTATCAAGGGATACATAAGAGCAAAATCTGGGAGCATAGTCCTGTAACCCCAGCTACTTTGGAAGCTGCACCAGGAAAACTGGCCATTCAAGGACAGCCTGGGCTACAGAGTGACTTTGAGGTAAACCAGGCATATATGGCTTGAACTTTTCATTTGGAAAAAAAAAATGAGATGAACATAAGAAATTTATGTGAATGAGACAGATGCCTTTTTCATGTTTACTATATTTTAGGACCCTGATTCGATCTCCAGTCTTTAGAAGATCAGGAAAGGCAGGAGGAGAGAACAGAAGGTATGATTAAATTTCGTGACAAAGGCATGGCAAGAGGCAAATGAGATGGAATGTCTTAGATGGCTTGAAATGGGCCCTCCAATCTCAGCTTTGCCACTATGCCAGCACCTAAGATGCAATGACACACCCATTCCAAGGAGATTTCTTTTTAAGTCTTTAAATTAGTTTTAAAAATTACATTTTATGTAGTGTGAAGTTTGTGGAGTCACATGGGGAGGTGAGTGGACAAGTTTCAGCAATCTCTTTTTGGCAAATACTTTTTCCAGGTGAGCCATATTGGTGGAATCTGAACTAATTGCTGGCTTTTTAGGAGAAAAGTGTATTAAATGTATTTTAATTACCTGGGCATATGATCTATCTTTAATCCCAGGCCTCAGGAGGCAGAGGAAGGTAGATCCCTGTGAGTTGGCTAGCCTGATCTACATAACACTTCCCAGGACAGCTGTAGCTACACAGAAAGACCTGAGACATCAAATGTATAGATGTGAACATATATGAAATCACATTCCTTTCTCTCCTTCCTCTCCCTCACTCTTACCCACATCAAACTCACCAAATGCCAGGATTATCATCTTTAATAAAAATGAATGCAGAAGTAAAAAAAAAGAAAAGAAGTAAGACACACAGAGACACCTAATGGAGTCCATTAAACCATTAACTGCTGACCAGACCATGTGGCCTGAACTAGAGTATGTTTGTTATACCCAGTGTCTAACAACATATAAGGAACCCAAGAAAAGTCATCGTTCACTAAATTGTACTACTTTTTTCTTCTTTTCATTTCTATTTCTTTTTTTATGTTTCTAGAGATAGGGTTTCTCTGTGTAATGCTGGCAATATTAGAACTTGATCAGTAGCCCAGATTGGGTTTGAACTCACAGAGATCCTCCTGCTTCTGCCAGTCAAGGTTGGGATTAAATGTGTGTAGCACCATGATGAGCTACAATTGGATTTTGGTGATATCTATACTTTGTTCTGTCTTGTATTCCCTTTGGAGAGTGAGTAGACATGGGTGTGTTCTGTCTCTATATCAAAATTTTCCCATACTACAAGTTCTGACAGATGAGTAATACTTAGAATATATAGATAATTTTTTAAATGCATTACAAGAACAAGTTAGCCTAGCAAATAGTGGGGTCACACATCTTTAATCCCTACACTAGGGAAGAAAAGGCAGGTGGATCTCTGTAAGTTCCAGGATAGCCTGCTCTTTCTAAACAGTTTTGGGATAGCTAGAGCTACAAAGAGAAACATGTTATCAAAAAACTTCATAAATAAAAGAAAGAAAACAAGTTACCAAATTTAAAAATGGAGTATAAAACTAAATTGAAATTTCTCAAAAGATGAAACACAAATACCTGAGAAACATTTTTTAAATAATGTAAAAAAAGGCTACCTGTGGTGGTAAATAACTTTAATAACAACATCGGAAGGCTAAGGCAGGAAGAAATCTGTGAGTTCCAGCCTGGCCTGGTCAACATAGTAGGATTGAGGATAGCCATGACTCTAGACAGAGACTTTGTCTCAAAGAAATAATAAAACAATAATATTAACAAGAAAAGCAAGAAGAGGAAGATTTCAACATCTTCACACATGAGATAAATGGAAAATATACACTGGGATTTAAGCTTACGTAGTCAGAGTGGCCAAAATAAAAAAAAGAAGAGGAATGGCACCTCATGCTAGTGAAGACGTGGGCAAAGAAGAATACTTACTTGTTGCAGATGGGAGTGCAGCCACTGTGGAAACAATGTGGATATCCCTCAAAAGCTGATAAACCAGGGCTTGGGTTACAGGTCTGTAATGCCAGTCACTCAGTGTGAGGCAGTCAGACTGAATATCAGGTCTGGGAAAGTCAGTGAAACACTGTGTCAAAATAAAATTAGAAAAGGGAGGGGGGCAAAGGAAGTGGGACTTCAGGGAAAGGAGTTTGCCACAGAGCCTGGTGACCTGTGTTCTATCTCTGAGATAAACAATTTAAAGCAACAAAAGGAACTACTAAGCAACCAGGGGTGGCACAGGCCCTTAATCCCAGCACTCAGGAGGCAGAGGCAGGCAGATCTCTGAGTTTGAGGCCAGCCTGGTCTACAAAGGGAGTTCCAGGACACCTAGGGATATTACAGAGAAAAACACTCTATCAAAAAAGAAATAAGTAAATAAATAAACACTAACAGAAATTCTGGTGTGAACACTTTTTTAAATGATTGAAGAAAATATGTTTTTCTTTAACCAACATAGAATATAAAATCAAGTAATAAATTTCTAAAGGTGTTTTTGAGACAGTCTCACTCTATGGGCCACACTGGCCTGGAACTAGTACAGATTAGCCTGCCTCAGTCTCCAAAATCCTGAGATTAAAGACCTGTACTCCAACACCAGGCTAAAGACTTTGCTTTGGAAGTTTTTTTAAATTTTTATTTATGTTTCTCAGATTGTGTCTGCATTCTGTGGATGGGTGCCCAAAGCCTAGAAGAGGGCTTCAGAGCCCCTAGAGCTGCAGGAATAGGCATGTAAGGGTCTCAGGGTCAAGTTTCCTGAAGACAAATACCAGCCTTCAAGATCAACAAACAATCTGTTCTTTTGTTTTGTGCATGTGTGGTTAGTCTGTCCATGTGTGTGTACAAGCTAGTCCTGCCCAGGATCCTAGGATGATCGTGAGCCAGCTGGTGGTAGCTGAGAATTGAACCAGGCTTTCCTGGTAAAACAGTGTCTCTGACTCACTGATCTATCTCTTGAGCCCACTGAAAGTAATCCTCAGTGACTGGACATGTCTAGTCACAGAATTTTCTAAAGATTTGAAGGTACACAATGAGAAGTAGATAAATTGACCACGTTAAATTTTACTCAAAAAGCACTTGATTTAAAGAAAAACATAAATGTAACTAAACAATATCTTTTTTAAAAACTTTTTTTCCAGAGCTGCAGACCAAACCCAGGGCTTTGTGCTTGCTAGGCAAGCGTTCTACCACTGAGCTAAGTCCCCAACCCCCTAAAACATATCTTCAAAAAAACATTAGATACTAAGAAAAGTTCATGGTAACCCAGGCATTTAGCACACACCTGGAATCTCAGCACTCAGGAGGCAGGAGGAGTAAGGCCAGAACATGAGGATCAGCCTGGGCTACATATGTGGAAACATTGGTTCAATACAGAGACAAATTTATATGATTATTCTATAGATCACAAAATCTATGCCAATTAAACTGGAAAAAGAAAAATCTCTGAGGAACTTCTAACTCCTGTACAATTCTCAGTCAGCAGCTAGTATCCCAGAATTTAGGGGACAAAACAAGTGAGTTCATAAAAATGTCCAGGCATACTTGCTAAAATAGAGTTGGAACCAGTGTCAAAAAAAAAACAAAGTGATCTGGGCGGGTGGCAGCTTTTGCCTCTTACCCCTACACTCAGTAAGGGGGAGGGAGGAGTCCCAGGAGCTCCAGGAGTGCCCCTCCCATATAAAAGACAAAATAAATAATTCTTCAACCAGGGCACAATTAAGTCATCAGGTGAAAACAGTGTAAAGCAGGAGTGAGCTGCTGACTCTATCTACAAATCAACACAAGGGTATGACTTGGAGTATTTAAAACAAAGGAGCACCCAATCCCCAACACTCACATTCAGAAATGTCCTGGTCCTTGACTACATGGCCACGTCTTCCTTGTAACTGAGGTTTTTTTTTTTTTTTGGGGGGGGGGACTAAGACCAAGGATTCTGGTTCCAGGAGTAAGAGCAATTGTGTGGAGTCAGGATGTAACTCCAAGGCTGTGAGTCCCCTGAAATGTTCAGGTTTTCATGGGATCATTGGAAGAGCTGCTCAGAATATGATCTGAATCTTGAGCATCCTCTGTAATTTAGGCTGCAGCAGCTGTTGGAACTGGACCTTCAGCTGAGGCTCGACCCTCAGTATCTGTGGGAGACAGTGAGGGATCAATTGTTTCAGATTGACCAGGGTCTTGAGAATCAAACAGGTCTCCTTGAAGATGACAACGGGCACACTCCTGGGTCTGGTAACTATGAAGAGAACTGTCTGGGCTGGGGTTGATTTTGCTAGTCAGCTCACAGTGGATATGCCTAGAGATTTGAAATCTACATTGACAAAGAAAAGGACAGTTAAGCAATCAAGAAAATGGGATGACTTAGAAAACACTTTCAGTTTCCACCTGTCATAGGTGCTCCTCTGGAACATCATGAGAATTCTCCCCTTTGAACTTGCCACCATGATTTTTGATCAAGATCTAGAACAAGAAAGAAGTCAGAAGAATAACTAAGTGCCCCGACCTGGGCCACATGGTGAACATGCTGGATGGAAAGCTGGCTATAGCCACACACCCACACACCCACACAGAGAGTTCTGGGGCCTTTGTTGTCAAAAAGGAGGTAAGAAGGGAAGATGAGTAAGACTTGACACCAAAGGACTGTAGTGGGTAGCCATTCCAGCTTGGTTCTGGAAGTTCCAACCCCCATTGAGACTCTGGCAACTGTCATGCCTACGAGGTGGGTTGAGGGGAGGCGCCTGGGGACCCGAGAGCTGGATGGGCCAGCGCTCTCTCTGGGTGCTCTCTTGGTGCTGGGATGCTGACCGGTGGAGATTGACTGTGCAGAGCTCCAGAGAACACCGCTGGACTGCGTTACACCTTCCCCAGACCCTGAGACCTACCCATTACTTAATTTGTGAGTTACACCATTAAATAAATATCCTTTTAACTACATGGAGTGGCCAAAATAATTTCCCCAATATCTGGCGCTCACGTAGGGCAAACTCCGAAGGCCTGGGCGGCTCCCGCCATCTCCTCCCTAGCTGGCGGGTACCTAAACCCGCCTGCAAAGTTCCATATAACCAGGGAACACCTACACGGTTCCATTCCCGAAAAAGGGAACAGCTAGTCCGATCTCCATTCCCTAGCTTAGCCCCAGACCAGCGAAAGAGGCAGGAGAGTGCTAGCTCCGATTTCTGCCATCTCTGCCATTTCTGCCATCTCCCTCTGACTCCAGCCAAGATCGCCAGCAGGCCCTGTTTCGGAGCTGTACCAACGCCACCTGCTGGCTGAAAAGTGCTACTACATGCCCCCAAACCCATGAAAGGTAAGCATATTGTTTCAAGTAAAGGTACTTGATAATTTTACACCTTAAAATTGACTAACAAATTTTGAGTAATTCATGTAATATGGCCGACAACATTACCTCACAAGAATTTAAAAACCTTTTTGCCTGTATGATGAATGACATCTTCCTGGAAATATATGACATTCCTAAGGCATATCTGGGCTATACCATTTTGGCATTCATCATAATAATTCACATAGTGTTCAAACACTGGTTTAAGAACAAAGATGAGTCATTATTGGGACTGATACAGGCTTTAAAAGATAGCAATGAAGGCTTACAGAAAAAGATTCTCTCTCTGGAATCTGCTTTAAAAGATAGCAATGAAGGCTTAGAGAAAAAGATTCTTTCTCTAGAATCTGCTAATCACGATTTACAAAACAGGCTTGTGCCCAAAATGGATTTTATTAATAATAAATATGAATATTTAATGGATAGAACACTAACTCTCCAGAGTGAAGTTGTGGCTACTCAGACAGTATATAAGGAAGAAAGATTATCGTTAATTGATAGGATAAGGTCCATGGAATCATGTGTTTCTGAGGAACATAAAAACTTCTATGATTCCATGAGAAATATGCAGTCCCTTGCAAGAGAGGAGGTTCACTCCCTAGAACAGACCCTAGGTGCTCGTTTGCAAGCCCTAGAAGAAACTCTCAGTAAACATGACAAGGGAACTAATAAGCAGAAGGTTAAGACCATAGAGGTTGTAACATCTCCAAATGGCTCTCATACAATGGCTTATCCTGTTATTGTCCATGAGAAGCCAGCAGATGACACACACCCTGAGCCATATATGACATATACATTACAACCAATTTCAACAAGGGACTTTAAAAATATAAAGGAACCAGTAGTTACGTATGGGATACATTCCACATATGTAAAACAGATGTTAAATTTGTGGTCTACCTCACATAGAATCATTCCAGATGACTGGCATCAGTTAATTTCAGCTGTTATTGAATATAGCCAGCAGTTACAGTGGAAAAGCTGGTTGAGAGAAGAGGCAAAAAATTTAGAATAACAAGGTAAAATTAGAGGTTTTGTGATCTCCCAAGATCAAATACTTGGTGAGGGATGTTTCGCTGACAGGAATGTACAAGCCACTTATGATGAGCATACAATATCCCTATGCCGTACAGCAGCTCTAAATGCATGGGAAAAAATTCCAGAACCTGGAAAACCAACTGAGGTATACACAAAGATATTTCAGGGACCGCATGAACCCTTCACTGATTTTTTACAAAGACTGAACAGAGCTATAACAAGAGCTGTGTCAGACAAAGAATTAAGAAAAGTATTAACTGAGTCCTTGGTGTTCGACAATGCTAATGCAGAATGCAGAAGAATACTTACACCATTAAAGATCAGATCAGCTCCTTTGGAAGAATGGATTCAATATACTAATGGTGTTCAGTCTCTTAACTACAGTAATGAGGCTTGGATAGGAGAGACAAATCCCAGAGGTGAAAGAAGGCCCCGTGTTACCAAATGTTTTAAGTGTGGTACACCAGGTCATATAAGTAAAAACTGTACATGGGGTACTCCTAGAAGCAATACTCCTTCTAGGAATAGCCTAATCAGGAGACCCCAACCACCTCCTGGATTATGTAGATGTGGCAAAGGCCGACATTGGACCAGTGAGTGCAGATCAAAAATAGATATACAAGGCAACCCTTTACTGGGGGAAACGCCTCAGGGGCCTCTTGCAGGCCCCCAAACCAAACGTAGTACGAACATTCCCTGCCACGGTGGAAGAAATTCCTCTCCAGGACAACTGAATAAACCAATGCCTAATGTAAAAACCGATACTGCAATGGATGATAAAACAGCTTTGATAGCTGGATCACAGTTTACAAAGAACACTATAAAACAAATATTTTGGCAGACTTCCATAAATGAACAAACACCAAAGCTTAGAATTCGAATTAATGGCCTGGTTCTGGAGGGCCTGGTAGACACAGGTGCAGATGTGACTATAATTACACCAAAATCATGGCATCTGAATTGGCCTCTTCAAGAGGTAGATGTCCAACTGTTAGGGATTGGCACCCTATCTCAGATAAAACAGAGTTTGAGATGGGTTGAGTGCATAGGGCCAGAAGGACATAGAGGAAGGCTGAAGCTTTATGTAGCAAATGTAGCAGTAAATCTTTGGGGCCGAGATCTGTTACAACAGTGGAATACCCAGATTAAAATTCCTACACTTTCAGAAAAGGAATACATACCAATGCATGTTTCTAGGAATAATATCATAACATGCTATAAAAGTCAGTCACCAACCATTCAGGCTGTTCACAAACAGAGCACGACTGTTGTTAAACTCTCAGAAGTACCAACTGCCTTACCTTTAAAATGGCTAACTAATAAACCTGTCTGGACTGGACAATGGCCTTTGACAAAAGAGAAGCTACAAGCTTTAGAACAGCTGGTTCAAGAGCAGTTAAATGCTCAACACATTGAAGAATCTACCAGTCCTTGGAATTCTCCTGTATTTGTTATTTAAAAAAATCTGGTAATTGGAGAATGCTGACAGATCTGAGAGCTATTAATAAAGTAATTCAGCCAATGGGCTCCCTACAGACTGGGATGCCCTTGCCCTCTATGCTACCAAAAGAATGGCCTATAATAGTTATTGACTTAAAAGACTGTTTCTTTACCATACCTTACAGGAAAATGATAGAGAAAAATTTGCCTTCACAGTACCTAATTATAATAATTCTCAGCCAGTCAAGAGATATCAATGGAAGGTCCTCCCACAGGGAATGTTAAACAGCCCTACTTTGTGTCAATACTTTGTGCAGAAACCATTAGAGATAATTGGTGTAAAGTTTCCACAATCCATAATTTATCACTATATGGATGATATCCTATTAGCTGATCCAAAGTTAGATACATTAGAAAGCATGTTTGAAGAAGTAAAAAAATTTTTGGCTTGCTGGGGATTGCAAATTGCTCCTGAAAAAATACAAAGAGGAGATTCTATTAATTACTTAGGATATAAGATAGAGCTACAAAAAATTAGACCCCAAAAGGTACAACTAAGAAGAGATAGATTGAAGACTCTTAATGATTTTCAAAAGTTATTAGGAAGCATTTCCAACTTACTGGGTATCATGGGAATACCCAAAGATGGACTACAAAATTTGGCTAATACTCTAGAAGGGGACAAAGAATTAAATAGTCCAAGAGAATTATCAGCCGAAGCTGAGAAGGAATTGGCTCTAGTAGAAAAGACAATTCGAGAAGCACATGTGGATCGTGTGGATCCAGAACTTAAATGCATTCTTGTCATATTCCCCTCCAGACATTCCCCAACAGGTATTTTGATGCAGAGGGAAGATATTAAATTGGAATGGATATTCCTACCACGTAAACCAAATAAGAAATTAAAGACTTATATAGAAAAGATCTCTGATTTGATTCAAAAGGGTAAATTAAGACTTTGCCAGTTGACAGGAATGGACCCATCAGAAATTGTAGTACCATTAACTAATGAGGAAATTTCATCACTATGGAAAGATAATGAATACTGGCAGAGAGCCTGCAGTAACTTTTTGGGAGAGATTAACAACCACTATCCCAAAAGCAAGAGAATAGAATTCATAAAGAAGACTGAAAAAGCCTTTGACAAAATCCAACACCCCTTCATGATAAAGGTCTTAGAAAGAATAGGAATACAAGGAACATTTCTAAACATAATAAAAGCAATTTATAGCAAGCCAACAGCAAACATCAAATTAAATGGAGAGAAACTCAAAGCGATACCACTAAATTCAGGAACAAGACAAGGCTGTCCACTCTCCCCATATTTATTCAATATAGTACTAGAAGTGCTAGCTAGAGCAATAAGACAACAAAAGGAGATCAAAGGGATACAAATTGGCAAGGAAGAAGTCAAACTTTCACTATTTGCAGATGATATGATAGTATACATAAGTGACCCCAAAAACTCTACCAGGGAACTTCTACAGCTGATAAACTCCTTCAGTAAAGTGGCAGGATATAAGATCAACTCAAAAAAATCAGTAGCCCTCCTATACACAAATGATAAAAGGGCTGAGAAAGAAGTCAGAGAAACATCACCCATTACAATAGCCACAAATAATATAAAATACCTTGGGATAACACTAACTAAACAAGTGAAAGACCTTTTTGATAAGAACTTTAAATCTCTAAAGAAAGAAATTGAAGAAGATATCAGAAAATGGAAGGATCTCCCATGCTCATGGATAGGTAGGATTAACATAGTAAAATGGCAATCTTACCAAAAGCAATCTACAGATTTAATGCAATCCCCATCAAAATCCCAACACAATTCTTCACAGACTTGGAAAGAAAAATACTCAACTTTATATGGAAAAACAAAAGACCCAGGATAGCTAAAAGAATCCTATACGATAAAGCAACCCTTGGAGGCATCACCATCCCGGACCTCAAGCTTTACTATAGAGCTATAGTAATAAAAACAGCTTGGTACTGGTATAAAAACCGACATACGGACCAATGGAATCGAATTGAAGACCCTGACATTAATCCATGCACATATGAACACCTGGTTTTTGACAAAGGAGCCAAAACTATACAATGGAACAAAGAAAGTATCTTCAACAAATGGTGCTGGCATAACTGGATGTCAATATGTAAAAGATTACAAATAGATCCATATCTGTCACCATGCACAAAACTCAAGTCCAAGTGGATCAAAGACCTAAACATAAATCCAGTTACACTAAACTTAATAGAAAAGAAAATAGGAAGCACTCTTGAACGCATTGGCACTGGAGACCATTTCCTAAATAAAACACCGACAGCACAGACCCTGAGCACAACCATTAATAAATGGGACCTCTCAAAACTGAGAAGCTTTTGCAGGGCAAAAGACACAGTCAATAAGACAAAAAGACAGCCAACAGATTGGGAAAAGATCTTCACCAACCCCACATCTGACAGAGGATTAATCTCCACAATATATAAAGAACTCAAGAAACTAGACATCAAAGCACTGAACAGTCCAATTAAAAAATGGGCTAAAGAGCTAAACAGAGAATTCACAAAACAAGAACTACAAATGGCTGAAAGACATTTAAAGAAATGCTCAACATCCTTAATCATCAGAGAAATGCAAATCAAAATGACTCTGAGATACCACCTTAAACCTGTTAGAATGGCTAAGATCAAAAACACCAATGACAACCAATGTTGGAGAGGATGTGGAGCAAAGGGAACACTCCTCCACTGTTGGTGGGAATGTAAACTTGTACAACCACTGTGGAAATCAGTATGGCGGTTTCTCAGAAAATTAGGAATCGAACTACCTCAAGACCCAGCCATCCCACTCTTGGGCATTTACCCAAAGAATGCTGATACATACCATAAAGATACATGCTCAGCTATGTTCATAGCAGCACTATTTGTAATAGCCAGAACCTGGAAACAACCTAGATGCCCATCAACGGAAGAATGGATGAAAAAAATGTGGTACATATACACAATGGAGTACTACTCAGCAGAGAAAAACAATGAAAGCATGAAATTTGCAGGCAAATGGATGGAACTAGAAAAAATCATCCTGAGTGAGGTAACCCAAACCCAGAAAGACAGTTATGGTATGTACTCACTCATTGGTGGATTCTAGATATAAAATGAACAATCAGACCACAATCCATAGAACCATAAAGGCTATATATATATATAGCATGGAGGACCCTAGGACGACTGTGGCATATAATAAATTTCAGTTTTACTCAATTATTGAAAAAAAATAGCCAAATGAATGGAAACACATGAACTATGAACCAAAGGCTGAGGGGCTCCCAGCTGGATCAGGCCCTCTGAATAGGTGAGACAGTTGATTGACTTGATCAGTTTGGGAGGCATCTAAGCAGTGGGACCAAGTCCTGTGCTCATTGCATGAATTGGCTGTTTGAAACCAGGAACTTATGCAGGGACACTTGGCTTTGTCTGGGAGGAAGAGACTGGACCTCCCTGGACTGAGTCTACCAAGTTGATCACAGTCCTCGGGGAGGACTTGTCCTGGAGGAGGTGGGAATGGAGGGTGGGCTGGGGGTAAGGGGAGGGCATGGGAGGGGGGAGAATAGGGGAACCCATGGCTGATATGTAGAACTGAATGGTATTGTAAAATAAAAAATATATATCAAAAAAAAAAAGAAGACTGAATGGGTCCTTCCTCACATTGTACGACAAAAGCCAATTTCTGGAGTCCTCACATTCTATACTGATGCAAATAAATCAGGGAAAGCAGGATATAAATCAGGAGACTTAAGTAAAGTGGTGCAAAGTCCATATAGCTCTGTACAAAAGGCAGAACTGTATGCCATTCTTATGGTACTGATGGACTTCACAGAACCCCTCAATATAGTCACTGACTCTCAATATGCAGAGAGAGTTGTTTTACATATTGAAACTGCTGAATTTATTCCTGATAATACAGAATTAACTTCATTATTCATACAATTGCAGGAAATCATCAGAAAAAGGGAACATCCTATATATATAACACATATCAGATCCCATACAGGTCTGTCAGGACCTTTAGCACAAGGTAATGATGAGATTGATCAGTTACTAACAGGTAATGTGCTAGAAGCTTCAGAATATCATAAGAAACTCCATATAAATAGCAAAGGTTTGAAGAAGGATTTCTCTATCACTTGGCAGCAGGCTAAGGATATTGTGAAAAAATGTCCTACTTGTTCCATCTATAACCAAACTCCATTACCTGCAGGGAGTAATCCAAAAGGTATACAAAGAAATGAAATTTGGCAGATGGATGTGTTTCATTTTGCAGAATTTGGAAGATTAAAGTATGTACATCATACCATTGACACCTATTTAGGATTTCAATGGGCAACTCCTATGAGTTCTGAAAAGGCTGATTCTGTGATTACACACCTATTAGAAGTTATGGCCATCATGGGAATACCTGTACAAATTAAGACAGACAATGCCCCAGCATATGTCTCCAATAAAATGAGACAGTTCTTTGCTTATTATAATACAAAGCATGTTACAGGTATACCACACAATCCCACAGGCCAAGTAGTCATAGAGAGATCCAATCGAACTTTAAAGGATATGCTAAATAAACAGCAACAGGTAACAATGACTCCTAGAAATAGACTGCATAGTGCTTTATTAACCTTGAATTTTCTCAATGTTAATGAGAAAGGAACAACAGCTGCGGAGAGACATTGGACAACAGACAAAACTCCTGAGCTAAACCAACCAGTTTATTGCAAGGATGTGCTGACCTCAGAATGGAAACCTGGATATGTTCTGCGTTGGGGAAGGGGTTTTGCCTTTGTTTCTGCAGGAGAAGAAAAGCTATGGATACCAACAAAATTAATAAAAATTCGATTCGAACAGGAAAAACCCCTTGATGGAGAGAAGTAAAAGATCATCCACCAATGTGACATCTCTACAAGTTGTAAGAAAAATTTAACAATCAAAGGGTGGGGTAGGGTTCTGTTTTTGTCTTTCCAGGATAATGGAAATACCCATCTTCCAAAACTCATAAGGCCTTAGATATCCGGATGTTTACAGCAGAAAGGAAGAATCTATTGGTACCAATCTACACATGGTAAAATCTCACTGTCTAACATCTTTCTCTCTATCAATCTAGAAAAGTTGTGGTTCCAATTCAATTATAGCCAAGCTGGCTTTGGAGATGGAATTGGCTCACTCCTTCTCTAAACCCAAGCATATTGCTAAAAGAAAAGTTTAAGAGATTCTTCAGTCCCATATCAGAAGAGCCCTCTGGTGTGAGACAGAAGGAAACCAATAAAAAGGGACCATTGTCTTCTAAATTCTAATTCTCTCCATGCTTACTCTAGATTTCTCAGAATCCTTTCTTACATGCTATGTCCTCTTTAAATCCAAACCTCCCCTCCCATTTTTGATAACAAATAAGTTTTTCCAATAGCAATCTCAGAAGTCACCAGAAGGAAGATGGGGCCCCAACAACAACAACTCTACCCAATCCAGAATGATGCCATGGTAATCATCATCATACTACACTTCTTGCCAGAATTTCAGACAATCTTACCCATTACTCTAAAACTTGCTGCAGAACCTACAGTTAGTCTAACTGAGATTTAACTATCTGAGCTTTCTCACCGTACCCAACAGAGATAACATCACCCCCTAAACGGCAGGAAGCAATACTAAGAAAACGACTCCCCTTCTCCCTTAGGTTTCATAATTCTCAGGGTTATGGATGATGGTTATAGGGTTGGGGGTGGAAGAAAATATTAACTCAGGATTGTAAAAAAAAAAAGGGTGGGGGGAGAAGAAATGGAACGGATAGGTATAAGATATGATGGTAAATCATTTTATATACTAGTAAACAAACTTAGTAAAATAGCAACCTTAGATAATTTGCACTGTAATTTTTACTGTTATAGAGTCTTATATGTTGATACAAATGTAAACTATTTTTATACTCCTGTTTAAGATAATTTGTATATTGATACAAATACAGAACTATATTTGTTATAATGTACATATATTTCTACTCTTATTTGAAACATTTTTATATTGATACAAATGTAAATTTATATCTGTCCTACTTTATATATGTTCTACTTCTGTTTAGGATATTCAGTATATTGATATATATTTAATATTATTGTCATATTGCATATTGCACTATATATTCCAACCTCTGTTATAAATATCTTGTGTATTGTCACAATTTTGAAGTCATCGTTCTTCACCATACATTTGCTTATAGACTGTTTACCTTATTTATGTGAAGCCTTAGTCCTTAGGTTATTTCGATAGATAAGATTTATAGATTTATAGTCGCCTATGCCGGTCATCTCTATAGTTACGTTAGTTAGGTTATCCAGATTTACAGATACATAGGTCAGATGGGCAGGTAATCTTCAAACACTTCATAGACCTGGAGAATATGGCATTTAAATAACTTAGAATTCTGTTGACGTGAGACACAATTGCTCCTGGCTGCACCAATTGATCCCGAGAGAATGTTGTGCTTTTAAGACATTTCCATTTGGAAGTTTGTCTTTTGGCACAAAATGGCCTACTGGGCAAAGAACTGCCCTTGCCTTGATGGCTGACAGTACAAATGCAATGCTCTCCTTTCTGGACAAGCTGGACACAAGGAAAGCGACCACTGTACTCTGCCAAGACAGGGTAAGATGGTCTTTCAGAAATCCTGCTTCTGAAAATGGTCTGTCAGATACTCTAGGCCTGTAGCCAATTTGAATGCACCAACAATGCTGAGAAACATTAGGTGACTGTCCAGGCTGCCAGCTGTCTTGGTCTACTCTTGCAAGATTCCCGAAAGTTGCTTGCATCCATCTACCATTTCTCAGGTACCATTATGTTCCTTCTCAGGTCTTTGATGGGATTGAAGACTAGCAGTTATAGTTACAACTTAGTATATATAATATCTTAGATAGAACATATTAAGTATTAGATTCAGGTTCTTTAGGATAGGAAACCTTTGAATGATCTTTATAACATGCTGTTTACCTATGCTCTATACTTCTCTGGATTTTAGTATGTGTTTCTTGCTTGATATTGTTTGCATTGGTTGTAGTTACATCTTATCTAGGGCATTATCTCTCATTATTTCTGGACAATATTTGATAACCATTCCTTTGTATATAGTCTTGTATTAGTTTAGAACCTTCTTATTTAGACAAAAAGGGGGAGATGTAGTGGGTAGCCATTCCAGCTTGGTTCTGGAAGTTCCAACCCCCATTGAGACTCTGGCAACTGTCACGCCTACGAGGTGGGGCAAGGGGAGGCGCCTGGGGACCCAAGAGCTGGATGGGCCAGCGCTCTCTCTGGGAACTCTCTCGGTGCCAGAACGCTGACCAGTGGAGATTGACTGTGAAGATCTCTGGAGAACACAGCTGGACTGCGTTACACCTTCCCCAGACCCTGCGACCTACCCATTACTTAATTTGTGAGTTACGCCATTAAATAAATATCCTTTTAACTACGTGGAGTGGCCAAAATAATTTCCCTAATAAAGGACTAGGAAGGTTCAGCTAAAACAGTGGTTCCAAAGGTGTGGGTAAGAACGCCTAATGGAGTTGATGACCCTTCATAGGGGTGGCCTTAGAACGTTGGAAAGACCAGATATTTATATTTATGATTCATTACAGTCTCAAAATTAGTTATAAAATAGCAATGAAAACAATTTTGTGGTTGTGTGGAACCACACATGAGTTCAAGGATAGCAGCATTATGAAGATTGAAGACCACTGAGATAGAGAATATCTTAGACCCTGGGAGGCAATAATTTGACTCCATGGATGTACCCCAGTTGAATCAGAATTCACGGAACAGCCCCAGATGCACATATATACACATTCTCTAACTGTCCCAAGCTGTCACAAGCAGTAAAGCATCATGGAGACTGTAGGATTCTGATATGTGTACTGGTAGCTAATGTGAGAGTGGTTATTCCAGCTCAAGGAGAGAGGAAAAAGAGTTGGTCATACCTGAATTTGTTATGCAATCACAAGAATCTTATCTGCCAGTTCTCTGCATTGCTCCAGGCAGGGGTACATGCACTGAATTTCAAAATATTCTTGCAGCAAAAGTTTTGTTCCTTGATGTACACATGGTTTCTTTAGAGTCTTGGGTTTGTCTGTGTGCATTAGAATGCCCAGGGAATTCTACCAAACATAACTCAATGGGGAACACGAGGACATTGGAGGAGATATTAGGAGACAAAATTTCCTTATGTACTCTTAAGAAATATACAGTGGGAAAAAGAAAACCTTCAACAAATGCTGTTGGTCTTACTGGATGTTAACCTGTAGACAAATGCAAATAGAACCATATCTATCACCCTGATCAAAACGCAAATCCAAGTGATTCAAAGACTATAACATATAGCCAGAAACACTGAACCTTATAGAATAGAATGGGGGGAATAGCCTTGAACTCATTGGCACAGGAGACAACTTTCTGAACAGAATACCAATAGCAGAAGCACTAAGGCTGGCAGTTAAAAACTGGGACCTCATGTAACTGAAAAGCTTCTATGAGAAAAAAGATACCGTCAATAGGACCTAATGACAGCTTACTGAATGGGTAAAGATATGCACCAACTTCGCATCTGACAGAGGACTAGTATCCAAAATATATAATGAACTTAAGAAACTGGACATCAACAAACTAAATAATATGAATTTAAAAATTAGGTATACATCTGAATAGAGAATTCTCAGCAGAGAAAACTCAAATGGCTGAGAGGTACTTAAAAATGTTTGACAACGTGTGTCATCATGAAAATACAAATCAAAATGACTCAGGGATTGCAGTATACACCCCTCTTTAAGACTAAGGTAAAAAAATGATAGCTGGGTGGTGGTGGCATGTGTCTTTAGTTCGAGCACTAGAAAAGCAAAGACAGGTACATATTTGTAAGTTCAATGCCAGCCTGGTCTCCAGAGCAAGCTTTCAGACAGCGAAGTCTACAGAGAAACTCTGTCTAGAAAAATAAATACATTTTAAATTAAAAATACAGCCTGGTATCCAAAGCGAGTTCCAGGAAAGGCGCAAAGCTACACAGAGAAATCCTGTCTCAAAAAAATTTTAAAAAAAGTTAAAAAAAATAAAATAAAAATAAACCTTAAGTGACTGATCATGCTGGCACATATGTTCATAGCAGATTTATTCATAATAGTCAAAAAGTAGAAACAACCTAGATATCCATCAACCAAAGCAGGGTCAGAGAAATTGTAACACATTCACACAATGGACCATTACTCAGCTGTTAAAAACAATGACATTATGAAGTTTGAAAACAAGTGGATGGAAATAGAAAAACAATCATCCTGATAGAGATAACTGAGACCCAGAAAGACAAAAATGGTTTGTACTCAATTATAAGTATATGTTACCTGTAAAGGACAATAATGCTACAATACACAGACCTAGAGGCTAAATAACATAATAATCATAGGAACATATTATACAAGTCATTCTCAGCCATTACAGGACTTTCTGGTTTGCCATGAATATTTTGTGACTGAATTCATGCAAAGAATCTAAGATCCTTCAAAAATCAACTCCATCAATCTCAGATAACAATCACTGCTTAATGCAAATGATTACTTCAAAAAATAGTTGTGCTGTCACTCTTGAGTTTATGTGAGGTACAATGGTTCTACTATATTTTCCACAGTAGCCTGTGTATCTGCTGTGATGTGATTAGTTACTTCAAGGTCCTATGCCTTGACTTCCCCACAATGATATGCTGTGTCCTGGATCTATGAGCCAACCCATCTCTTTTTCCTTCAGGTTCCTTTTCTCATGGTGAATTATCACAACACAGGAAATGAAACTGAGGCAGGTTGCTTGATCTGAGTTAATTCCTTATCCCACAGGACCTGGAGGAATATAAGACTGATGCTGCCAGATACCAGCTATTAAATGAGCACTTTAAAAATGGCCTCAGCTCAGACACCCAGAAAAAAGGGAAGAATGCTTGTGATGATAAAGAGGAACACAGACATCAGAAATGTACTGACAGGGGAGAGAACCTGATCTGTGAAATGGCTGTATGCTGCTGTTCCTCCTCTGATCCAGAATATTAGCTGAGTGGAGATGAGATGAAAGACAGGATTTAGGGCTTTAACCTGTTGTCTTTTCAGAATGGTGTTTCTCTGAATACTGTGTGATGGAAAGCTTCTGTTCAAGTTCCTGCTTGTACACAGTTTGTGTTCAGAGACTACATAGGTTACATGGACTGGCCACACACATGGCATGGCTTTCATACTTTGTGCTGAGACATGAAAGAAGAGCAGTGACTGTCACCAGCACTGTTGATTCCTGGGTGTGGGCTTGGAGATAAGAGATGGGAAGGTCCTGAACAGCTGCCTAGTGATTTCACTCAGACAATTTCCCTGTACCCTAGTACCTTTCATCTGCCAACTTGAATTGCTGCACTTCATTGTTTTGCTCCAGGATTATTTTTGGCCTCTTATTTAACAATATTTGATTATTTATGTGAGAGTATGTGTGCATGCATATATGTATGAATGAGTGAATGTGCATGACTGCATTTGTATGTGTGCATATATGTACATGTATTCATACCTCATTTATCATGCTTGATTATACACACTCCTCAAGGTCTTGACTAAAAGAAGATAAATATAGAAATTGGATATGAGTAGGAAAATAGTCAGATGATTCCCCCCTCAAAGGTGATATTGCTATAAATGTCACAAATCCTAAAGACTCCTCCAAGAAAACATTTAGAACACATAAGTACTTTCTCCAAAGCAGCACTATCAAATAACAACAATGAACATGTAGAAAAAGAAATAAGAAAAAATGCTGTTCACAATAGTTTAAAATGTAATGGGACTACTGCTTCAAACCAAGATATACAAATTAATTTCTTAGCTGGCACTGACAAGGCTAACCCAACAGAGCCCCTGGTTAAAGCCAAAACTTACAGAGTTTTGGTGATATTGAATTTTGAATGTATCAGCTGTTTCCTGAAGTAAATTTCTTGTGTGCTATTGTAGCTTTCCCCTCTGATTCTTTTCCCAAGAATTTCTAACAGTGGGATTGATCATTTATTGAGCACAACTTCCCCTATACATTTGAGGTATTTGGATAACATTCCCAGCTGTGTATAGAAACAGTCATGTTGGTAAATTGCAAAAACTCTGGGTTTGGTGTCTCGGGTTTTGGCACCAAAATGTTAGTAAATTGATGGCTGAAACTGCAAGGAGACAGTTCAACCCTGGAGAGCAAGGTATCCCAGAGACCTCATGCTACTCATAACAAGAGCTCTGCCCTGAAGGTGTCCCAGACACATGGAGCTGTGTAGCACAGCTGTGATGGCTGAAACTGCAAGGAGACAGTTCAACCCTGGTGGATGAGGTATCCTGGACACCTCCAACTACTCAGAACAAGAGCTGTGCTCTGAAGGTATCCCAGACACCTAGAGCTATTTGTCTCAGCCCTGGCAGCTGGGACTGCAAAGAAATAGCCCAACCCTGGAAAGGAAATTTTTCTGACTTCTCAGGAGACAAAGGCCTGGAACTGCTTCAGCAGGAAAGGGTATCCTGAGTGTTCCTGAAAGTCAAAGTATACCTGGTGTGATGGGGGATAGTCTCCCTGCAGGATATATCTATCCTGCTCCTCTCCTGGAGTCTCTACAGCTGAGCTTTGCTCAGACTCCACTTAAGGGGGCTTGCTAGCAGAGCTCTGCTTCTCCTGCCTAAGATGTTTCTTCTTTTGCTTCACTCTACAAAAGGGGGAAAGTCCTGCAGAAATGTATCAGTCTCCTCCAGCTCCTAAGAAAAGTGTTACTTGCAGTTCTCTCTGTCCACTGGAGCATGTCTTAGCAAAGATCTTCTGTTCAGCTCCTCCTTGCCCTGCTCTTTCAGCCCTCTCTCTCTTGTTTTGTCCACTGGGGGACATCTCAGCAAGGATCTTCTCTATGCCAGTGAATGAAGATTTTCACACCCAAAAAATTCTTTTGAGGAAAAGGTTTATTTGGAAAGGAGTAGTCCAGGATAGTAGCTGCCTCTACATGGATGGAAAGAACAGCCTTCCATTCCTGACTGACTAGACAGGGAGGTTTTTTTTTTTACAGGAAGTCCAGGGGTTGGAGTCAACTCCTGACCCAGAATTCTACTATCCTGCCCTGTGATTGGTTGGTTTCACAAGTCAGTTGTACAAGGCAGATAAGGCTTTGAACTGAGCTAAACTCTGTTTCTATCACTGGCCTTATCTGAGCCATCCTTCCCTAGTTCTGGGCTCCAGGGTCAGGGTGGGTTTCTTTAGCCAACCCCTTTTCCCTACAAGTCACACAGTCAATATATGTTTCCCACAATAAGGTCTTTGTTCCTTTCTCCAATATAAACTTCGACATCTGCCCTCTTGCAGTTATCTTCATTGGCAGACATTTGGTTAGTGTTAAGTGTCCAGGCAAAAGTATCTCATTTGAGACATTTGCAGAAACCCATGGACAGAGCATTCCATCATGTATGAATTTGTTGACTCACAACCTTTAGATAGATAGGGAGCAATTGTGCCCTGGGCTGAACCAATCTGCAGATAGGAAATTGCTGCCCCATGCTAACCTCAAACTAACACATTCTTAACTCCTATTAATTTCAACTTGGTATACAAATCAGCTTGTTATCTAACCACAGTTAGGAATGCAGTATTATGCACTGATTCCCCTTTTTCCCTTCTTAGACTTCCCTAATTGATGTAAGATCTCTCTCCCTCTCATTTGACCCCATTCCCTTTAAGAGTTCATTGAGTGTACATGTCACCAATTCTTTGAGTCATAAAGAGATCCTGATTGCTGATTGGATGTGTATAAAACTGGAAACTTAAAGGAGAACTAAGGTAGAACAAAGAGAGATGTGCAAAAAAGGATACAGAGAATCAGGCAAGAGACAACCGAAGTATGAGCACTGAAAAGAGTCTGTATAGGTAGAGCAGACTTAGGACAATGAAGAGAATGGACTGGAAGAGCTCAGTGTGCATAGATTGTTTTGATTTCCCTCAGATTTGATTCCCAGCTGCTTGTTCGATTCTTTCACTGACCCTGGGAGAGAGTTATTTGGGTCTGGACCCCAATAGCTCTTGCTAGACTAATGCTTAAAAAGGAAGTGAAAGTCATTTACAGCAAAGATTTAAGAAACAAAAGAAAGCACCTGAAAACGACAACATAAACTGAGATGAGAACCCCCCTCCTCCCACCCCACAATGCTCTTTTCACAGATGGGCAAATTTAATGATATGAAAATGACTAATTTACCCCAGGGAATTTACAGTGCAATTGCGTCCAACTTCAATTGCATTCCCTTTTTGGATATGTTTTAAGTTTATTTTACTGTGATTTTTGAGTGTTTTACTTCCATGAAAATCTGTGCACCTCAAGTATTCCTTGTGTCTCTTGAAGCCAGGAGAGAACACTGGATTCCTTGGAACTGCACTTACAAATGGATGAAAGTAATATATGGGTGACAAGAAAGGGACCTGGGTGCCCCGGAAGTGCAACAAGTACTCCTAACCACTGAGCCACATTGTAACTCTCCCATTTTATGGTCTGCTTATAAATAAGAAATATGGTTTTCCACAAAATCTATGGAATCCTGACATCTCAAAGATCTAATCTCTTATTTCCTATCACAAACAAGATTTGTGTCTTAGTTTTTCTATTCCTTTGAAGAGACACCATGACCATGGCAACTCTTAGAAAACATTTAATGGGGTAGCTCACTTACATTTCAGAGGTTGAGTAACTATTTTCATGGTGGGAAACAAAGCAACATACAGGCAAATGTGGTGCTGAAGCTAAGAGTCCTTGTATCTTGATCCAAAGGCAATAGGGAATGGACTGAGTCATTGGAAATGGCTTAAGCATATATAAGACCTCAGAGCCCACCCCACAGTGAAACACTTCCTCCAACAAGGTCACACATACTCAAACAAAGCCACATCTGCTAATGTTGCCACTTCCTTTGGGGGGCGATTTTCATTCTAATGACAAAAATTTGGTATATTAGATGAATTAAAAATGTTTTGTGGAATATTACTTTAACTATGTGAAGATGTGTTACGTTTGTTTTTGTTGCAGAATATTACTTTATCTATGTAAATGTGTGTTACATTTGTTTATGCTGCATTTGTTTAAATATCTACAGATGTGTTTATTTGTTTTCCTTGCCTCCCTAGGGCACCTCATTGGTCCAACACAAAGCCAAACTGCCAGTAGCTAGGCAGGAGAGGTATAGGTGGGGCGGTGGGAAGAGAGAATAAATAGGAGGAGGAGTCTAGAAAGAAAATTAGAGTGGAGAGAATGAGGAAGAAAGAGAGGCAGGTACTCAGGACCAGACAGAGAGACAAGCAGGTCAAGCAGGACATACAGATGGAAAGAAAGGTAAAAATACCGAGACAAAATGTAGATCAGAAGCTTTGCGCAGTGGCAGTATTGTAGCCAATGAGGTTTATCCAAGGCACGATTATTGCTAATTGAGAATGTAGATAAGAGAAGCAGGTTAATTTAAATTATAAGAGCCAGTGAGACACTCATAGGTAAAGCCAAGAATTCATAAATAATAATGAGTATCCATGTCGTGATTTGGTAGCTGAAGGGTGGATCCAAAGATAGTATGATACAAAAAATATGATATTCTATTGTTACTGGAATTATTCTGTACTGTTATTTTCCATTATTTCCACAATCTTGTGCAATATCAAAATAATAAGCCAGATCAAATTTTTATCAACAAGCAATTAAAATTATATATATATATATAATATTACATAGACATATAATTTTATATGTATTATATAACCATATATATATATGCCTAGTGTTTCCTATAATTAATAATAAGGACATTTTGTAAAGTCATGTGGAAACTTACTATTGTAGAAAATTCATAAGTAAATAAGAAAATTTAAATTTCATTATGCTATATAGAGGAGATAATGCTCCAAGTAGAAATTTTAAGTAAATTGGTTGCAACAACTCTGGGTTTAGTTATGGGTTTCAGCACCAACAATGTAAGTAAATTTGCTGCAACAACACGGGGGAAAGTTGTCCTCACTAGCTGGAGAGTCAGGCAACACCTTGACATGCTTAGGACAGCTCTGACAGCTAGAACTGCAATGGGACAGTTCAGCCATGGAGGGCAAGGTATTCTAGACACCTCAAGCTGCTCAGAAAAACAACTCTGCCCTGAAGGTGTCCCGCACACCTGGAGCTGTTTAGTGCAGCTCTGATGACTGGAACTGCAAGGAAGCAACCCAACCCTGGCAGGGAATTTTTTCTGACTCTTCTGGAAAGTCAGGCCTAGAACTGCTTCACCAGGAAAGGGTATCATGACTGTTCTGAAAGTCAAGGTATACCTACCTGGTGTGATACAGGATGGTCTCCCCACAGGATATATCAATCATACTCCTCTCCTGAAGAGCCACTATAGCTGAGCTTTGCTCAGCCCCCACCTAAGGGGGCTTCCTATCAGAGCTCTGCTTCTCCAGCCTAAGATGTTGCTTCTTTTGTTTCACTCTGCAAAAGGGGAAACCCCTGCAGAAATCTAGCAATCCTTTCCAGCTCTGGAGAAAAGTGCTACCTTTTCGGCTCTCTCTTGCTCTCTCCATTGAGGGACCTCTCAGGAAAGATCTATTAAAGCTCCACCTTGCTCTGCTCTTTCAACTCTCCCTTGTTTTGTCCACTGTGGGACTTCTCAGCAAGGATCTTCCCTATGCCAGTGAATGAAGATCTTCACACCCAAAAATCTTTTGAGAAAGAGATATATTTGGGAAGGAGGAGTCCAGGAGAGTAGCTACCTCTAACAGGGTGAAGAGAACAGCATTTTTAATGGACTAGACAGGGTGGTTTACACAGGATGTCTTGGGGGTGTAGTCAACTAGGGTTTGACTTGTGGCCCAAGGTTCTACTGTCCTGCTCTGTGATTGGTTGCTTTCACAATTCAGTTGGCCAGGAGCAGAAATGGCTCTGATCTGTCTGAGCCAAACTGTGTTGCTTTCTACCCTGATCTGAGACATCTTTCCCTACTTCTGGGCTCCATGGTCAGGGTGGTTTTCTTTAACCAGTTCTTTTTCCCTACAGAAATCATATGCTACCAAGTAAAATTTCAAGTACCAGGAATTAGTTACATCTTTTGCGTAGTTGGTCAGAGGGGTCCCACAGAACCCCCCCTCCAACAATAAAGGCTAATGCCAGTGTTTTTGATTACCTTCCACAAGCTGATAGTAAGACCTTATCCTGAAGATAGAATTTAACTTATATCATTGAATATGGAGAAAAGGATCTGGTATACAACAGGAAGATTCATTGAGGCTTATTATCATTAATAGTGCTGGAAGGTACAGTGCACACTGCAGGAGAAGAAAATCAATCATCAGTATGACACATCTACAAAAGTGAGCTATCTTCAAGATATACTGGTGCAATAATGGCACAAACATTCTGGGAGAAATCAACAACTATTTAATTGAATTTAAATCCAACTCCATTAGATCAAACCCATAACTAACACGGATAATGAGGCCAAGAACCTGATTCCACATAGGTCATATATTAAGGCAAAAATCTATTACTATTATTCTTTGAATTGAGCACGGCGGTAAAATGAATCCTGATTACATATTGCTATGCTCAAAAATGAGTGCATTGCTCAAGTGTCATCAGAAATGCTATTTTGGATCCTGCCATTGACTTCCCTTCTGGATCAGAGGTGAGTATCTGGGCCCAGCTTAGACCCCATCCATGGGCACCAGCCACTCCGGGAAGACCTGCCCAATTTGGCCCAAGGTGCTGTCCACTAGGCAGGTCCCCTTCTAGCCACGCTGGGAAGGATTCCCTTCTCCAAGCCCCCCAGCAGCCACTACAATCTTCATACCCTGCCCCAACGTCCATCTGCCCGAGACCCCAGCCACTTCCTGAGACTTAGAGACTGGCCCCCAGCTCCCATCCTGCCCCCAACTTCCCTTTTGGACCAGAGGTGAGTATCCGGGCCCAGTCCAGACCATATCCCTGGGCACCAGCCACTCCGGGGAAGACGTGCCCAACTTGGATCCTGGTTCTAGCCACCAGGCAGGTCCTCCTCTAGCTCCACCAGGAAGCATCCCCTCCTCCAAGCCCCCTGGCAGCCCCTGCAATCTCCACACCCTGCCCCCACACCCATCTGCCCAAGACCCCAGCCACTTCCTGATACTTAGAGACTGTCCCCCAGCTCCCTTCTGGACAAGAACACACATCCTACCGTGAACTTCCTGTCTGGACAAAAGTTCCCATCCTGCCCCAGACTTCCCATCCAGATAAGAGCTTCCATCGTGCCCCAGAGTTCCCATTTGGACAAGAAAGCTCCCATCTGGACAGGAGAGAGAGACTTCCTGAATCTCTCAGCTCTGTGTGAAGCAAGTGTGCTGATAAGACCAAAAACGAACTACAAGGAGATGGGCAGACATCAAGGGAGAAGTACATACAACAAAATGAAGAGCAATACAGCATCACCAGAACCTAGCCTGCCTCCAACATCTAGACCTAAACATCAAAAATTGGAAGAAGCAGAAGAAAACATCCTTATAAATAATATCATGAAGAAGTTAGAAGCTTGTGTAGAGGAAAAGACAAAAAAATGGGAAGGACACTGTAAAGAACGAGAGGAAAGGACAACCAAATTAGAAGAAAACAATAAAGCCCTGGAAGAAAACAATAAAGTACTAGAAGAAAACACTAAAGTACTGAAAGAAAATAATGAAAAATCAATGAAACAAGTGAAGGAAACAGTCCAAGACCTGAAAAGGGAAATATAAAAAAATAAAGAAGACACAAAAAAATGGAATGCTGGAAATAGAAAATCTGAGTAAAAGATCGGGAACTTCAGATGCAAGTATAACCAACAGAATGCAAGAGATGGAAGAGAGGATCTCTGGCATTGAAGATACAGTAGAAGAAATAGTTTCATCAGTCGAAGAAAACACTAAAGCCAACAAAGTCATGAACCAAAATGTGCAAGAAATTTAGGACACCATGAAAAGACAAAACCTATGAATTATAGGGAAAGAAGAAGGAGAAGAATACCAACTCAAAGGCACAGAAAATACATTCAAAAAAATCATAGAAGAAAACTTTCCCAACTTAAAGAAGGAAATGCCTATGAAGATACAAGAAGCCTATAGAACACCAAAGTCTCCTTGACACATAATAATTAAACAACAAAATGTACAGAATAAAGAAAGAATATTAAGAGCAGCAAAGGAAAAAAGCCCAAGTGACGTATAGAGGCAAACCCATCAGAATAACACCTGATTTCTCAATGGAGACTTTGAAAGCCAGAAATACCTGGACAGATGTAATGCAGTCACTAAGAGACAATGAATGTCCGCCCAGACTAATATATGGGGCAAAACTTTCAATCATCATAGACGGAATGAACAAGACATTCCAAGACAGAGCCAGATTTAAACAATACCTATCTACAAACCCAGCCCTACAGAAAGCACTAGAAGGAAAATTCCAACCAAAGGAAGTCAGATACACCCTGGAAAACACAGGCATTAGATAAAGCCACAGCAGTAAACCCCAAAGAAGAGAAGTACACACACACATTACCACCAAAAATAGCAGGGATGAACAATTACTAGTCATTAATATCCCTTAATATCAACAGACTTAATTTACCTATAAAAGACATAGGCTTACAGAATGGATACAAAAGCAGGACCCATCTTTCTGCTGCATACAAGAAACACATCTCAAGTTCAAAGACAGACACTACCTAAGAATAAAAGGCTGGGAAAAGGATTTCCAATCAAATGGTCTTAAGAAACAAGCAGGTGTAGCCATCCTGATATCCAACAAAATAGACTTCAAACTAAAATCAATCAAACAAGTTCAAGAAGGGCATTACATCCTCATCACAGGAAAGATCCACCAAGATGAAGTTTCAATTCTGAACATTTATGCCCCAAACACAAGGGCACCCACATATGTAAAAGAAACAATACTAAAGCTTATACCACATATAAAACCCCACACATTAATAGTGGGAGATCTCAACACCCCACTTTCACCACTAGACAGATCTCCCAAATCAAATATTAACAGAGAAATAAAGGACTTACCTGATGTCATGACCCAATTGGACCTAACAGATATCTACAGAATATTCCATCCTAACAAAAAAGAATATACCTTCTTCTCAGCACCCTATGGAACTTTCTCTAAAATCGGGACCACATACTTGGCCACAAAGCAAATCTCAACAGATACAAAACAATTGGAATAACCTTCTGTGTTCTATCAGACCACCATTGTTTAAAGTTAGGTTTCAACAACAACAAAAACTACAGAAAATCTACAATCTCATGGAAACTCAATAATGCTCAACTGAATCACCCATGGGTTAAGGAAGAAATAAAGAAAGAAATTAAAGACTTCCTAGAGATCAATGAAAACAAAGATACTACATACCCAAACTTTATGGGACACTATGAAAGCAGTGCTAAGAGGGAAATTCATAGCACTAAATGCCCACATAAGGAAGTTGGAGAAATCACACTAGTGACTTAACAGCACACCTGAAAGCTCTAGAACAAGATGAAGCAAAGACTCCCAGGAAGAATAGACGCCAGGAAATTATCAAAGTGAGAGGTGAAATTAATAAATTAGAAACTAAGTGAATAATACAAGTCCCTGAAAAAAGAAATTGAAGAAGATGTCAGAAAGAGGAAAGATCTCCCATGCTCAAGGATAGGCAGGACCAACATAGTAAAAATGGCAATTTTACCAAAAGCAATCTACAGATTCAATGCAATCCCCATCAAAATACCAACACAATTCTACACAGACCTGGAAAGAATAATACTCAACCTCATATGGAAAAAAAAAAAACCCAGGATAGCCAAAAGAATCCTGTACAATAAAACAACCTCTGGAGGCATGACAATCCCTGACTTCAAGCTCTACTATAGAGCTACAGTAATAAAAACAGCATGGTATTGGCATAAAAACCGACATGTGGACCAATGGAATAAAACTGAAGACCCTGACATTAACCCATACACCTATGAACATATAATTTTTGACAAAGGAGCCAAAAGTGTACTATGGAAAAAAGAAAGCTTCTTCAACCAATGGTGCTGGCATAAATGGATATCAAGGTGTGGAAGGCTGCAAATAGGTCCATATCTGTCACTGTGCACAAAACTTAAGTCTAAGTGGATCAAGGACCTCAACATAAATCCAGCTACTCTGAACCTGCTAGAAGACAAAGTAGGAAGTAGTCTTGAATATATTGGCATAGGAGATCACCTCCTAAATATAACACCAGTAGCACAGACACTGAGAGAAACAATCAATCAACGGACCTCTTGAAACTGAGAAGCTTTTGTAGAGCAAAGGATACAGTCAACAAGGCAAAGTGACAGCCTACAGAATGGGAAAAGATCTTCACCAACCCCACATCTGACAGAGGACTGATATCCAGAATATATAAGGAACTCAAGAAATTAGACATCAAAACGACCAACAGTCCAATTGAGAAATGGGCTTTAGAACAAAACAGAGAATTCTCAACAGCAGAAACTCAAATAGCTGAAAGACATTTAAGGAATTGCTCAACATCCCTAATCATCAGGGAAATGCAAATCAAAACAACTCTGAGATACCTTATGCCTGTCAGAATGGCTAAGATCTAAAACACTGAAGACACGTTATGCTGGAGAGGATATGGAACTAGGGAACTCTCCTCCACTGCTGGTGGGAATGCAAGCTTGTACAACTACTTTGGAAACAAATATGGCACTTTCTTAGAAAATTGGGAATCAATCTCCCCCAAGATCCAGCTATACCACTCTTGGGCATCTTCCCAAGGAATGCTCAATCTTACCACAAGAGCACTTACTCAGCTATGTTTATATCAGCATTGTTTGTAATAGCCAAAACCTGGAAACAACCTAGATGCCCTTCAAGTGAAGAATGGATAAATAAATTGTGGCACATATACACAATGGAATACTACTCAGCAGAGAAAAACAATGACATCATGAGGTTTGCAGGCAAATGAATGGATCTAGAAAAAATCATCCTGAGTGAGGTAACCCAGACTCAGAAAGACAAATATGGTAAGTACTCACTCATAGGAGGATACTAGATATGGAACAAGGATGACTGGACTGCTACTCACATCACCATTGAGGCTACTTGGAAAACAAGGCCCCAAGAAAGACACGGAGATCACCCAATAATGGAGAAATGGATTAATCTACATGAACAGTCTGGACATGAGTGGGAGCAATGAACGGCGAGGGTCGAGGGAAAGAGAGCGGGAGATACCAGCTGGATCAAGAACAAAGAAGGAGAACAAGGAATAGGAGACCATGGTAAATGAAGACCGCATGAGAAAAGGAAGAAATAAAGTGCTAAAAAGGCCCACAGAAATCCACAAAGATACCCCCACAAAAGACTGCTGACAATGGTCGAGAGACAGCCGGGACTGACCTACTCAGGTGATGGGATGGCCAAACACCCTAATAGTTGTGCCAGAAACCCCATCCAAGGACTGAGGAATCTGGATGCAGACATCCACAGCTAGGCCCCGGGTAGATCACTGGGAGTCTAATTAGTGAGAATGAGGAGGGTTTATATGAGTGAGAATTGTTGAAACCAAGGTTGGATAAAGCACAGGGACAAATAGCCAAATGAATGGAAACACATGAACTATGAACCAAAGGCTGAGGGGCCCCCATCTGTATCAGGCCCTCTGAATAGGTGAGATAGTCGATTGGCTTGATCTGTTTGGGAGGCATCTAGGTAGTGTTACTGGGTCCTGGGCTCATTGCATTAGTTGGCTGTTTGAAACCTGGGACTTATGCAGGGATGCTTGGCTCAATCTGGGAGGAGGGACTGGACCTGCCTGGACTGAGTCTATCAGGTCGATCTCAGTCTTCGGGGAGATCTTGATCTGGAAGAGGTAGGAATGGGGAGTGTGCTGGAGGGAATGGGAGGGGGCAGGAAGGGGGACAACTAGGGAATCTGTGGTTGTTATGTAGAATGAATAGTATTTTAAAATAAAAAAGAAATGTCCTTTTGTTTGCAATAGATGGTAATTAACACAGACACTCACAACTGCACAATGTGTGCTCAGTGAGAGACTTGGAAGACTCATTCCAAATCTGAATGTTTTCATAAATGCCTTCTACCCATGGCTCTGAAGTCTATGAAGAACAGGAGATGGATCAATATTAGGAGCCAGAAATGTAGGATGATTTCAAGGAAACAGAGAATTCCAGACAAAAGAGGGTTTGTACATGTGTACACACATAGAAACCAGACAAATTTCCAGCATAGTAAAAGGGAGGTGGACACAAGTTCTAACTCCTAACCAAGAAGCTATGAGCAATTGCTACCTTTTATGAAAGGGAAAGTCAGTTTTCTCCAACAAAGTATCACTGCAGGTATCAACAATATTCTAGTGTAGCCCTCATACACAAGTGTTTATTTAATGGGGTGGGGTGGAGGCTTTTATTTAATTTTGGATTTTGGTTTTTTGTTTGTATTTTTATTTGTGCTTATCTTTTTATAAAAAGAGGATAAAATTGAATGTGTATGAAAGATGGTATGATTTGGAATGTGTTGGGGTATGGTAAAAATTATGATCCAATATATTACATGAAAAAATTAAATAAAATATATGAAAAGAAATTTTAAAGTATAAAAGAGTCAGAAGAAAAATATGATCTGTGTAAAACTATGCTATATTGAAAATTGGGCAGTGTCTCTGACAAAAAAGTTCACAAAAGAAGAAATTAAAATGTCTAAGAAATATCTTTTAAATTGGTAAACATTTTTACAATTAAGAAAATGAAAGTTAAAACTACTTTGAGAGATTTAATCTTACTCCAGTGAGAATGGATATTATCAAGAAAACAACCACAAACAAATGCTGGTGAGAATAAATGATGGGGAAGGTGTGGGGAAAGGGGAAACCCTCTTTCATTCTTAGTAAGACTGTAAACTCTGGAAATCAATATGGAAAATTTATCACATGGCCCAGATACACTACTCCTTGGCATATGTCAAAAGAACTTGATAACCACAATTTCTAAATTAGCCATGTTCATTACTTCTCTATTCACAATAGCTAAGAAATGAAAACTACTTAAATCTTCTTCAACAACTGAAGAAAAATGAAAATGTGATACATACATGTAGTTCTACTCAGCTGTGGAGAAAAATGAAGTCATGAAATTTTTCAGATAACTGGGTGAAACTAAAAAGTATTATAATGAGAGAGGTAACCCACACATGAAATACAAATGCTAAATGTTCCTCCTTTGTGCTTCCTGTCTACACATTTGTGGATATGCATTCATAACCTGGAATAACTACAGAACTAAGAAAGAAAAACTGGAGCAATTAATGAAAAAGCTTGAGATACTGGAATAGCATGCAGGTGCTACAAAGGGAGAAATAGAAGAAATTCGGAGCTTTAAATAATATGGGTACAGAGAGAATACAGAGTGACAGAGAGGAAGGAGCTATAAATACTACCAAGGATGTTTGGAGAGACACAGGGAAGTTTATTATTTCATATTTATCTAAAATAATATATAATATGCCTGTATTAACATGTATTTTAAAGACATTCTGCAATTTATAATGATAATACTCCCTCCAAGTGCCATGGACTATAAGGAAAAACCCCAGTATCATGCATGAGAAATCACCTCTCAAGTTGTTCAGGGGACTCCAAGTGACCTTCAAAACAATACCAAGTATTATTGCCCTTGATTGATTGGCACACAGAACTTGGATTACAACTCTGTTGCCGAAGTCACAATACACTTCAGACACAGATATTGGAGGAATTGAACTGAAATTGACCTGGAAGCTCTTCTGTGAGAAGTGGCTTTCATGAAAGCTGCCAAGAAAGAAGAGGAATCATTAGGCTTATCCAGGTGTGATATCTGTGAACCACAGCAATAATGCAACTGGCAAGATATCCATGATGATGCAATTGTGGAACTTTCATCTTGGAGGTTTCAAGGGTTGTCTAATTGAACTTAAGGCACACTCAACAAGTGGGAAGCCATGTCTGGCACTGTACACGTAGACAACCCCTTGAGCCTGGAAATGGCATAGATCTAAGAGGTGAACCTGCTACTGTAAGTATCAGAATCCAGTATACTTCCTAGCTGTTTTCTTAATACCTATCTCTTACACACAGATAAATATAATTCCCACCCTCATCAAAGAAGCTTCTTTTTGCAACATATGGAGACTAATATAAAGTCCCACAACTGGTCAAAATGCAGAGAATAATTGACTGAAAGGTGCCCAATCACAACTGATACATCTGCAATGAGTTCATTTAACTGAAAGGTTGGAAAAAAACATGGAAGAGGCGACAGAAATCCCCCAGCAGCTAAGGATCCTAATTGCTGGTACATATACCCTAGAAATGACAGGAAAATACATCTATGAACTCTCAATAGTATATGTAGTGACATGTGCTATCATAATCACACCAGTTGGTATAGAAATAAGGGCAGGGGAAATTCTACATGGTCTTAACTCTAGGTGAGGTCAATGGCTGCTGAAAGAGAATCATCTGCCTCAGTAGGGAAATCTCATATTGGTTTTCAAATCACAAGTGCTCCACTCAGAGTACATTCACATACAAACAGAACTAAATGGACTCAGTAGGTTATATGTACATGTGATCATATACATGTAAATAATATAAATATACATATACATAAACTGCAAAGTAAAGAAGAAATCATAAATATGGGAAGGGAATGAGGCATTGGAGGGGGAGAGCTAAGGTGGAAGCCATATAACACAACTAAGGACTTGAGTTTCTCAAAAATAACCACTACTTTAAAAAAAAACTTTCATGTGGTAACATTTTGTATGACCTCTGTAACTTTTATGCACATTTGAAACCATTCTGAAAGCTGAATTGTATTAGAAAACATTTTAAATTAAACCCCATTTTTATGTCCTAGTACTTGTTATTGAGTTTCTGGTTTGGGATCTTGAATATTGCAGAATGATCTCTGAATGTGTTTACAATTGCTTAACACAACAACCTTTGACTGGTTACTACATCATTTCTTCCTGTAAATAGCTGGATTTACAAGGAACTGTTGAGTGTTAATGATTTCTTTGCCTACACTATAAATATTACCTCTCAACACTTGCCAGAAGCTGAAAAAGTGGCTAAAACTGTATCCTAACAGCACCCACAAAGAGCTCTTTGCCATGTCAGACTACCTTTGGTTTGAAGGGATACCGTTCCCTGTTATACATTATGAAAAAAAAACAATTGAAGAATCTCGTGATAAGTTTGTGTTCAGAGATGAAGACATAGTCATACTGACTTACCCTAAATCAGGTAAGAACTGTTAGAGTGCTCTTGAAGTGTATGAGGATAAGGCTTTGATCCTCATTCATTTGGGTGATGAGTGGCGTGCTCTATATATCTGATGTTTAAAATTTTTGTGGGCATGGATTGCTGTTTGTGAGTGCATTTCACTCAGAGAAAGAACACCAGCCTGGACTTTGTGGCGAGAGGCTCATCTAGGCCATGCGAGCAATGTCAGTTGATCCTAAGGCAGACTCTGGGAGGGTTCTGTCTCTATGTGGAGGAGAGTAGAAGGGAAAAATGAGGATAATAAAGAGAAGAAACAGCACCAAGGTAAAAGTCATGGATGTAAGAATATGTGGAGGAGAGGACAATGTCAGGTAGAAGAATTACCATGGACCTTGTCCAAGGGGAGAAAACAGTCTCAAAACTCAAGGAACCAAAAAGAAGCAGTTTGTAATTTGAGGAAGGTTGTTTTCTGGGTAGCAGAAGCACTGAACATAGGTAAGTTTTAGATTGCTGACACTGACAGTGAAAGAACATGGAAAAGCCAAGGGCAGTAGACTTCATGAAGAAGATTCATACAATGACCCAGAGAAGAAAGCTAGAGAAATACCCAAGGACAAGTAAACATGTAAACATAAATACAAGTGTGTATGGAAAATAGACAGAAGGGGATTTATTCAGCTAAAGAGGAGGAGTACTCATACACATACTGCAGCATGGATGCATCTCAATTGCTTTGCACTAAAAGAAAGGAGCAAGTCTCAAGGACAGAGTCCACTATTACATATCTGTGAAGTATCTGGGAAAGTCAAACTCAAAGTACAAGAATGTAGAATGGTGATGGTCCAGGACTTGAGGGGACTTTCAGGTGTAGTTAATTGAGTATAGTCTCAGTTTCTCCATGTGAAGCATTGACAAAGTGCTGGATGAATATACTTTGTACTTAGAGCATTTGGACATTGTGAACACCACAGGACTGTGTGCTTAAAAACAGATACACTGTAAATTGTACAGGTGTACAATTTTCTACTTGAGGCTTTTTAACAAGTACTGTTGAAATGAGTGACCATTACTTTTCCTTCTTCAGGAACTAACTGGGTGAAGGAGATTGTGTGCTTGATTGAGAAAAAGGGGGATCCCAGTTGGATCCAATCTGTGCCTATCTGGGACCGCTCACCCTGGATAGAGAGTCAAATAGGATATCAACTATTAATCAATGAGGAAGGACCACGCCTCATCACCTCCCACCTTCCCTTCCATTTTTTCCCCAAGTCATTCTTCAGTTCCAAGGCCAAGGTCAGTGTCCACTGGGTGAGAAATCTTTGTCCAAATGTTCTTTGAATTTCATCTACCTTGGTGTGCCCTGGAGTTCTTGATGAAATGCACTCAGATTGTGTAGGTTGTGGGTGGGAACATGAGATTCTCATGCACTAACTAAGTGATGAAGATGTGTCTCTTCCTCAGACTACATCAGAGTACCAGAATGTCAAGTACCACACAGTGATCCTGGGCAGTTATATGAAAGAATGTGAAATATCAACTAGAGCATTCAGGAACTACACATACAGGTCAAGCAGAGGGCAAACTCTAGTGTACACTGGACATTACTGTTTTGCTGTCATCAAAGTCAATTAGCTAATTGTGATTCTACATATATATATATATATATATCGAATGAGCAGTGTGTGAATCACCCCAGGCAGGGTTGCTCATAGAAGAAGCAGCCTGACCAGGCATCAGTGCTCTAATCATGGAGATTGTTCAGCAGTCATGGCCCAGTTGTACCCACTGTGTTATTGTATATAGCTGTCCATTGAGATCAGTAGCCACAGGAATCCCCCACAACAATGATAGAGGATTTCCAGAGGGGAACAGAGATATGCAGGTTCTGACCTATCATAGTTTCTAGTTTGTAAAAAAACTTTCGGGAGGTTTCTGAACCATGGAACTTAAAATATGTTACACTTAAAATACAAATACAAATGTAGAACTATTATCACTCTTGATAATATCACAATGAAGTTTACTCTTTTCTCTCTTTCAAATTTGGAGTCTTTTTTCATTAATTGTTGTTACATCTGTATATGTATCTACTTATTTCTCAATATTTAAATACAATCTGCTCAGTCTATAAAATGTTACTTGTATGTATGATTTCAGGCCTGAGCATTTGGAATTGCATAACCAATTGTTATGCTTTTCCCAGGTAAAGTCTGTTACTCCAACTCTCTGCATTTCTGAGTTGCCTGTAAGTCTTTGTGTTCACTATTGTACAATGACACTCTAGCATTGAGATCTGCACAATGATTCTTGAAAGTTACATTTGGTAGTTACAGTTGTGGACAAAAATTAGGTTTTCATATTACAGACATATTTAGCACAGTACTCATGTCTGTGTATATAAGATGTTCTTTCACAGTGGATGGATGGTTTTTCACACTATAAGACATTGATCTTTACAAATACAGGATCAGTCTTGGATTTTTGTTATAGTTTTTTTTTTTTAACAATTTAGTGACCTGAGTTATTGTGCAGTTACATATTTGTAAATGAAATAAATTTATAAAAGAGGATTCTCACTATAGATATTTGCACTTATGTAAAGTTTTATCCAAATAAAAATAAAGTTTTTAGAAACCTCATGGAGATTTAATGGACATTTCATATAAATTGTGCAAGTTAAAAGGTTTGGAATGACTATGTTAACCGTCATGTACATGTTTTTGTATTTAAGATAATCTATGTCATCAGAAATCCCAGAGATGTCCTTGTGTCTGGTTATTTTTTCTGGAGAAAAACAAAATATGTTAAGTTTCCAGAGTCACTGACAACTTATTTTGAATGGTTCATCAAAGGAAATGGTGAGTGTCCTATTAAATATAGGACTTGGTGGAGGCTCAGAGACATTTTAATGACAAGGTGAGATATAGTTCAGGTTTGTCTTGAATTCTATATAGCCAGAGACAATGTTGAAGCTCTGTTCCTCAGGCATCCACTTCTTGAGTTCTAGGACTAAAGCACCTACTACCATGTTCCATCAACTTAATGCTGGCACTCACTCTCATGATCATGTATTTTATTTAACTTGGTTACATCCCTAGACTTTAGTATATTCTGTAGTCTTCACTTGGCTACATCTTATTTCTCTGTATTCAACCAATATGTGGTTCCAAGTCTCATCACCATTTTGAACCTAATTGTGAAGTCTTCCTTTTTTCACACACCACTACACAACAGACACAGACACAACTTGCCCATAACACATCATACCAACAAAGTTTGCAGTGTCTGGTCTTTCCAGTACTAAGGTAGGTGTTATAATTTGTGGTATTGAATAAGAAATGCCTCAAATAGACCTTGACATTTAAACACCTGTTCCCTACTTGATGGCACTGTTTCAGAAGATTCATTAGGCAAAACCTTGCAGGAGGTACATCACTGAGTGTGGGCTTTGATAGGTTCTAAATAATTATTTAATTAAATTTATTCATGTATTCTGTATCCTGACCAGTTTCCCCTCCCTCCTTTCCTCCAATCCCCTTTACGCAGCACTTTCCCCACCCCACACCCCAATCCATTCCTCCTCTGTTTCTGTTTAGAAAGGGGCAGGCCTCAGCATGGGTGTCAACAAAGCATGGCGTATCAAGTTCAGGTACAGCTAAACTCCTTGCATTTAGGCTGGACAAGATAAACCACTATGAGGAATAGGTTCCTAAAAGTCAGCCAAAGAAATAGGGATGGGCTCTGCTTTTGTCACTAGGAGTCCCACAAGCAGATCAAGTTACACAAGTGTCACACATATGTAGAGGCCCTAGGTTGGTTCCATGCAAGCTCACTAGCTGTGAGTCCAGAGACTGTGAGCTCGATGAACCCATGTCATTTGTTTCTGTGGGTACCCTTGTGATGACCTTGAGCCATCTGGCTCATCCAATCTTTCCTCTGTCTCTTCAACAGGATTTCCTGAGCTAGGCCCAGTGGGTCTCTCTATCTGGTTTCTTCAGTCACTGGAGGAAGGCTCTCTGATGACAATGTGGATAGTTACCAACTTGATTACAGGATATGGCCAGTTCAGACTACCTACCCACTATTGCTAATAGTCTTAGCTTGAGTCATCCTTGTAGATTCATGGGAGTTTCTCTTATCAGGTTTCTACCTGACCAAAAACGCCCACCATCAAGATGTTTCTTTCATTACTCTCCCACTCCAACCATGCCCCCAACCCAATCTATCATGTTTCCATCCCAGTCAACCTAGGAGATCTCTTCTATTTTCCCTTCCCAGGGACATCAGTACATCACCATACACTTTGGGCTCTCCCTGTTACCTAGTCTTTATGGAGCTGTGGATTGTAGCATGGTTATCATTTACTTTACAGCTAATATTCACTCTTGAGTGAGTACATGCCATGTCTGTTTTTCTGTGTCTGGGATACCTTACTCAGGATGATTTTTTTTCTTGTTCCTCCAGTTGCCTTCAAAATTCCTAATGTAATTGATTTTAACAGCTGAGTAATACTTCATTGTAGAAATTTACCACATTTTCTTTGTCCATTGTGTGGCTGAGGAGCCCCTAGGTTGATTTCATGTTCTGGCTAGTGTGAAAAACCCTGTCATGAACATAGTTAAACAATTGTTCTCATGGAAAGATTGAGCATCCTTTGGGTATATGCCCAAGAATTAGGTATCACTGGTTCTTGAGGTAGATTGATTCTCAGTTTTCTGAGAAACCTCCATATTGATTTCCATAGTGGCTGTACAAGTTTTCACTAACACTAGCACTGGAGGAGTGTTCCCATAGATCCACATAAAAAGGTTAAGTACTTAAGTCACTTCCAGTTGCTTGCCTCTGCTTCCTGAATGTAGGTGAGGAGATGACATCGCAGCTTCCTGCTGCTATAGCCCTGCCTGCCACTTGTTACCATTGCCTCTTTTCTCCCATCATTTATTCTTATCCCTCTAGAATCATAAACCAAAATTAAGCTCTTTCTGCTTACTTAAGTTTCCTTTGTTCTTGATGTTTTACCACAGCGGCAGAAAAATAACAAAAGTGCATGTTCCTACCACACAACTCAGTTGTGGTTTCTCTTAGTCTTTTTTTATTGGCTCCCCATACATTACCCTGACTGTTCTCTGTTTTGTTAAGACACATCTTAACAAATATTGTAAATCCGATTTTCTTTATTGTCACAAAAGTATTTTCATAGGCATGGATTCTTAGCACTTTGCATATAGTTTAACTTTCATTGAGTTATAATAACTATATCTAATAACAAGTTTCATTATGATATTTTGATACATGTGTGCAAGATAATTTTCATCAAATTAATGGCCCACTATCCTCTCTTCTGCTGTTTCCACTTTTGCTGATCTTGTTCCTCTTTCTACTTCCATGTCCCTTTTCTTCATGTGTGTGTTTGTGACCCAGTGAGGTCCATTGGGGTTGCTTACTGGAGCACAGGGAAGAAGTCATTTATAGGAACATGGGTTTCTCACCAGTAACTCCTATACTGAAAAAAATACCTCTCCCTCCACCAGTTACTAAAAACTGCCTATAGACTGTGGAAGGAAAGGGATGTCATGAGCCCTGTCCTCTAACTACACTTGACTGCTCATAAAGCCACAGGAAAGTAGTGGATACTTGGGAGTACTTTCCACTTGATAGAGTATTTTAGGTCCCAGTCTTATGAAGGTCTTCACAATATTCATGGGATGGATTCAAGTGAATCAGTAGTTCAATACCATCATTTTCTACATACCAAGACAGAGGCAGGCTTGTTGATATATTCTTTTTAATACCTGCTTCCAAATAAACTCTTATCTTTTAAAAAGACTTCCAAGACAGAACCACAGTTAATTTCCAGCTACATATATGTCATTAGCTTATTTTTAGTGCTCTCCCTAAAACGGTTTTGGCTTTTTTGTTTGTTTTCAGACAGGATCTGTTGTATCCCAGATTGGCCACAAATTCTCTGTGTACTGGAATATGACATTGAACCTCTGGTCTTCTCTTGTATTGATATCCCGAGTTTTAGTATTGCAGGTGTATGCCATATTTGACTTGGCTTTTAGGTTTTCTTTGAATGTGAATAGGTATGTGTGTTTACAATAGTGTGACTATAAATGTGTGAATGTGGCAGTTTTGTGCCAAAACTTGAATGTGGCAGGCAAGCAACAACATTAGGTGTTGAGCCTTAATTTCTACCCTGTTTGAGAAAAAAATCTTTCTTTTAGTTCATCACTGTGTTTGCCAGCTTAGCTGGTCCCAATCTTCTGGCCATTCTCCTGTCTCCACCTTCCATGTCATTGATGGAGCACTAGGGTAACAAAAAGAAACTGAATTATCATCTTTGAATGGTTCCTGTGGATTCAAATCAGGTCCTCACACATGCATGGCAAATGCTTTCCTTTGAGTCATCACCTGAACCCAGCTTTCAATCTCTTTAAGTGGCCTAATTCTGTGTTCTATTATGAAGTTTATTTCTCTCTACTACTTCTGTGTAGATCATTTACCCCCAGCTTTCAATCAAATCTTAGGTTCCTTGAATTCATGTGTCCTACTGCTCTGACCCTTGCTTAACTCTTAACTCACTCCTCACTTGATTTAGTAGGTTCTTCAGATAATCATGAACAATGCAGATATGCAATGGCAGATGAGAAATGCAGAGAGAGGGACAATGAAGGAACAAATGGCTAAACCAGGAACAATGAAGACACTGTGACTGTTGAGAAAACATTACAATAGCCCTAGGAATGTAAATGAAGTTTTTGGGTTTGTATCAGGGTCATGTGCTGTTGTTCCCCTGGGGGATGGGGGCAAGTAGGCACAGAGTTAGTGATATAGCCTCTGGGAGATTGGATAAAAAACAAGCCCAGTTTATTCATAAAGAGGCAAGTTTTACATACCCTCCACCCCAGCCTGGGAGAAGGTCAGAGTAATATGCATCTGCTGGTGTGACTTGGCTGCCTCTCTCATTGGTCCAGGTGATCTCCAGATCATGTCTCAGCTGCTTTTGCTAAGGCCCTTAAGCAGACCAGGTTGGCTTTTAGAAAGTACTTTTTTTTTTACTTTTTTGGGCCCATTTTTCCCTCAAGCCTTTTAGGGATGAGTCATCCCACAGGGGTGAAGGTGGAATTCTATGGTGGAAGGTCTCTAGTAGTCTGTGTTTAGGACACCACGGTACTGAAGAGTCACTATTGAGACCTGGTGGAAGCTTAGAGGTGGATGCTTGGGTGAGGAGATCTCCCTTAGAAAGAATTAAGATAGTTCTTTGGACATGATAGCAATATAAAGTCCAACTGTAGCCATGCCAAGACCTCTTTGGCTTACTGTATTGGTATGATGGCTTTTCCCCAAAACATGCCTCCATTGCTAATGCCCATCAGAAGCAGGTCTCCATGAGGCATCAGGGGTAAATCTGTAAGATGATGAGTTTACTAGTGAACTTGATTTAATCAGCTCATTATCTGTGTGTATGTGTCCAATGTTACCTTGTATATTTTAAATACTAGTTTCATTTTTCTTAGTAAAGCAGTCTGCCATTTGCAGAAAGGACAAGAATATCAGGAAGACATGACTTTCATTCTTTATAAGCAATGCTTTCTGTTTTTGTTCCCACAGTGGCATATGGATCATGGTTTGAGCACACCCGTGCCTGGCTATCCATGAGAAAAAGAGACAACTTCCTGCTATTGAGCTATGAAGACATAAAAAAGGTAATTATCATTCTTACAGCAATCACAGAACCTCTCACAAACTCACCCAAAGTAGCACCCCATATTTCTCAGTATCCCCATGTCAGTTTTAGATTCATAAAGTGTCAATAAAAGTGAAATTATGTCCTAGGTCATTTATTGACATACACCTGAAATTTTCTCTGCAGTTGCCTTATCCATCACTCACATCTTTATCTTATCAACCCTGGAGTAGGTTGGGGTAGCTCAGACTTGTGCTATAGGTTTTGTAATTCTGACTATGCAACACATTTAATAACCTTATAACCCAGTAGTCTGTTGGGAAATAGGTAAAGCACATTCATTCCACTATTGTGCCCAAATGTATGTCATCCCCCCTTGATGACAAGAAGAGGGACAAAGGCAGGAAATCCATCTGTGAATCCTGGGAGAGCACAGGAGCTGAAGTCACATGAACTGAGTGATACACACATCTGTGGTGGTATTGTGTTCCCCAAAATATTGTGTACTCTAATAAATTTATCTGGGGTCAGAGAACAGACAGCCACTAAATACAAAGGCTAGAAAATGGTGGCACTCACACCTTTAATCCTGGCATTCCAGAGATAGAAATCCCTCTGGATCTCTGTGAGTTCAAGGCCACATTGGAAACAGCCAAGCATAGTGACACGCCTTTAATCCCAGAAAGCCAACCTTTAATCCCAATGAGTGGTGGTAGAAAGCAGAAAGGTATATAAGGCGTGAGGACCAGAAACTAGAAGCATTTGGCTGGTTAAGCATTTGACTGGTTAAGCTTTCAGGCTATGGAGCAATACAGTTCAGCTGAGATTCATTCTGGATGAGGACTCAGAGGCTTCCAATCTGAGGAAACAGGACCAGCTAAGGAATTGGCAAGGTGAGATAGCTGTGGCTTATTCTGTCTCTCTGACCTTCCAGTATTCACCCCAATAACTGGCCTCGGGTTTGATTTTATTAATAAGAACTTTTAAGATTCCTGCTACACACATCTGACCAGGAATGTACAAGATGCAGCCAGTCAGGGATGATTGTGTCCTGTGCTCTGCAGTACAAGGGGTTCTGCATTGTGGGCTAGAATACACTGGAGATTTGAAAATTCTTAGTAGAGAATATCTAAATGTTTCAACATTAAGTAATGGTATATGTCTAAATAGACTGATAGGGCATTTGAGATCTGATCCTTATCAGATCATTGCAGGTTTCATTTCATTGAAATGCCCAACAGACAGTTAGCAATATGTTCAAGTACTGTATATGTGTCTAAAATATCTATTATTTTGAAAATTAAAAATATATCTTGGCAAGTCATCACATGACTCTAAAACTACCATTGGGAGAGAGAGAGTCGGAGTCAGGGGTTCTAGGTTATCTTGTTTGTATGGTGGGTTTGAGGTCAACTTTGCCTAAAAGAGACATTGTTCAAAAGATAATTTAAATAATTTTAAGTTCATTTGTGTATTTTATTTTCATTTAGTTAAAAAAATTCTCCCTCTACTGATGGACAAATAATACCGACACCAAGCATATAAGCCCAAAAATATTCATATTTGTTCAGCAACTCAAAAGCTTTAGTAGTTTGGAAGCAAACAGTGAAAGATAACCATCCTTTATATATCATAAATAAAAATATCAATCATACTTTTGAAGAACAAGAAAAAACAAGTGCAGTATGTCAGAGAAAACACTTACCCATCCTTTGAATAGTTCAAAAAAATAGTTAAGGAGGAAAAGAAGCAGTCTTACAGCCAATGTTGAGCTTTCAGAAGTAGATTCTGGTGATGATGAAGGTTACTGAAAGCTGTAACTTCTTGTTTTCATTTTTATTTCTCTTATAATTTTTTTATAATTTAAAACAAGTTTTAAATTTAAACATATTTTAATCATATTCTTTCTCTCCCAAAATTTCTTCCAAATTTTCTTCTCCTCCTTACCCACACAACCTTAAATTCCTTCTGAAATAAAAACAAACAAACAAAATCCAAATAAAACAAAATTCCCCTGAAAGAAAACAAAATAAAACAATAACTAGAAGAATAAACACTGAACTGCAATGAAATACAACCAAATAAAAGCACACATGCATGCACACACACAAACACACACACACACATACAAACACACACACACAAACAGAAATCAAACTCTGGAGTCCATTACATGTTGGACAACTACTCCTGCACATGAAAGCTTTCCTGGAGTGGATGATATATCCAGTGTCATTTCATTGGACACAGTGGACCTTCCCTCTGCCAGCAGGTATAAATGACAGTTCCATTGTTATCCTTTAACCTAGTGGTTAGATTTTTATTCATTCATTTTTTAAAAATATAACAAAATAAAGTACAATCTGATGAAATAATATTATTACCTCAAAATTGGACAAGATAAACCAACAGAATGAAAACAGCACAAGAGAAGGCACAAGCAGAGACCCACATGCTCAAATATCAAGGAAGACCACAAAATCAGTCAACTGTAGACCCTAACATATAAGCAGAGGATTGGTGCAGACTGGTGTGCCACTATGCATGCTGCTCCTGTCTGTGGGTCCATATGAGCTTTTCTTATGTTGATGTGGATGGTCATGTTTTCTTAGTGTCCTCCCTCTTCTCTGGCTCTAACTCCCCTTTCCCTCTTCTGAAGAGTTGTCTATGCTCCAAAGTGAGAGATTTCGTGGAGACATACCACTTAGGGCTGATTGTTCAAAAGTATCTCAAACTCTGTGTTTGCTCTGGCTGTGGATCTCTATTTTTCTTCCCAACTGCTTTGGGAGAAATCTTCTCTGATGACGGCTGTACAAGGCACTAATCTGAGCACAGCAGAACACCATGGAGTCACTTTGTCACTAATTTTTCAGGCCAAGATTATTGGGTTTAACCCTAGGTCCCCAGGCTATCTAATCTCTGGTCAACAAAGCAGTGTCAGCTATGTGTTCCATCTCATAGAGTAGGCCTTAAGTAAAATCAAGCATTTCTTGGCTACTCTCCTGAGCTTTGTGGCTTCATTGCCTTAGCATAACTTGCAGGTAAGACTATATAATTGCAAGTTTCCTGTCCCAACTACCTGGTCAAAAATAACCAACTCAGAACCTGAATGTGATCTATAATTTCACAGCTGATATCTCTGGCTAGTTACTAGATAATTCTTACCTTTAAATTAACCCAGTTCTATTCATCTATGTATTGTCAACTTTCTCGTGGCTTTACGTGTCTTCTAACATGTCTTTCTTCCTGATCAGCTAGCTAGCAGCACTCCTGAATCTGTTCTCCTTCTTCCCATCATTCTCAATTTGATTTTACTGCCTAAATTCCTGCCCAGCTACTGGTCTGTCAGCTCTTTATTAACCAATATGAGTAATACATATTGATAGTATAGAAGGGATAGTTACCGAGAATTCTCCCCCTTTTGTCTAATTAAAAAGAAAGGTTTTCACCTTTATATAGTAAAGCTACATACAACTAAAACAGTTATTAAATAAGAATTACAGTAATAGCATCTGATCCATTTATATTTGGCAAAATTGGAGAAAATACTAATTATCTATCTTATGTTGGTTTGTCTAAAGTTTTGTATCTAATTTACTTTTTATTATAACTAAGTAAAATTATGATTATAACGATTTAGTCTTCAACTCCATCAAAGACCCCCGAAAGGTAAAAAGTTACCTAATGGCAGGGACATCAGGTTGCCTGGACAGTCACCCAAAGTTCCTCTGTAACAGTGGGGCATCCTAAGGTGGTCTACAGGCTAAGCATATCTGACAGACTTTCCTGTTAAGCAGAGAATATTGAAGGACTGTTCTATTTCCTTAGGGGTTATTGATCTATTTAAAATTTTTATCTGGTCCTGATTAAAATTTGGTATGTGCTACCTATCCAGAAAATTGTCATTTTCTTTCAGGTGGAGTACAGTTTTTTGAAGTATGACCTGATGATTCTCTGGATTTCCTCATTGTTTGTTGTTAGGTCTCCCTTTTCATTTCTGGTTTTGTTAATTTGGATTCTCTCTCTCTCTCTCTCTCTCTCTCTCTCTCTCTCTCTCTCTCTCTCTCTCTCTCTGCCTTTTAGTTAATTTGATTAAGGGCTTGTCTATCTTGTTTATTTTCTTAAGGAATCAACTCTTTGTTTCCAGTTTTCATGAAGCTCACATCAGAGGTTCCTGTTTGAGTTCCTAAGTTTTTTTTTTTTTTTTGCATATTTCCTATAATTTGAGTTTTCTTGATTGATTTTATTTCTACTTTCAGGTTTCAATGGTTTATTCATTTATTTCCACTGTTTTTGTTTTCATAGATTTCTTTATGAGATTTACTCTATTCCTCTATCTTTTCCATACATGCTATTTTAGGGTCAATTTCTTCTTCTGTAACTGTGGTAGAATATTCAGGACCTGTTCTAGTAAGGTTTCTAAGCTCTAGTGAAAACATCCTGCTTTGGATGTTATGGACTATGCTTTCTGGTTGGCATCTAGGCATCTAGGATTGAGAAAATTATAATTCTACATTCTAATATCTGGTCTTGCCTTTGTTGGGTTCATGCTTCCTTCCTTATTTTTGTTGCTCTGTCTAGTACTTAGGAGAGTATAGTGGCTGTGTGTTGTCTGGTAGGAAATTCTTCTGGGGTCCTGATAATTGGGGCCAATGGAAGTTCCAGGTAAAATGTTTCCAGATATAGGAAGCTGAAATTTAGGAATGGGAATAGTCTAGGAGGTTGTCCTAATAATGTCCACAGGAGGGAAGATAGAAACATTTTCCACAGGAGCTGCTTAGTTAGTTACCTGAGAATGAGGCCACTGAGTGAGGTTAGGCCACAGCAGAAGGTTCAATATAAAGCTATGAATGAGACTGAGGAGTAGATTTGGAAAAATGGAAGGAGAGATGAAGATCTGCAGTTAGCCTATTTGCTTTCATGGTTAGAGTGGCCTGTAAGTGCTTAGGGAGTGTCTTCTGGATTCAGGATTTGCTATGACAAAAGCAATAAGTGTGGAGAAGGAACTTTGGAGAATAAGAATTGTGTTATCCATGTGAAACAATGGCATTTGGTGGAGGGAGACTGTAGCAGATGTTCTACACCAAGCTGGGAAGGAGACTAGGAGCCTGGACTTAAAGGAGCAAGTAGAGATGTGAAGATGTGCATTTAGCCTAACTGTTTACATTCCCAGTTTGATCTATGGGTTCCCAGGGAATGCATGATGGAGTTGAGGTGTGGAGCAAATCAATGCATTGGTGTTGGGATGTTAGGAGGGGAGATCCACTAGAAATGTGAGTGGCTGAGGCAGGTGTTCTGCTACAGAGCTAGGGGTAACCCTGGGGTGGTTGGACTTAAAGGAATGAGGGGTAGGTGAAGATGTGTAGTTACTTTATTTCTTCATGACCAGAATGTTCTTTGGTTTCCCAAGGAGGTCCTTTTGGAGTTGGATGCTGGGATTACAGGACTGAAGTTAGAAGATATGTAGAATCCATTCTATGTTGGGGGGGGGAGTTGCTAAAGATTTTCTGTGGCATAACTGGGCATGAGACTGGGGAATTGGATCTGGAGGAGCACAGTGAAAGGTAAAAATCTGTAGTCAGCCTACATGTTTCCCTGGCAAGAGTCAAAAAATAATTTTTAATGTAAAATATTAAGGAGCATCAAAAACAGGAAATTGGCTTATTCAAAAGGAATTGGATCTCTTAATGATATCATCCAGGGACACAAAGTTTCTATCTACATAAGTAGCAATATAAAAGACTCTTTTGTCTTTTGTAAAATCTTTTACTTTCTCTTCATAAAATGCAGAATTTCCCAGGAAGCTTCATTACTAAGATGTCTTTGTTGCATGGTAGTGCAGTTTCCCATAAGTTTTCTGCCCCACCATTCCACACAATTTTTTCTAGTATTGCCATGGTTGTTTACCTTCCCATGAGATATTAACTAAATCTCTGATAAAATATATAATAAAAGTTTTGAGATAGTTATACCTTTAGGCCCCCAGTAAAAGTGCCTCAGCCCAGAAAACATGTCCCGGCCAGCGGGATCTTCAGCAGAGACCCTAGAAGGGGGAATGGCGAATGAAATGGACAAGAGACACAAAGAATTGACAGCAAGACAGTATTCTGATCAAGCTGCAAAATTTTATTTTTCTCCGGTGGGTTTTATAGCAAGCAGACCAGGAAACTTTCTTTGGGAAAAGATCAGGGGACTGTTGAGTTGTCAAGCAACCCAACCAAGCAACATAATCACAAAACATTGTTACTAGTGGTCACTGTAGCAGAAAGATAAGGAAATGTTAAGTTATTTTCTAATAACTCAGAACTTGTCCAGGCATGTCAAAAGTTTCTGTTTAGTAGCTCAATACTGGACAGCAGAAACTTAACTGAGGCAGCCAATATGGCATGGCTCTTACAATTGTCCTGAGCAGAAAAGGGCTGGAATTCAAAGCAAAATCCAAAACTGTGCCTTCTTGTGACTATTTCTTAGTATTAACCCAGTTGTGGTAGTTCACAACTGTAATTCCAGAATACGGGTATCTGAAACAGGAAGACTGTGAATGTGATGCCCTTCTGAGTTACAGCATGAGGTAAAACTCAAAACAAACTAATATCTCCCAGAAGTACCCCCAAGTAATAATTATTGAGATTAGGCTTATGAAAGTTTAAAACTATTATTCGCATTTACCCATAGGGTGCAATTTTACATGGTGTAAACCTTAACCTCTCTAAATTCTTTGTGCACATTTTCTTCTTTCCTGTGGATCATTGTCTAGAATTATTTCTCTAAGTCTCTTTGAACATCACAGGCAAGGTTGGGTACGGTGGTGCACACCTTTAATGCCAGCAATTAGGTGGCAAAGGCATGTAGGTATATCTCTGATCTCTTTGAGCTTGAGCTCAGTCTCGTATCCAGAGCAACTTCCATCCCACCAGACAGGACTCCATATTGAACACCTCTCAAGAAAAACATCCCAGTATATTTAGTAGGTGGGTTGTCACACACATGTGAACACATCACTGCAAAGATGGAAGCAAGAGGATCAGCTGTTAAATGAATTCATCCACTATGAAGTAAGTTTGAGTACAGCATTGGTTATATGAGACCTTGTCTCTAATATCCCCTCCTCCTTAGAAGAAATTCCAGGCTGTGACTCTTAGGGCTATAGATCAGTCACAATGCAAGCCCACTCAATATAAAAATGCTGTGGAACTCCTACCCTGTCAACATTTCCTGTATCTTTTCAAAACCCCTTTCACTGCTTTCTCATTTCATGTTCCCATTTCTTTCTTCACATCCTCTTTTCATCCTCCATCCATAGTTCCCATCTGTGCAACTGCTCTCTCAGAGCTTTCTCTATAACCTTCATTTTTGTTTCTTCTTCTTTTAGGACACAAAGAGCACCATAAAGAAGATTTGTGACTTCCTAGGAAAAAAATTAGAGCCAAATGAGCTGGATATGGTCCTCAAGTATAGTTCCTTCCAAGCCATGAAGGAAAATAAAATGTCCAATTACAGTCTCACTACAAAAGATGTGGCTCCTAATGGTGTGGACCTCTTGAGAAAAGGTGAAGAAGTTTTTGAGCTTTAAATGATGTCAGGACGTGTGGAGGGCATATTGTTCCAGTGAGACTCTAGGAAAGAGTTGGGAATGGTTCAGATGTCATTGCTCATCACATCATAGTTTCTCACAAACCTTACAGAAGATTCATTCCATGGTGATGATGTGGGCTTCAGTAGCTATGAAAACTGATTTGTTCTGGGAGAGGATGTTGGGATTGCAGATGGTTGAGTCCAATAACCTCAATGGAAACAAAAGGGTAGACGTGTTGCAATGAGGCTTAGTAAGGCTCCCTGTATCATAGAAATCTAAAGAAAACACATAGCACATGGGACCAAAGATATATTTGCAATGATAATCACAGAAAACACTTCCATTCATGACTGGAAAAGATGTTGAACATGCCAATATTGCTGTCCCACACCAGGCTGAGTATAGACCCCATAAAGACTAAGCAAATGGTATTTATCAACTTACATTTGGATTGCTTCAGGCTCAGGGCTACTCAGTTTGTTCTGAATGCCTCTCCAGGAATGGGAATATCCATCTCTTCTATGTCTGTGCTACCTCTCTATGCTGGGAGCAGATTGTGGGTGTGGTTCCATAGCAGTAAAGTAGAGGAGCCACTGTAACAAAAAGAACCACACCTGGAATGTCACCTTTTCCTATTAGCAGATAATTGGTGAGATGGGACTTGGCATTGAAGAAGGAATGAATCAGATGTCAGGCCTTTGGAGATAAGTAAAGAAAATGCATATATACTCAGCAAGTGGAGAATTATTGGTTATTGGTTTAATTTTCTTCTTCCAATAATTTGTATGCTTCAGCCTTACTCTCCAACCCTCTTCCACACTAGATTGTAAGGATCAGGTCATAGAATATAAAGACATCAGGATTATACAGACAGAGAATTAAGTTAAAGTGGTTAGCAGATTGCATTTAATTTAATACTCCTGGTGTCCTCACAAGTGGAAGTTTGGGCTCAGATTTGAGCACATATACATGTCACTTCAAGAATTTAATTGTCTATACAATATGGACTGAGACCTCTGGAGAATCCACTCCTGTTGACAGATAACCTCAGACTGCTGTGCTCAAGACTCTGTGGAGACAGAGTTGTCTGCACTAGAAGTGAAGGTCCCACATAAGAAGAGAATTGACCCATTCTTGGATTTCCTGTAATGAATCAGAATTTGGCAGAGGTAAAACAGTATGGATACATAAAAAGCTTCAATGAAATGCCAAAAGGAATGAAATGTCTTGTTTAATAGGGAAAGGCTATGGAAACTAACAAGTAAAAATTTGGTCAATAGAGCAGACGTAATAGAATAAGGACACAATTCCATGAAGACAACTGTCAATTCCTCTTTTCCATGTAGACCCTTCAAGGATGAGACCACAGTGGGATTTTAATTTTCTCAGAAATAAAGTATTTTTCATGTATCATATATGGTGTTTCTGTCATAAAACTTGATCTTTCACCATAAGTCCTTTGTAATTTATCATAGTGATTATATATGACATCCATTTCTTCCACATTTAAAGATAACTTTTACTCTGTGGAATTATTTTTCTTTTACTCACACTCATTATAAACCATGAGTCCACTGTAAACCAGGACATTGAACGAGGAGACCAACGTCATTACCTGCCCAGCCCTGATTCATGAATTCTTTATAGAGGATGCCAAGAGAGATATCTGGGAAACACTTTTGAAACAATATGATGCATGAGGATAATGTTGGTCTTTTCAATTCCTATATCATATTGGTTCCTTTTTTTTAAATGGTGAAGGGAAGAGCAGGTCAAAGATTAATTCTAAAATGAATTTAATTACTTACCAGTAGATACTAAATACCCTAAACCATAATGCATGAACAGCTTTGCTAACTGTTAGACTGGTCTTAAGCAGGCAGAATTCTCTAGACCTATTTTCACTGTCCTTTAGCTGCTCTTCTCAGGACCCAAGAAAAATACTTTTTTTTTTTTTTTTTTTTTTTTTTTACTTCTGGAGAGCTACTCTAAAGAGCTACTTTTTACCTGGGAGACTCAATCATCTGGCTAGGTAGAATGAATCCGGTATTAAGCTTTAAGCAATAAGTATCTACAAACAATTTTAATCATTATGATTCCATAGTTAGGTACTGCAGGAAATACAGATCAGAGAGATGGTCATTCTCATGCATCCACTGCTTACTTGATAGAACTTTTATAAAGACATTTTCACAATGAAGACACGAGGAAGGAAAGGTCTTCTGACAAACTTCAAAGGTTTTGGACCTCAGTACTTCACAGTGGATGTTTCCTAAATAGAATGCTTGAGCCATGAATCATTTTCCCTGGTGTCCTTAGAAGGCATTAATCTGAGACAAAGAGGGAAGAAGACCTAGAGAGAAGCCCACTATAGGCAGGCCAGTAAAAGGCCAGGGAAGGTCTGGACAACAACTTTTTGTGAGACCTGCCTCCTCCAGGACTATGAGGAACTTCCTTTCCAACAAGAGTTAAGCCACAAAGATTTAGAGTTATCCTGTCCTTTGATACACGAGAGTTTGAGGAGATTTTTAGAAAGAACGAATGAAGAGAAATATATGCTTGTAATGGCCACAGAGTCTTGACAGAATTTGACTTACAACTTCATGTGTGTACCTGCAAAGATATGTTTCTCTCAACTGGACTGATTTAGCCCAATTGAATTTACTGAGACTCTGTTAGCTCAGCATCTAGTCTGGCTTATCAAGAGCTAGGTGTACTGTGGGAAACATTAGAGAAATTTGTTCTAATAATGAAAATATAAGAAAGCTGAGAGTAGCAATTTATACTTACAAGTTACCTTCTTAAAAGAGACACTCTTATAGTCATATCAATTAATGGCATATTGTTTGAATATGGTATATCGATAATTACAACTTAATTCTCTTAATTCTGAATATGTTATATTTTATTTAGTAATACCACTGGGAATTTAAAGTTAACTTATATGATACATAAGGAATACACTGTGATAAGGAAAAACAGATTTCTAGGCATCAATATCATGCTGGGTTACAGCTCAAGGACTAGTTTTTTCTCATCAGCAAAATGGAAACAAGGCCAGTATTTTCCTCACTCATTCATGAATGCTTTCAAAAATTCCACACTGAGTATATTCTGTGTGTCTGATATGATTTGATGAATGAATCCTTTGCCGATGAAAGAAACATTTTGCTTTTTAAATATATTAGATACATATTTCAGGCATCTTTACAAAAGGAAATTCATCAATGTGTCACAGTTATGAAATTAAATACAACAAGGATGTGGCCTGCAGAGTTCTACATGGAAGGAAAATAGGAAAAGGTGGTCACATGGGCATACATTAGGAAACAAAAGAAAAAAACATGAGTATATGGAAGACATCAGCACTCTAGAAAGAAGGAACACACAGTTCAATGAAAGCAGTTACACAGTTTGCCTTCTCTAATGTCAAACCTAAAGACATACAGGAATGGAGTGATGAGAAACAAAGTCTGGTAAAAAGATATGGTAAATAGATCATGTAGGTCTTGATGCATCACCAGACACTGTTCTGATTGAAAACAGAAATCTTGGGATGTTCTGAGTTGGCAGTTATCTGGGTATCCTGCACCTGAAGATCAAGATGGTTGGCATGTAGCTCACAACAGTCTCCATCTCTAGCTCAAGGGGATCTGATTCCTCAAAGCTCTGCAGGAAGCTGCATCATTTGGACCCTCACACATATGATTAAACTTAATTTTAAAAGATCTTTTAAAAGTTGCTTGCATATTTTGCAGAACTTTTACAAGTAACCACTAAAATTTAAAAAGAAGAATTGAAACCTCTTTGGATAATTAAGATTAGAAACTCTGTTGGATTGGACAGTGTGATGGAAGCAGGTGTAGTGGGAAGCAGGAATAATCTGAACATCTAAAAAGCTGTGATAGTGTGGAAGCTATTAGAGTGTGTAGCTGATATGATGAAATGGGAGAAGGGGAGACATTATTGTCACAGATGTAGAAGTCTGATGTATTATTTTTCAAGGTGTAAGGTGTTCTCCAGGAAATCACTGGTACTTCCCCTTTATTAACCATATGGTCCTTGTCAAATAGATGGTAAGAGCATTGAAGGAGGGACTGAGAGCAGTGTTGAGATCATTATTAACCAATCTATGTGTCTGCTTCACATTTTCTAGGCGTGACTGGGGACTGGAAGAATCACTTTACAGTAGCCCAAGCTGAAGCCTTTGATAAAGTATTCCAGGAGAAAATGGCCGGTTTCCCTCCAGGGCTGTTTCCATGGGAATAAATTCTTAAAACTGAATATATATATATATTATATAAATAAATAATATAAAATATTATTTATATTATATATATATTATATATAAATAATAATATAAATAAAATAAACCCCACTCTCCATATATATATGTATGTATACATACATATATATATGGAGAGTGGGGTTTATTTTCCTGTTCTTGTATATGTGAATGACTGGATGTTGTCACAGAATAAATCCTGATACTTATTTGGGGTTGTTTTTTTTTAGATATTAATTGATAGAAGTATTAGTAGTGGTAATAGTAGTGGAGGTAGTTGTAGTGTGTGTGTGTGTGTGTGTATGTGTGTGTTACCATATTTCTGTGTACAGTTCTTTCAGAGGTCAGAAGAACGCATTGGTTCTCATGGAGCTACAGTTAAATAATGCTATAAGTTGCCTACTTTGTGTCTTGGAACTGAACTCAGATCCTTATTATAGTTTGTTATATATTATCAGCTAACTGCAATATGCTTCATGGAATCCCAGCTTAAAACAATCCTTGTAACATTTTAAACATAAAAAAAAACTAAAAGAAAATTTAAGTAATTTTTACTCTGTGACTTTGGTGCAAAAGAAATTTTAAAAATGTGTTTATAGAAACTTTTACACTTCATTCCAACAGCCTAAGGTGTAGTAAGACCTTTATAAATTTATATTTCTGGTCAGAATTTTATATCTGTATTTCACTTTTTCTTTTTTTGTAATTTTAGTGGGTGTTTAAAATGTTGTGTTACATTATGAAACTTTGATACAGACGTGCCTATCATTGTAATTTATTCAGTATTTCTCCTATATTACCCAGTCCTGTCCTTCTGCTCCTGCTAATAGGTTCTGTTTCTACATTGCCCACTCTGCTTGTGTGTCATAGAGACACACTTATATTTAAATCCTGATGTGCAGATAGGAAAAGAATGCATTATTTTCTCTCCTTTTATGGTTAAAGGGAAGGTTCTTCTGATAGACATGGTGGAGAATACAGAGAGGGGCATATGGAAGATTCCAGAGCAGGGAGAGAAAGAGGTAGACTGTTCATGACCAGCAGAATAGGCCAGGCCATGAGGTAGGGAGCAAGAAAGGAAGACCAACATAGAGAAGCCAGGAGAGAGAGAGAGAGAGAGAGAGAGAGAGAGAGAGAGAGAAGAGAAGAGAAGAGAAGAGAAGAGAAGAGAAGAGAAGAGAAGAGAAGAGAAGAGAAGAGAAGAGAAGAGAAGAGAAGAGAGAGAAGACCAAGAGAGCCAAGAGGTGCATAGTCAAAATGTCAGGGTTATATAGGATTCAGAAGCTGGGGAAGAGAAGACTATGATCTGGAGAAGTTTTTTGTAGAGCATGGAGTGAGAAGAGCTGAGAAGAGCCAAGATTCCAGATATCTGAGTGGAGTCTATAACAAATACTTGCCCAGACTACTTTGAGGACAGTATGCACTTTATTATGCTAATAGGCAGCATAGTTAGCCATTTGCCCTGGGTTTCTTTTGGGCCTGACATACCAGCCTGTTTGTTGATGATGATGCAATCTATTTTGTACCTTCTTCTTAGCTAAAATTAGGACATTGTCCGGACCTGTGCAGTTTGGAGTGCTGACCAAAGGTTGGGAGGAAGGAGAGGAAGTAGGCTTCCCAGGTTTTGTGTGACTATTTGGGGCTAGTAAAGTACAGGCAGCTTTGGAAAAGTCGGAAAATTCTGATTAAGCCAGAGGCTCATCCCAGTTGGAAATCCCATCAGAAGCATCTAGTTTACATTGGTTTTCAGTAAGTCTAGGACCAGCTGATTTTTATTTGTAGCACTTTGAAATCTTTAAGTGATTAGAAATCTGATTAGACAGGAATAGACTAGCAAAATAAGGTAAAGTTAAGGAGTTTAGTGGAAAAAATCTTTTTTCTTTGGTGTACCACTGAAACTTCCAGACCTGTGATCCTGGTATTGGGTTGTGGAAATAGTCCAAAGACTAAGAGTAGCAGGGAGAGAGAGAGAAAGAGAGAGGGAGAGAGAGAGACAGAGAAACAGAGACAGAGAGGGACTACACTTAAGTATAGACAGTAGGCAAGTGGGGAAACTTAAGCTGTTGATTGAGAGTAGTCCATACCTGGAGTCTGGAGTCTGTTTGACCTGTGACAGGGGGATCCAGGTCATGACTCATGGAAGCTTGTATGAATTTATATATATAATTTTACAATACCATTCAGTTCTACATATCAGCCATGGGTTCCCCTATTCTACCCCCTCCCATGCCCTCCCCTTACCCCCAGCCTACCCTCCATTCCCACCTCCTCCAGGACAAATCCTCCCCCCGAAGACTGAGATCAACCTGGTAGACTCAGTCCAGGGAGGTCCAGTCCATTCCTCCCAGACTGAGTCAAGTGTCGCTGCATAAGCTCCAGGTTTCAAACAGCCAACTCATGCAATGAGCACAGGACTTGGTCCCACTGCCTAGTTGCTTCCCAAACTGATGAAGCCAATCAACTGTCTCACCTATTCAGAAGGCCTGATCCAGCTGGGGGCCCCTCATCCTTTGGTTCATAGTTCATGTGTTTCCATTCATTGGGCTATTTTTTTCAATAATTGAGTAAAACTGAAATTTATTATCAGCCACAGTCGTCCTAGGGACCTCCATGCTATCTATATAGCCTCTATGGTTCTATATGTTGTGGTCTGACTGTTCTTTATTTTATATCTAGAATCCATCTATGAGTGAGTACATACCATAACTGTCTTTCTGGGTTTGGGTTACCTCACTCAGGATGATTTTTTCTAGTTCCATTCATTTGCCTGCAAATTTCATGCTTTCATTGTTTTTCTCTGCTGAGTAGTACTCCATTGTGTATATGTACCACATTTTTTTCATCCATTCTTCGGTTGATGGGCATCTAGGTTGTTTCCAGGTTCTGGCTATTACAAATAGTGCTGCTATGAACATAGCTGAGCATGTATCTTTATGGTATGAATCAGCATTCCTTGGGTATATGCCCAAGAGTGGGATGGCTGGGTCTTGAGGTAGTTCGATTCCTAATTTTCTGAGAAACCGCCATACTGATTTCCACAGTGGTTGTACAAGTTTACATTCCCACCAACAGTGGAGGATTGTTCCCTTTGCTCTACATCCTCTCCAACTTCCAGGTCATGACTCATGGAAGCTTGTATGAATTTTTTAAGTTTACAAAAAGAGATAAAAGTTTTTTTTTGATATATTATCATTGCCACTGCTTATAATCTGTACTGAAATTCTCACTGTAGAGTAAGCAGTTAACAGGTGTCTGTAAAACAGCTAGAGTAGACTCATGTCTTAGAGTCATACCAAAGCTGTGGTTTTAGGTTAAAAGCATAAACACTTTTTCTTCTGTCCTGAAGGATGGATATATAAAGATTAGAATGAGATGTTTTCAGCACAATGAGAAGCACTTTTAAGTCTATACCTAGAAAACAACCAAAGGAATTTTAAATTTTGAGCTTGTGACTATGATGATAGTAGTCAGTACTTTACCAGGGAGAGATTAACAGTTTATCAGAACTCCATCAATTAATGTTAAACATCTTAACATTTAAAATCTTAGTAAAACAACAGCATACAAAGAAAGAAATATATAAAACATTTCTCATTTTTCACTATCCTTCACATTCCTTAAATCACTTTTTGGACCCTCACAACTTAAGCATTCTCATCCTCAGACCTTTAAAACTTACATTTACACACTGGAAATTACTTCCTAACACTGTCTGTCTTAGTGATGGTTTCTATTGCTGTGAAGAGACACCATGGCCATATCAACTTTTATAGAGGAAAGCATTTACAGTTTCAGATGCTTAGTCCATTATCATCAGGGTGGGAAGCATGGTGGTGTGTAGGCAGACATGGTACTGGATAAAGAGGTGAAATTTCATCATCTTGATCTGCAGAGAACAGGAATTAAACTATCTCCCACCCTGGGAATAGCTTGAGCATACACAACTAATATCATTATACAGCTCCATATCAGCCAACAGTGGAAGTCATACCATGTTCCAAACAGCTGTGTTCAAAATCCTTGAGGGAGAAATGTTATGACAGAAAGAAATGTGCAAGTTTAATATTAAAATGTTAACCTTCATCCAACAAGGAAAACAAAAGATCAAAATGTAAACAAAAATTACAGTTGAGTATAAAATAGCCATGTTAACCAAAAAAATGATAAGGCTCTAAAAACAAGCCTTCATACTTAACTCATTCTTGGTGTTTTGGCCCAAATATGTTAAATGAATACACTTCAGATTTTGTACATTAATTTATAAAAGATAAAAACTCTATATCAACACATGAACATCATTAGGGTCACTTATAATGTACACTTCATTGTTAAATTTCACGTGTTAAATTTTCATGTGAAAAACTGCACTCACACACACATTTATACATAAATAAAAACTAAAATTTTTGTTTGGTTTTCAAAACAGTGTTTCTCTGAGTAGCCCTAGCTGATTTGGAACTTGCTCTGTAGACCAGGTTGTCTTCAATCTTAGAGATCCACATGCTTCTGCCTTTCAAGTTCTGTAATTAAAGGTGGAAGCCTCCATCACCCACCTAAAATAAAATATTTTAAGAAAAGATATGTTTTAGAGGGACACACTGAATGTCTTCCAGTATAATTGTTGTGTTTTTCTTGTTTCATGTGAGGGCATATTTTTGGAACTTACACTCTAATGTAACAGCCCGAATCACTCAAGTTTGAAGTCTAAAATCAAGAGGGGAAATGTAACCACCCTAGAACAAAAGATTACATAATAACTCTAGAGTCTATGGAAGAAATACTTTTTTACAGGATATGTTAACAATATGTTAAGGGAGCTGGATAAATGGCTCATTGGTTAAAGAGAGGCCTGTTCTTGCAGAGGACCTATAAGTTCCATTCCTATTACCCATTTCAAGTGGCTCATAACTGCCTAACTGCAACTCTATGAGATCCATCAACCTCTTCTTTGCTCCTTGGGAACTACACACACACACACACACACACACACACACACACACACACACACACACACACAGACACACACACACACACACACAATTAAATATGAAATGTTTTTGACAAACACATATTGATCTCTCATGAAAAGAAGTGAGAGGGATTCTTCGGATGTTAAATGTTTTATTTGCACTGAGTTACTTTTATTTGTTTATCTGAGTGTTAGTATAAAGCATGTGCATGAGTAGAAGTCTGAAGACAGTTTGCAGGATCAGTTCTCTCCTTCCACATAGGTTCAGGGGATCAAACTCTGATCCTCACAATTGCCTGTGAAATAGCATGGGGGACATGCACTGTAGCATGGAAATCCTAATAGATGTTACAACCCCAAAAGGGAATAATTCTCCCCCCCAAGCAGTTAGAGCTCTCCAGTATGGGACTTGTCCTACAGATCATGTGTCCCATTAATGACAGACTTCTGCTACTTAAACCCCTGCAGTTGTCCACAGGTGCTGTGATTTCATACTTGCTGCATCATGATGAACACAATAAGATATACTATAAGCACTTTTGGAAATTAATTGTTCAACAAATGTTTTCTCCTTGGTTTCCCTATAACCTCTGACCCTTAAACCATTTCTTACTAAATACCCATAACATAAATATTCTTTTTATCCAGAACCTTAAGCTTAGGTCTGATCTTTCCATCATGCTTAGTCTAGTAGTTCCTTTTAATTTTATATATTACAATTTGATATATTCTCTTCATTTTATCATCTGGGGATTTTTTTGTTAAATGTTTTTTGAGACAGGGACAAACTAATTATATAACCCTGGCTGGTTGTCAAATCTCAGTGAAGAGCAGGCTACCCTTGAACTCATAAAGATCCTCCTGCCTCAACATTCTAGGTACTGGTTGACCATGCCTGGCTATTTTTAAATTATAGCTACAAGATTGAGGGGGTTTTAGAGGAAGGTTTTTGCACATGAGTACATTTGCACAGGAGACCAGAAGAAGCCCTCATATACCCTCAAGTTGTTCTTATAGAAGGTTGTAAGCTGCCCAACCTGGGTTCTGGGTATTGAACTCCAGTCTACAGAAAGAGCTGCAAGCAATCTTAATCTCTTAGTCATATATCCAGTCTCAGTATATTTTATTCCTAAAGCAATTTTATCTATTGAAGAAATAGAGCATGCAGTCTGTTATAATTATGTTTAAAATGATCTAAATTTTGATAATTCTGAGAATTCTTGAAATAGTGACATAATATCCAAGAAAAAGAATTTGAAAATACAGGCAGTCTTTTTCCCACATTGTTATTATTCTTATATTTATCGGTGATTGATGAATAGACATAATTCTTTTAAATTAAAATTAATATAAATGCGAGGTTATAAGTAATCTGAAGGGAAATGGGGAAAACAAAGGTGTATACTAACTACAGAGGGGATGTAGATCCATATAGAAGAAGGAAAAAGAATGATAAATTATGAATATCTATAAAAATATCACAAGGAATCATACTACAAAGAAATCAACATATAACACATAAACATATATAGTTTTCTATGAAATTGTCTTTTTCATAAATGTGAAAAACAGACCTACATTTTATTCTTCCAAAATTTCAACACTCTGAAAATGCAACTGTTCACCTGATTGGACTTAAGAGCCCATGAGCACCATTTGGAGTAAGGGAACCTCCCTGAGACAAGGGAACATCAGCACTGAGTAGACCAACAGTTCCCACTGGAATAAGACTATCGATCAGAACAAGAGAGCCTCCTTCAGACACAGATACCACTTGCACCAAGTGGAAAAAGAGTTGGGTCGACACCAGTGCAAAAATACAGTCAACAACAAAAAAACAATATTGTGGTGGTATTCTAATTGTACTGAAATGTGATTTTGATTGTATGTTAATAAATAAAGTTGCCCGGTGGTCAGAGTTATTAGAGCCATAGACAAAATGTGGCGGTGGTCGCACACGCCTTTAATCCCATAGATCTCTGTGTGTTCGGGTATACAGCCAGCATTGGAGACATATGCCTTTAAGACCTAGGGGGCTGTACATTCAGACAGTGACGAGGCAGTCACCTGTTTGGGATTATAACCAATGAGAAGGCAGAATGACTGGAAAATCGACTTACACACAGGAAATAGCTCTCTTTCGAGAAGCTGGGACAGCAGGAGGAAGGGTGAGATTTTAGCTCTGAGCTCTGAACTCTCGGCTTTCTCTTTTACATTGTTTCTGTGTTTCTTATTTAATAAGACGGTTGGTTTCATCTACACAATATGGCTCCATCAGAACCTGCATCAGAAAGACCTGAACATCCAAGCACAGAAGAAATTGACCTTAAAAATTATCTTAAGAAGATGATAGAGATCTTTAAAGAGGAAACAAAAAATTCCTTTAAAGAAGTCAAACAAAAAATTGGAAGAAATCAGTAAATCCCTTAAAGTAACACAATAGAAATCAAATAAAGAGGTGAGAAAAACAGTTGAAGATTTGAAAACTGAAATCAAGACAATAAAGAAGACACAAATCAAGGGAATACTGGAAGTGAAAACTCTGAGTAAACAAACAGGAACTTCAGAATGCAAGAGATGGAAGAACGGATCTCTGGCCTTGAAGATACAAAAGAGGAAACAGATTAATCAGTCAAAGAAAATGCTAAAGCCAACAAAGTCATGAGGCAGAATGTGCAGTAAATTTGGGACACCAAAAAAGACCAAAACAAAGAATAATAGGGATAAAAGAAGGAAAAGAAAACCAACTCAAAGGCACAGAAAATATTTTTAACAAAATCATAGAATTAAACTTTCTAACCTAAAGAAGGAAATGTCTATAAAGATACAAGAAGCTCACAGACCACCAAATAGACTGGATCCAAAAAAGTCCCCTGGCCACATAAAAATCAAATCACTAAACATACAAAGCAAAGAAAAAAAATTAAGGGCTCCAAAGGAAAAAGGACAAGTAACATATAAAGGCAAACACATAAGAATAACATCTGACTTCTCAATGGAGACTCTAAAACCCAGAAGGACATGGACAGACGTTATGGAGACACTAAGAGACCATGGATGCCAACCTAGATTATTATACCCAGCAAAACTCACAATCACCATACACTAAGTAAACAAATTTTCCATGATAAAACCATATTTAAACATTATCTCTCCACAAATCTACCCCTACCGAAAGGACTTGACAGAAAAATCCAACCTAGGGAATTTAAATACACCCATGAAAACACAGGCAATACATAGTCCCACACCAACAAATACCAAAGAAGGAAAACATACAGCACTACCACCAAAAAATAAGAGGAATTAACAATCACTATTCATTCATATCCATTAATATCAATGGTCTCAATTCACCTATAAATAGACACAGGATAACAGAATGGATACCAAAACAAGATCCATCCTTCTGCTGCATATAAGAAACACACCTTAACTTCAAAGACAGACACTACCTCAGAATAAAAGGCTGGGGAAAGCCTTCCCATTCAAATGGAGTTAAGAAGCAAGCTGGGGTAGCTACCCTAGTATCTAATGAAATAGACTTCAAACTAAAATCAGTCGAAAGAGATCAGGAAGGACACTACATATTTATCACAGGGAAAAATCTAACAGGATGAAGTCTCAATTCTCAATATTTATGCCTCAAATACAAGGGCACCTACATTCATAAAAGAAGCCTTACTGAAGCTTAAATCACACATCAAACCCCATACACTAGTAGTGGGAGACTTCAATACCACACTCTCACCAATGGACAGATCTGTCAGACAGAAACTTAACAGAGAAATATCAGAACTAACAGACATTATGACTCAAATGGACTTGATAGGAATCTACAGAACATTCCACCCTAACACCAAAGAATATACCTTTTTTTAAGCACCCCATGGAAACTTCACTTAAATCAACCACATGCTTGGTCACAAAACAAATCTCAACAAACACAAAAAAATGAATTAACCTTCAGTATCCTATTGGACCACCATGGCTCAAAGTTAGATTTCAACAACAAAAATTACAGAAAACTTACAATCTCATGGAAACTGAATAATGCCCAATTGAATCACCAATGGGTCAAGAAAGAAATCAAGAAAGAAATAAAACATTTCCTAGACTTCAATGAAAATGAATAAACATTCCCAAATGTATGGGACACTATGAAAGCAGTGCTAAGAGGAAAATTCATAGCTGTAAATGCCCACATAAAGAAGTTGGAGAAATCTCACACTAGCAACTTAACGGCACACCTGAAAACTATAGAACACACACAAAAAAGCAAAATCACCCAGAAGGAATAAATACCAGGAAATAATCAAATTGAGGGCTGAAATCAATAAAAGAGAAAGAAAGAGATTAATACAAAGAGTCAATGAAACAAAGAGTTGATTCTTGGAGAAAATCAGCAAGATAGACAAACCCTCATCTAAATTAACCAAAAAGCAGAGAGAGAGCATCCAAATTAACAAAATCAGAAATGAAAAGGGAGACATAACAACAGACAATGAGGAAATCGAGAGAATCATCAGGTTATACTTCAGAAACCTGTACTCTACAAAACTGGAAAGTGTGAAAAATATAGATGATTTTCTGGATAGGTACCCCATAGCAAAGTTAAATCAAGACCAGATAATCTATCTAAATAGACTAATAACCCCTAAGGAAATAGAATCAGTCAATAAAAGTCTCCCAACCAAAAGAAGCCCAGTACCAGATGGTTTCACCACAGAATTGTACCAGATTTTCAAAGAAGAGATAATACCAATACTATTCTAACTGTTCCACACAATAGAAACAGAAGGAACACTACCAAACTCCTTCTGAGGCTACAGTTACCCTAATACACAAATGTGACAAAAATGCAACAAAGAAAGAGAATTACAGACCAATCTCCATCATGAGCACTGATGTAAAAATACTCAATAAAATAATGGTTAACAGAATCCAGGAACACATCAAAAAAAATATCCATCATGAACAAATAGGCTTCATCCCAAGGATGCAAGGATGGTTCAACATAAGAAAATCTGTCAATGTAATACGCCATATAAACAAACTGAAAGAAAAAAACACATGATCATCTCATTGGATGCTGAAAAAGCCTTTGATAAAATCCAACACCCCTTGATGATAAAGGTTCTAGAGAGATCTGTAATAAAAGGAACATACCTAAACATAATAAAAGCAATTTATAGCAAGCCAACAGCTGACATCAAGTTAAATGGAGAAAAACTCAAAGCGATTCCACTAAAATCAAAAACAAGACAAGGCTGTCCACTGTCCCCATAACTGACTCAGCATAGAACTTGAAGTTCTAGCTAGAGCAATAAAACAACAAAAAGAGATCAAGGGAATACAAGTTGGAAAGGAAGAAGTCAAAATTTCACTATTTGCAGACGGTATGATAGTATACATAAGTGACCCCATAAATTCTACCAGGGAACTCCTACAGCTGATAAATTCCTTCAATAAGTTGGCTGGATACAAGATTAACTCAAAAGAATCAGTAGCTCTCCTATATACAAATGAGAAATGGGCTGAGAAAGAAATCAGAGAAACTTCGCTCTTTACAATAGCCATAAATAATAAAAAATACCTTGGGGTAACTCTAACTCAGCAAGTGAAAGACCTGTATGATAAAAACTTTAAGTCTTTGAAGAAAGAAATCAAAGAAGATATCAGAAAATGCAAAGATCTCCCATGCTCATGGATAGGTAGAATTAACATAGTAAAAATGGCAATCTTACCAAAAGCAATCCACAGATTCAATGCAATCCCCATCAAAATCCCAACACAATTCCTCACAGAATTGGAAAGAACAATACTTAACTTTATATGGAAAAACAAAAAACCTAGGATAGCTTAACTAATCCTGTATAATAAAGCAATCTCTGGAGGCATCGTGATCCCTGACCTCAAGCTCTACTCTAGAAGGATAGTAATAAAAACAGCTTGGTTCTGGCATAAAAACCGACAGGTGGACCAATGGAATAAAATTGAAGACCCTGACATTAATCCATGTACCTGTGAACATATGATTTTCAACAAAGAAGCCAAAGCAGTACCACACAAAAAAGAAAGCATCTTCAACAAATGGTGCTGGCACAACTGGATGTCAACATGCAGAAGACTGCAAATAGATCCATATCTGTCACCATGCACCAAACTCAAGTTAAAGTGAATCAAATACGTGAACATAAATCCAGTTACAGTGAACTTGAAAGAAGAGAAATTAGGAAGTAGGTTTGAATGCATTGGCACAGGAGACCACTTCCTAAATAAAACACCAGTAGCACAGAAACTGAGAGCAACAATTAATAAATGGGACTTCCTGAAATTGAGAAACATTTGTAGAGCAAAGGACATGGTCAATAAGTCAAAATGACAGCCTATAGAATGAGAAAAGATCTTCACAAACCCCACATCTGACAGAAGGCTGATCTCCAAAATACATAAAGAACTCAAAAAGCTAGACTTCAAAATACTGGACAATTCTGTTAAAAATGGGCTACAGAGCTTAACAGAGAATTTTCAACAGAAGAATGTCAAATGGCTGAAAGACATTTAAGGAATTGCTCAACATTCATAGTCATCAGGGCAATGCAAATCAAAACAACTCTGAGATACCACCTTACACCTGTCATAATGACTAAGTTCAAAAGCAATGAAGACAGCCTATATTAAAGAGAATGTGGATCAAGGGGAATACTCCTCGACTGTTGGTGGGAATGCAAACTTGTACAGCCACTCAGCACGTCAGTATGGCAGTTTCTCAGAATATTGGGAATTAATCTTCCTCAAGACACAGCTATACCACTCTTGGGCATATACCCAAGGAATGCTCAATCATACCACAAGGAAACATGCTCAACTATGTTCATAGCAGCATTATTCATAACAGCCAGAACCTGAAAACAACCTCAATGCCCTCAACTGAAGAATGAATAAAGAAAATGTGGCACATATACACAATGGAGTAATACTCAAGAGTAAAGAACAATGACATTATGAAATTTGCAGGCAAATGGATGGATGATATCTAGAAAATATCATCCTGAGTGAGGTAACCCAGACTCAGAAGGACAAACTAAGTATGTACTCACTCATAAGTGGATACTAGATATGAGGGAAGGAATGGCCAGACTGCAACCCACAACTCCAGAGAGGCTAGCTAACAGGGAAAGACCCTAAGAGGATGACCCAGCGAAGAAGTGGATAAGATCTACATGAGTGGACTGGGTGTTGGGGGGTGGCAGAGGGCAAGATGTGGGGGGTGAGAATATAGGAAAATGGGAAGGACAGAGTGGGAGGGCAGGGAGGAAGACACCATGATAGATGAGGACATCATGGGAATAGAAAGAGGCAGGGTGCTGGGGAGGCTCTCAGGAATCCTCAAGGATGCCCCCACCTTGGACTGCTGGCAGTGGTCCAGAGGGTGCCTGGTCTGGTCTTCTCTGGTGACCGGTCTAGCAAATCACCTAACTGTCATCATAGAGCCTTTGTCCAGTAACTGACAGAGGCAGAAGCAGAGATCCACAGCCAGGCACCAGGCTGAGCTCTGGCACTCTAATCAATGAGAGAGAGGAGGGATTCTGCAGTCAGGGGACATCGAGATCATGATGGGAAGACATGCAGAGATGACCGACCACACTAGATGAAGCCCATGAACTGTAGACTAGTGGCTTTGGAGCCCCCATGGGACTGAGCCAGACCCTCTGGATATGTAAGATGGTTGTTTGGCTCGATCATTTTAGGGGCACCCAGGGAGGGTGATCAGGATTCATCCCTGGTGCAGTGTGAAAATGTTTGGACCTGCCTAGGTCCAGTGTGCAGGGCTCTGCTGACTCCCCATAGAATACCTTATCTGTGAGATGTGGGGATGTGGGTTGGCATGGGAGAGAGGGCTGTGGGGTGGGAGGAGGGAAGAGGTGGGATCTGTGGATGGTATATAGAGTGAGTAGAAAATTTCTTAATAAAGAAAAAATAAGAAATTATAAAAAAGAAAAGAAAAGAAAAAGAAAAAAATAAAAAGACCCCCTGATCAACTGTAAAAAAAAATCATCAAAGATCACACAGAATTTAAAATAACTTATTAAATATACATAGATCACTTTGCACCCATGAGACATTTGACTGCCAGGACAGTCACTAAAAATTCTTCTGTAACATTGAGCATCCATCTTCAACCTACAGGCCTACATTGTCTGGCAGATTTCTCAGCAAAGTAGGAAATTTGAAAGACTGTCTTGCCTATTTTGGCAAAATTCATCAGTTGCTTTCTTTTGTGTCCTGCTGAATGTCTGGCATCCCTTTCAAGAATCAGGAACCCTGAAGGACTGCCCCACCTTGTTTTAGCATGTTTAGCAGTAGAAGAATTAACTGGTCCTAACTTCCATAACTTTTAAAGATCTGGCAGTTATGGTAAAGGCTGCCAAACAGGGAAATACTTGAAAACAAATTCATTGTGGACACTAAAACCAAGATGGCAGGGCCAATATTCTCTTAGTTCTATTTTTCACACAATCCTGTCACTCCATAATCATTTGGAAAACAATGATTAAAACTCCCAGGGTCCTGGCTACCCAGTCCTTTGATGCTAATATTCAGAAGCATGAGCAAAGTTAGTATCTGTAGGTTTGAGGCTAAGCTGGTCAACATTGTGAATGAAGGTCAGTTGGGCTAATATAATGACCCTGACATTAAAAAAAAACAATTATAATTGAATCAGTAAGATTAGGACTCTCTGGAGTGGGGCTGATACAGAGGGGCAAAAAAGGGTGTTTGTGAATAATGGATTAGAGAGCCTGAAGGGTGGGAGGGGCCAAATGATGAGTGGAGCTTTTTGAATTTTCACCTTGAAGAAGGTATTTAAGCCCTGCTTTTTGGACTAGTGTTCAAACACTGAGAGGGATCTGAGCAAGTTGCAGCAACCTACTGATTTCCAGGTGAGGTAAGGCCTCAAGGTAGGTTGGGGGGTAAATTGATGGGGGAGAGAGGGAGCTATTGGGGCTGCCTTGGATTTTGAATTTCACAACAAGCCTGTAGCAGTTGATAGCAAAGCAATAGCGTAGGAGTTAGTGACTGTGGGGCTTCTCTAATCTCTGTTTAATCCCATGTTCTCCAGTGTAGGAAGATCTCACCATAAGATCAAATTCTCCTGTAATTGCCGCTCTCAAGTCCCCCAAGAGTTCCCTTTTCCACCTGGAGTGAGTAGGTGCCCCATTTTACTTCCAAGTAACAAATACAGTGAACTCAGATACCCAAGATTCCATAAGTGCCTCAGTGCCACCATTTCAACAGGGTTTCCTGGCATCTCAAGTCCCATCAAGGTCAAGAGATTCACCCAGTAACATACCACCAAAAACCAGATCACCAAATTCTTCTCTCTGGACCTATCAAGATAAGAATATCCTTTTATTCCCTACCAAGTTTATGGTAATTTTTTCTACCAATGGTCATATGAGCTCTTACAGAAATTTTTACAGAATAGGAAATAATTGCATTTCATTCTGTAGTTTATGTACAATTTTTAGTTAGGTATATTGAGAATGTGTGTATCTGCATAAAATTTTGGCATAGGTGAATTAGGGGAAGGGTCTTCATGAGGTTTGCCCAAACCTTCTCTTCCATGTTTTGCTGGTAACACTGGGGACTGGAAATATCACTTCACATTAGACAAGTGAAGATTTTGATAATGTCTTCCAGACAGACTTTTCCTTAATGGCTGTTTCCATGGAAATAATACTCAAAATTATGTGGATTACTGAAATACTCCATATGTACTGTTGGCATTGTGCCTGTGTGTCACTTAGCCTAATAGCATAAAATTTTTGTTTCATCTCAGATCATTTAATTGTCAAATCTTGAGACACTGAGGTGGCACAGAGGGTAAAGGCCCTTGCTGCTAAACCTGTGAATCTGAACTTAATCCTGACAGCAGCAAGGTTGAAAGGGGATCCAACTTCTAACAGTTGTCTTCTGACTTCCACATATACACCATGATAGCAATACCTACAAAATATATTACAGTAATTTTAATATGTTTCCAATTTTCAAATTCATAAAATAACAAAGAAATCATATAATTATGACAAGAAAAACAATCTAAGATTAACTAAGGCTCTTTTTGTTCTTTTACACTGATCTCCCCAATCTTTTTGCTACATATTTTTTTGAAGTGTGGATCAAAGTGTTAGCTCGTAGATGCACTTAATTCTCAGCCATCAGGGACAGTAGTCCCCAGAAACCATTAGCCAAACTAAATGCTCTTTTTAACAAGTTTAGGTGGTCATGTTGTTCTGTCTCAACAATTGAAAAGTTAGTATGACAATAATGAAGTTACAAAGAAAACCAAAGGTATTATAATAGATAATGGATATAATAAAATATGATGTATTTATCTATCAATTTAACTTTATATCTGTTTATATACCCATCCATTTAATTGTATTTTCATCTATCTGTCTATCTATCTATCTATCTATCTATCTATCTGTCTATCTATCTATCTACCATCTATTCCTTTGTTCAGGAATCTCAGTCAAGAAGATGGTAGCAATGAGTCCATCCAGTAAATTAGCTACATATTGTCTGAAAAAAATCAATTTTTTTAAATTTAATTTAATTTTACATATCAGCCACAGATTCCTCTGTCCTCCCCCCTCACCCCGCTGCCATTCCCCCAGCCCACACCTCATTCCCATCTCCTCCAGGGCAAGGACGCCCCTGAAGATTCAGTTCAACCTGGTAGATTCAGTCCAGGCAGGTCCAGTCCCCTCCTCCCTGGCAGAGCAAAGTATCCCTGCATAAGTCCCAGGTTCCAAACAGCCAGCTCATGCACTAAGGACAGGTCCCAGTCCCACTGCCTGGGTGCTTCCCAAAAAGTTCAAGATAATCAACTGTCTCAATTATCCAGAGGGCCTGATCCAGTTGGGGGCTCCTCAGCTATTGGTTCATAGTTCATGTGTTTCCATTAGTTTGGTTATTTGTCCCTGTGCTTTTTCCAGTCTTGGTCTCAACAATTCTCCCTCATACAATCCCTCCTCTTTCTTGCCAATTAGACTCCTGGAGCTCCACCTGGGGCCTGGCCCTGCATCTCTGAATTCACTTTCATCAGTCATTTGATGATATTTCTAGCATGGCAGTTAGGGTGTTTGGCCATCCTATCACGAGAGTAGGTCAGTTTGGGCTTTCTTTTGACCATTGCCAGTAGTCTATTGTGGAGGTATCTTTGTGGATTCCTGGGGACCTCTCTAGCACTTTGCTTCTTCCTATTCCCATGTGGTCTTCATTTATCATGGTCTCTTATTCCTTGTTCTCCCTCTCTGTTCTTGATCCAGCTGGGATCTCCTGCTCCCCTGAGGTCTCTTTCCCTCAAAACTTGCCCTTCATTACTCCCACTCATGTCCAGGTTGTTCATGGAGATCTCATCCATTTCTCTGCCATTAGATGATCCCTGTGTCTTTCTTAGCATTCTGTTTTCTAGTTAGCCTCCCTGGAGTATTGAATAGCAGTCTAGTCATCTTTGTTTTACATCTAGTATCCTCCTAATAGTGAGTACATACCATGTTTGTCTTTCTGAGTCTGGGTTACCTCACTCAGGATGACTTTTTCTAGATCCATCCATTTGCCTGCAAACATCATGATGTCATTGTTTTTCTCTGCTCAGTGGTATTCCATTGTGTATATGTACCACATTTTCTTTATCCATTCTCCAGTTGAGGGGCATCTAGGTTGTTTCCAGGTTCTCCTATTACAAACAATGCTGATATGAACATAGCTGAGCAAGTACCCTTGTGGTATGACTGAGCATCCCTTGGGAACATGCCCAAGAGTGGTATAGTCCCAAGTATAGGGACTTGGGGGAGATTGATTCCCAATTTTCTAAGAAAACACCATATTGATTTCCAAAGTGGTTGTACAAGCTTGCATTCCCACCAGCAGTTTTAAGCAATACTACTTTATGATCTAATGGAAGAGCACTTAACTATCATATGTGGGGAATTTCCATACACACAATTAAAAGTGAAAAAAACCCTACCAATCACTCATTGCAAGGCTTGTCTGTTTCCTGCATCCAAGCAAGGATGGACAACTACCGGTCAGCAGGGCCTGTCTGTCTCCTCTTCAGGCAATCAGGGACTACCATTGCTGCCATTGTCTGAGTTACTGCCAGAAGTTGGATGTTCTGAAACAGATGTTAATTTGTCCATCTTCCCACTCTCTTTATTTTTGTATGAGTGCCTTCATCTAAATAGTCTGTAAGAGCTGAACTGAGTAACTCACTGTATGAAATATAAAGGGAATTGGTTGGATAGCCAAGTGAAATTCAAGGTCATAGACCAAGAAAGAAAATGATCATATTCGAAGCTGGATGCTGAGGGTGAGTTTTATAGGAGGAACTAAACAAGAATATATGTGAAGTTACATGCAAAACATTATTCATTATAATGAACACTATATCACAAGAGTAACTTCAAGGCACTCTACTTTACCAGAGGACATGCCAATATCCAGAACCCCAAGTAAGACCCCCACCTACAAACCACCAACACTGCCTCAGAGCCTGGCCAGCTTTCCCCAACAACCACTTCCCCCCTTCTCTCCATATCGTAGCCCACAATTCCTGCAGAAGTCCCCTACTCTACCAGAAATCATGCTAATATCCCCAAACCCAAGTAATACACCACTTGCAGCCCCAAAACACTTCCTTATAGCCCAGCCAGCTTTCCCCAACAGCCTACACTCCCCTTATCACTATATCCCAGATCACAAGTTTAGCAGAAAAAAACTGTTCTTACAGAGGCCACACTGGTACCCAGGGTCACTTCCCCTTACTCTACCAGTAGCAATATCAGGGCCTAGAACACCAGGTGCAATGTGCACCCAGAATCCTAGAGGTTGCATAGAAAGCCTAAACTCCTGGGAGTCATCCTACTAGATCAGAAGACTCACTGGTGACCAGAATTTGGGGCCAAGCAGACAGAAAACCAGAGAAAAAACAGGAGCCAGGGAAAAATACACATGCAACAAAGTCAAACTCAGAAATCAGAACATAAACTTATAATTACCTAAACCTAGACACCTAGAGGCCAGTGTAAGAATACAATCAGCAAAAGCCAGGGCAATTTGTAACATCCAGAGACCAGATATCCTGCTACAGCAATTCCTGAATGTTCCAACACAATTGAAGCACATGAAAATGGCTTTAAAACCAACTTTATGAAGATGATGAGTTCATTAAGGAAGGAGATAGTTTTGTAGCTTGATCTGCTTGAGGGTCCTCTTAGCAGTAGGATAACGATCCAAACCTGGTACATGAGCTGGCTTTTAGGAGCCCACTACCTATGGTGGGGCACCTTGCACAGCTTTGATGCACTGGGGGTAGGGGTTTGGACCGGTCTCAACTGAGTGTTCCAGGCTCTACTGACTCCCCATGGGAGGAGGCCTTATCTTTTTGGAGGAAGGAATGGGGGCTGGGTTGGGAGATACTAGGGAGGCAGAAGGAAGAAAGGGGGTCTATATTTGGTATGTAAAATGATTTAAAAACTCTTAATTAAAAAAAGAAAGAAATTTAGTGCCAAAACTTATTATACTGGGAGTATCAAACACATGGGATTTTGAAGGTTGCAAAGTTCTGTATGAACTTAAAATACCTCCTTAATAAAACCTGCATTGCAGCCGGGCGGTGGTGGTGCACGCCTTTAATCCCAGCACTCGGGAGGCAGAGGCAGGCGGATCTCTGTGAGTTCAAGGCCAGCATGGGCTACCAAGTGAGTTCCAGGAAAGGCACAAAGCTACACAGAGAAACCCTGTCTCGAAAAACCAAAAAAAAAAAAAACCTGCATTGCATGTTGAAAAAATAGGGAGGGAAGTGAATAAATCCCTTAAAGAAATTCAAGAAAACACACACAAACAATGTGAGGAAATGAAAAAAATTCCTTAGAGAAAGCCAAGAAAATCAAGAAAAAAAACTTATGAAGGAAATAAAATTGTGTAGGACATGAAAATAGAAATACAAGAAATAAAGAAAAAACAAACTGAGGGAATCCTGAAGATAGAAATCTAGGTAAGTGGACACAAAGTACAGACACAAGCATCACCACCAGAATACAAGAGATGGAGAGATACTCTTAGGCATATGAGACAGGATAGAAGAAATTGATACATCAATCAAAAAAATGGTAAATTTAAAATTTCTTTACACAAAACATCAAGGCACACAAAGACACTGTGAAAAGACCAAACTAAAAATTAATAGGAATAGAGTAAGAGGAAGAATCACATCTCAAAGGCTGAGAAAATATTTTAACACAATCCTAGAAGAAAATTTTCATAACTTAAAGAAGGACATGCCTATAAAGATACAAAAAGCTTACAAAACACCAAATAGATCACACAAGAAAAAAGTTTCTGTGGTACATAATAGTCAAAACATGAGACATACATAACAAATAAAGAATGTTAAAAATTGCAAAGGATAGAGACCATAAAGATATAGAGACTGACCTATTAGACATACACCTGACTTCTCAGTGGAGACTCTAAAAACCAGAAGGGACTGGAGAGATGTCTTGGAGACTAGACTCTAAGATTCCATGGATGCCAGCACAGACTACTATACCCAGAAAAGCCTTCACTCACCATAGATGGAGAAAAAATATATTTTGTGAAAATGGCAAATTTAAACAATATTTATTCACAAACCCAAACCTACAGAAAATATTAAAGGAAACGCCAACTCGAGGAGGTTAACTATACCTGTGAAAACACAGGAAATTAATAACCCCTAGCAGCAAAACCCAAGGAAGGAAAGCACACACACACACACACACACACACACACACACACACACCACCACCACCAACAACAACAACAATAACAATAACAACAAAAATAACAATAACAGTGAAATAACAGGAATTAACAGTCATTCATTAATATCCCTCAATATCAATGAACTTAAGTCTTTAGTAAAAAGACACAGGATAATAGAATGGATGTGACAAAAGGAAGGATCCATCCTTCTGCTTCATGTAAGAAACACATCTTGACATCAAAGAGAGGCATTGCCTCAGAGTAAATGGTTGGGAACAGATTTCCTAAACAAAGGACCCAAGAATCAAGCAGGTTAAACTATTCTTATATCTAACAAAATAAACTTTCAACCAAAATTAATCAAAAGAGAGGAGTTTAGGATGAATTGCTAAATGGTCTTATTAATAAAAAAAAACTCAGAGCCAGATATTAGGGTTAAAACTGAGAGATCAGAAAAGCAGAAAGAAGCCAAACATGTTCTCACCATTTGAAGATCCTCAGCCAAAAAGAACTACTTCCTGTATACCCATCCTATATGCCTTTCTGTTCTGTCATCTCATTTCCTCTCTATGCCCAGGTACATCATTTCCTCTTCCTGGCCAGCTCTGTCACTTCCTGTCTGTTTGCATAGACATCCAGACCTTTATGGTTAGTGCTGGCATTAAAGGTATGTGCCACCATGCCTAGCTGTGTTCCCAGTGTGCCCTGAATTCATAGAGATCCAGATGAATCTCTTCTTTCCCTCTGATAGTTTTAAAGGCATGTACTGCCATTGCCCAACCTCTATATTTAATATAGGGGCAGTCTTTTTCCTCTGATACTCAGGTAAAATTTATTGAGGTCACAGATAAAATATCACCACAGAGGGGGAAGTATACTTCATATTCACTGAAGGAAAAATGATACGTCAATTCTTAACATCTATGCCCCAACTCAAGGGCTCCCACATTTTAAAAGAAACATTACTAAAAAATCAAGTCACAAATCAAACCTCATGAATTAAGAGTGGGAAATTTTAAACAAAGAGAACAATATAAAGAATCAATGAAACAAACATTTGGTTCTTTGAGAAAAATTATTGAGATATACAGAGCCAATGCAATGAAAAGACTGAGAGAGACTATCTAAATTAACAAAATCAGAAATGAAAAGGGGGCATAACAACAGACCCCGAAGTAATACAAAGTAGCATTAACTTCAAAAACCTATACTCCACAAATTTGGAAAATGGAAAGAAATATACAATATGATGCTACTTACCAAAGTTAATTCAAGATCAGAAAAAAAAACAATTTAGTAGAAACAGGAAATAGAGTCACTAAAAGTCTTCAAAAGAAGAAAACACATGGCCAGTCACTATTATCACAGAATTCTACCTTCAAAGAACTCAACTTTAGGGGAAGATCTAATACCAACAACAAATGCACAAATTATTCAATAAAATAGATAGAGAAGTATGGTGGTATTTTATTTGTACTGAAATGTGATTTTAATTGTATGTTAACAAATAAAGTTGCCCAGGGGTCAGAGCTATTTGTAAGCCATAGGAAAGCAGGGCGGTGGTGGCGTATGCTTATAATTCCAGCACTTGGTAGGCAGAGCTAGGTAAGTCTCTGTGTGTTCAGGAATACAGCCAGCATTGGAGACACACACCTTTAAGACCTGGAGGGCTGTACTTACATGCAGTGACGAGGCAGTCACATGTTTGTGTTTACAACCAATGAAAAGGCAGAACAGAAAGACTATATAAAGACAAACACACAGGAAGCAGGTCCCTTTCGGAGAGGTAGGACCACCACAGGAGGAAAGGTATGGTTTTAGCTCTGAGCTCTGATCTCTTGGCTTTGTCTTTTACATTGGTTCTGTGTTTCTTATTTAATAAGACGGTTGGTTACATCTACGGAGAAGGAACATTGCCAAATTCATTTTGAGAGGCCACAGTCACACTGATACCTAAAATACACAAAGACTTAACAAATACAGACAGTTATAGACCAATTTCCCTCATGAACATTGAGGCAAAATACTCAATAAAATACTCCCAAACGTATCCATGAACATATCAAAAAGATCATCCACCACAATCAGGTGGGTTTCAGCCAAGAGGCATAGGGAGAGATCAACATACAAACATCTGTCCATATAAACCACTGTATAAACAAACATAAAGAAATAAAGCAGATGATCCTTTCATATGATGCTGAAAAGACCTTTGAAAAAAATACAACACCTCTTCATGATAAAAATCTTGGAGAGATCAGGGATACAAAGAGCACACCTCAAAATAATAAAGGCAATTTATAGCAAGACTATAACCAACATCAAATTAAATACAATCTCAAAGCAGTTGCACTAAAATCAGGAACAAGAGAAGCCAGTCCACTCTTTCCATATCTACTCAATAGAGTCCTAAAAGTTTTAGCTAGAGAAAGACAGCTAAAGAGATCAAGAGCATACATAATGGAAATGAAGGAGTCATAGTGTCATTAACTGTAGATAATATGATAGTTTATATAAACAACTCCAAAAATTCTATCAGGGAACTCCTACAGCTGATAAACACCTTCATTGAAATGTCAGGATACAAGATTAAGTCTAAAAATCGGTATTTCTCTACATACAAATGACAAACAGGCTGAGAAAGAAATTAAGGAGACAACTCCCTTCATAATAGCCACAAATAATAAAAAAATATCTTGGGGTAACAATAACCAAGCAAGTGAAAGACCTGTACTTCATCTTTGAAGAAAGAAATTGGAGAAGATATCAGAAGACAGAAAGATCTCCAGTGCTCATGAATCTGTAGGGTTAATATAGTAACAATGGCCACCTTACCAAAAATAATCAACAGATTCAATGCAATCACTATCAAAATTCCAACACAATTCTTTACATTCCTCAAATGAATAATACTCAATTTCATATGGAAAAACAAAAATCCCAGGACAGATAAAACAATCCTGTACAATAAAAGAACTTCTGGAGGTATCACCATCCATGATTTCAAGCTGTACTACAGAGTATAGTAATAAAAACCACATGGTATTAGCAGAAAATCAGACAGGTGGATCAACATAATTGAATCATAGACCTAGATATAAAAACACACAACTGATTTTTTATTTTGAAAAAGTCAGAAACACAATGGGAAAAGAAAACACCTTCAACAAATGCTTGTGTTCTTACTTGATGTTAGTCTGTGGAAGAATGCAAAAAGATCCCTATCTATCACCCTGCACAAAACTTAAATCCATGCAATTCAAAGACCACAACATAAAACCAGAACCAGTGAATCTCATAGAAGACAATGTGGGGAATAGCCTTGAACTCAGTGGTACAGGAGACATCTTCCTGAGCAGAACACCAATAGTAGAAGCACTAAGATTGGCAACCAAAAACTGGGACCTCACAAAACTGAAGAGCTTCTGTAAGGCAAAGGATACCATCAATAGGACAAAATGACAGACTACAGAATGGGAAAAGACTTGCAGCAACTCCACATCTGACAGAGGGCTAATGTCCAAAATCTATAAATAACTTAAAAAATTGGACATCAACAAACTAAATAATTCAAATTGAAAATTTAGGTACACATCTGAACAGAGAATTCTCAGCAGAGGTATCTCAAATGGCCGAGAAGCACTTAAAGAAGTGTTTGACACCCTCTGCCACATAAAAATACAAATCTAAATGACTCAGAGATTGCATCATACACCCCTCATAAAGGCTAAGATCAAAAATACAAGTGATAGCTGAGTGGTGGTGACAAGTGTCTTTGTCCTCGCACTGGAGAGGCAGAGGTAAGTATATCTTTGTGAGTTCAATGACAGACTGGTGTCCAGGAAAAGCTTTACGACATCCAAGTCTACAGAGAAACTCTCTCTAGAAAAACAAATACATTTTTAATTAAAAATAAACCTTAAGTGATAGCTCGTGCTGGCAAGTATGTGAAGAAAAAGGAACACTCCTTCACTGCTAGTGGACAGTTGCTCAACTATGTTCATAGTATCTTCATAATAGTCAGAAAGTGGAAACAACCTAGATATTCCTCAACCAAGGCAGGGATAGAGAAAATGTGCTATGTTTACACAATGGAGCATTACCCAGCTGTTAAAAACAATGACATTATGAAGTTCAAAAGCAAGTGGACGGAACTAGTAAAAGAAATCATCCTGATTGAGGTAACTGAGACCCAGAAAGAGAAACATGGTCTGTACTCACTGATAAATATATATTAGCTGTAAAGGATGATAATGCTACAATACACATACCCAGATGCTAACTAAAAAGGAGAGCTCAAGAGAGGATGCATGAATATCCTTTGGAAGGGAAAATAGAAAGATTTCATGGGTGGAATGGGGAAGGGTGGAGATGGGAACAGGAGAGATGTAATCCTGGGAGAGAGGGAGAGAGTCTTGGGAGAGCTATGGGATTGGGGATCACTTTGGAGGTGTGGTAGAAACCAAGTGCAATGAACACTCCCAGGAATCTGCAAGGGTGATGTTAGCAAAGACTCTGAGTAATGGGAGCACCTGAACTGGTCATCTTCTGTAACCAGGCAAGGCTTCCAGTGAAGTGATTGGGACACCAACCTAGCCACTAAACCCTAAACCGGATGTGCTGGGGTAAAAGAGGGGCAGAACTTGTGGAGTGGACAACCAATGACTGGTACAGCTTGAGACCCATGCCATGAGAGGGAGCCCACAACTGGCACAGTCTGGGGGCCAGATCTAAGAGGTGGGATAGCCCAGAGACCAAGGGTAGAGCTAAATATGAACATTAAATAAATAAATAAATAAATAAATAAATAAATAAATAAATAATAAAGTCAATGAAATTATTCCTAGTGGTACTCAGCTATACTCATAGACAGGAGCCTATCATAAGCATCACCAGAGAGTCTTCATCCAGCAATTGGTGGGAGCACATGTAGAGATCCACAGTGGAACAATAGCTGGAGTCCTGGAAATCCTGCAGAACATGGGGAGGAAGGATTGTAAAAGTCCAAGAGTTCAAGGACCTGGGCTTCATAAACAACTAACCAGGTATCATAATTGTTCACAGAGACTGAACCAAATTTTCTATATAAGTTTTTAACTTTTTTATGTTTGGGGGCTAACAAGGTCAATTCCAAAATATCATCTTCTGTTTGCATAATAATTCCAGTAGGAGAATTGATAAAAGGTAAAAGAACTAAAATATATTCTAGTTTAGGACTTAATTGATCCAGATATGCCTCATGTAATATTTTTTTCTACTTTGGTCATTTATTTCCCAGCATCAGCTGTTAGATCTCACAGACTATTTAAATCTGAATTACCATGCAAAGTTTGAAATAAATACCTTATTTCTTGAGTAAGTAATCCAATATTGAGTCATACACAATTATCTCAAAGTAGTATTTCAAAATTGTTGAAACTTTGCAATTGATGTCTTCTGACCTGAACCATTTGGGGTTGAATAATTCTGTTGACTTAATTTAAATCCTACATAGTTTATAGAATTTCTTCTCTGTATCTTCTCAGGTGTAATCTGTAATCTCCAATAAATAAAAAGTTTTCTGCTTCATTAAACATTCTTTCTAAGGTATCTGTATCAGAAGCAGCTAATAAAGTAACATCCATATATGGTAATTAATGGATTGATAAAATTGTTTAATAACCAATTCCAGAGGTTGAGGCACAAAATATTGGCATAAAGTTGGACTGTTTAAATTCATTGTGTGAGTATTTCAATTTCTTCTTCATAATTTTCATCTGTAATTCCTGGGTGTACTATAAATCTTCAAGATATTAATATACTCCTTTCAAAAATCATCCTCCACTTTCCCTGAGGGAAAAGGAGCATACATCCCAGTGGCTATTTTAAAACAAGTAATTTGTAGAGATAATGTAAGATGTTTACCCTCAGCCAAATATAAATGAGCACTACTGAAAGTAGCATACGTTAAATCTCCAATACTAAACTTGCCTTCCACTGATTGCTTTGTTTATGAGATTATTTCATTCCTGAGAGGATATAAGTGGCTCATACTGTTTGGTACCTGGCAATGAAATAGGCCCTTTACCTGGTTTCCCTGTAGTAAGGGATTAACATGCACATCCCTCACTGATTCACATGTAGTAATACAATGCAATTAATATAAGTCTGTTTCATATAAAGGAGGAAGAGGATATTCATCCCCAGTGTCATGAGCCTCCACACTTTCATCTTACTTGAAAACAATGTTTTTATTTTCCTCTGAGACAACATTCTCCTCTGACAAATCCTCATCAGAATATCCTTCTTCTTAATTCACTTTTCCACATCTGATGAAGCCTCTTGTGACTCTTCCCTCTGTAGCAGCTCCAAAGCATTGGGAATTGATTTACATAAAGACCACATCTCTCATAGTATAGCTGATTTAATGAGCCTTCCAAAAAGCTCTCAATACTTTGACAATGTCATTTTAATTGAACATGAGAAGTTGCCTGAAACCAATACAAAGCCACTTAATTAGGTCCAAAAGGTCATTAAGCTGTTTTTCTTTTATTTCACTCCATGTCTTTTGTCAAGTGTTTTAACAACTTCACATACTGCTGCTTCTGAAATGGGAAATTCCTCATGTCCCTTCCCAATTTTGGAGTCTCAGTTACCTGTGAGTGTACTTAACCTGCAGACCTGGAGCATCTAGACCTCTCATTTCCTTGAGCACTACAGTTTGGGTACCAAATGTCAGTAACTGTTTCATATAAGATGACCCAAAAAAAAAGAAAGAAAGTGACTTGAGGATGCCATGAAGCCTTGGGAGAGCAAAGAGAAAATCATAGTGGACTGAACCCTGAGAAGCCTTGAAAAAACATTTTATTAATTGTTACACAAAAGGTATTTTTAAAAAGTCAATTCCACATATCATAGGCTTTGATCTGATCTAGGAGATGTCAGAAGGAACACATTACCCAAGCCATTCTCAGCCATTACAAGACTTCCAGGTTTGCCCTGAATATCTTGTGACTGAATTCATGCAAACAGTCAGAAGCTCCAACACAAAAAAGCAGCTTCATAAATCTCAGATAACAATCACTGCTTAATACAAAGGATAATTTCAAAAACTAGTTGTGCCATCACTCCTGAGTTTATGTCAGGTAAAATGGCTCTACTGTTTTTCCCACAGTAGGCTGTGTGTCTGCTGTGATGTGACTAGCAACTTCAAGGTCCTATAGCTTGACGTCCCCACAATGATATGCTATGTCTTGGATCGATGAGCCAAACCATCTTTTCCTCCTCCTTCGTGTTCCTCTTCTCAAGTTGAATTATCACAGCACAGGAAATGAAACTAAGGCAGGTTACTTGATCTGAGTTAATTCTTCAGCCCACAGGATCTGAAGGAATATAAGACTGATGCTGGCAGACACCAGCTAAAATGAGTACTTCCAAAAGGATAGTATCCAAAGATACCCAGAGAACCAGGGAAGTGTCCTTGTAATGATAAAGTGGAACACAGACATCAGAAATGTACTGACAGAGGGGAGAAAACCTGATCTGTGAAATGGCTGTATGCTGCTGTTCCTCCTCTCATCCAGAAAGTTAGCTGGGGGGAGTTGAGATGGAAGACAGGATTTAGGGCATTAACCTGATGTCTTTTCAGACTGGTGATCTGTGAATACTGTACAATGGAAAGATTCTGTTCTAGTGCATGCTCATGTGCAATTTGTATTGAAAGACTGCATAGGTTACATGTCCTGGCCACACAGATAAGATGGGTTCAATACTCTGTGCTGAGACATTAATGAACAGCACTGTCTGTCATCAGGGCTGGTGAGGCCTGGGTGTGGGCTCTGGGTTGGGAAAGTCCTGAGCAGCTGCACAGTGATTTCACTCAGAGACTTTCCTTCCACTAGAATCGTTCATCTAAAAAATTGAATTGTTCCACTTTATTGTTTTTGCTCCAGGATTATTGTTTGGAAATTGTTTTTAACAGTACTTGATTAGTTTTTTCCATGTGAGAGTATGTGTATATGCATTATAAGCACATGTGAATGACTACATGTGTATGTGTGCATATATGTACATACAATCATATCTCATTGATGGTACTTCATTTTACACACTCCTCAAGGTCTCGACAAAAGAAAAGAGAAATAGATAAGTAGGATATGAGTAGAAAAGTAGTCAGATGATGTCCCCTCACATGACATAGATCCCAAAGATCCTCTGAGAAACAATTAGACCTGATAACTATTGTCTGCAAGGCAGCACTTTCCAGTAACAACAATGAACCAATAAACATGTAGAAAGTTAAATACAAAAAAAGTACTGTACAAATCGGTTAAAATATACTGGGACTAATCCTTAAAAAAGAAGTGAAAGTCATTTACAGCAAAGATTTAAGAGACCAAAAAAGCACCTAACATACAAACTGGGATGAGCCCCTTCTTCCCACCCCACAATGCTCCCTTCACTGATAGGCAAATTTAATATTATGAAAATAGCTAAAATATCACAAGAAATTTGTAGTAGGACAGGTCCATAGGGTTGAGGAAATTGGCTCAAATCAGTTGTCTAGGGATGCCCATAACTTACTTCCTTATGATCCAAACTGGAGTCTGCCTGAGGGCCTTGCAACAGGTGCTGTCAGAGTTGCTAATCGTTCAATGTCACCAGATTGGGACACAGCCTGTGTGCTGAGAGGAGGGTATATAAGGCCATCCCCATTATTTTTTTAATATATAAGTTTTGATTTAAAAAAATATTTTCTTTCCTTTTACATACCAACCCTTGTTTCACCTCCCTCCTCTTCTCCTGCTCCCCATCCCTACACCCATCCCACCCCCATCCCCTCCTTATAGAGAATAAGACCTTTGAGTAGTCAACACAGGCTGTTTTATCATGATGGGTCCAGACCTAGTTCCTCCCTTCTGCACCAAGGCTGAGTAAGGCACTGCACCTTAGGGAATGGGCTCTAAAAAGACAGTTTGTCTACCTGGGGTAAGTACTGGTCCCATTACCAGGGAACCCACAAACACATCAAGCCATACAACTTTCACCCACATTCAGAGGGCCTAGTTTGGTCCCATGCAGGCTCCCCACCTGTCAGTCCAGAGTCCATGAGCTCCCATTAGCTTGGGTCAGCTATTTCTGTGGTTTTTACCATCATGATTCTGACCACCCTTGCTCTTATAATCCATCCTTCCTCCCACTTTCAACTGAACTCCAGGATCCTAGCCAAGTGCTCGGCTGTGAGTCTCTGCATCTGCATTCATCAGCCACAGAATGTAGGTTCTATGATGACAATTAGGGTAGACACCAATCTAAGTGCAGGGGAAGGCTAGTTCTAGAACCCTCTCCACCATTTCTATGAGTCTTAGCTGGGAACAATCTTGTGAGTTCCTGGGGTTTTCCCCAGCTGCAGATTTCTTCCCATCCCCTTAATGGTACATTCTGTCAAGATATCTCTTTAATTGCTCTCCCTCCCTCTCTCCCCCATGCTCACACTTCCCTTCATTTCCTGTCCCTTTCCCTCTATCTCCCCCTCTTAGTTTGCCCAGGACATCTTAACCCTTTCCCCTTCCCGGAGTGATTCATGTGTGTCCCTCTTAGTGTCCTCCTCTTTACCTAACTTCTCTAGGTTGTGGATTGTAGCTCAGTTATCCTTTGCTTTGCTTCTAACATTCACTTATGAGTGATTACATATCGTGTTTGTCTTTCTGGGTCTGAATTACCACACTCAGGATGATATTTTTTTCTAGTTCCATCCATTTGTCTATGAATTTCATGATGATATTGTCTTTTACTGCTGCATAATACTCTATTGTGTAATTGTACCACACTTTCTTTATCCATTCTTCTATTGCAGGGCATCTAGGTGTTTCTAGGCTCTGTCTATTACAAATAATGCTGCTATGAACATGGTTGAGCAAATGACCTTGTGGTGTGGTTGAGCAACTTTTGGTTATATGCCAATTAGTGGTATTGCTGGGTCTTGAGGTAGGTTCATTCCCAATTTTCTGAGATAGTGTCACACTGATTTCCAGAGTGGCTGTACAAGATTGCATTTCAACCAGCATCAGAGGAGTGTTCCCATTTCTCCACATCTCCAACATAGGCTGTCATCTGTATTTTTATCTTAGCCATTCTCACAGGCATAAAATGGTATCTCAGAGTCATTTTGATTTGCAGTTCCCTGATGACTGAGGATGTGGAACATTTCCTTAAATGTCTTTGGCCATTATTAAATAAATCAGTCTGCTCTTGGCCTTTCATCTGACTCCCAGTGTCTGTGTCTTTGATGTGGTGCCTTCTTACTCCCTCACCCGAGGAAGTCATTAGGACCCATGAACATCTGGCACCTGAACATGGGACTTCTGTTACTGTCATTTTCCTGCTTTGGTTCTGATCATCTCCCTCTCCTCACTCATGGTGCTAGACAGTGCCCCCAGATGTTGTGTTTAGGTGAGAAGGCCTCTCAGTGCTGTGTTCTTTTGTTACTTTCAGCAAGTAAGTGTGGTGATATATTGTGCACATCAATAAAACTTATCTGGGGATCAGAGGAGAGAGTCGCCACTAGATTAGACATAGATACCTGACCGTGATGGTATACATCCTTAATCCTATCATTAAGGAGACTGAGATCCATCCAGATCTCTGTGAGTTCAAGGCTACAGTGGGAACAGAGCCAGATGTAGTAGCACACACCTATGATCTCAACACTAGAGAGCTCATGAATTGCTTGGGAAACACACATGCCTTTAATCCCAGGAAGTAAGATGGTAGGGCAGAAAAAGGTATAGAAAGCATTAGGAAATAGGAACTCTCCTTATTTAGACTGAGGATTTCATAGAGGTAACAACCTGTGGCTGGCTTGCTCTGCTTCTCTGATGTTTCAGGTTTCATCCTAATCTTGCTATGGGGTTTCTATTAACAAGACCATTTAGCAATTTGTGTTACAGGTAAGCATTGGAACCACCATTTCTTTCCTTCTTTTGTGTTGTCTGTCATGTTTGTCTGCCTGTCCCATTAGAAGGCACATTTTTTTTTTGTTTCGGTATACACAGCACATGCACATAAGCAATCACCACCACACCCCTCACAAAAGGTAGAATAAAGACTCGGCTCCCAAATGCCATCCCTCATTTGGAGACACTGTGTGGGCTTATGAACAAGGCCTACAAAACCATGGAAGTCCCCAATTTAGCACAAGACATAAGAGTCAAATACAAATTTCTACCCCTGTTGATTGTCATCTACTTTCTGACTGATGTTTGCCTTCTGTCTCCCTCTACAAGATGTGTAACCTCTTTATCACCTCCTCCCCACCCTTGTGTGATCTCATTAGGACATTCAATGATGAGGATGCAGACACTTCAGGCCCATGAAGTCTGTCAAGGAGAATGCAGCTACCATTAAGACCCATGCTCTGCTTCCCCTTCAGGCCCAATTCTGCCATAGATGTCAACACCCCTGGGGTGTCCTTGGGGCAATCTGCCCCAGGGACTGCCTATCTTGGAGACCGACCACTACCCTGCTGCACTGTATACTTGCACTCTGTACAGCCAGTCTCATTCAACACTGGGGGGCCTGCGAGCGTTTATACAGTATACCTTGGTCCAAATGCCTGTTACCCCTGGATTCCCACCCCACAGCTGAACTCTTCCTCATCTGGAAGGGAGCTAATAAGAAGGGCCTGGACTCACCTTATTTGGAACAGGTCCTCACACAATGGGCAATGCAATTACAGACATATTTTGAGTGGTATAGTATGCTCAAAGCTGTGCTGGAGCTGGCTACCTTTCTTAGCTGGAAATCAGCATACAGTGGTCAAGCAGAAGCTCAAGCATGAATGAACTTTTTAATTACCATTCCAGTGACCCTTGATGTGCTCACTTGGTGAGGTTACTTTTTCCATCCCATCCATCCAGCAAAGATTGGCCATTGAGCCTACTACCAACAGGTTTCTTACCTGGCTTTGGGAGGCCAGCAGGGAGACCTGCTCCCACATTCTACCCCAGGGTATTCTTGAGGAGAGAGGGATAAGAGATTAAGATAGTAGGATAGAAGGGAGAAAACAGAAACAGAGGCTAACCTCACAAGGGCCTTAATCCTTATCCACTGGCCCCTTCTGTCTCTTTTACAGGGTTATTTATAGGAATGCCAAGGGATTGAGCAAAAGACCACTCCCCAGCACAGCCAAGGGCATACCATTTCCAATCACCTGGTAGCCATACTTGTGGTCAAGCAGTTCTACAATGCAGCTCTCCTGAGTAAAGCAAGCTCAGATCTCACTAGGAAACCTTTGTGGGCCTCCACACCAGGCCTTCAAGGCTCTTAAGGCATGAGCCCACAGGACACTTCAGCTTACTTTAATAATCTTATTCAACAGCCAGGAGAGGTGTTCACCAACTTCCTGGCCCATGTCAATGATGCAGTAGAGCACAGAGTGGATGCAGGCCCACTGGAGATATGTTAATTAAACAGCTGACTTGGGAAGGGCTCAGTGTCCAAACCAAAACTGCGATTGCAGCCCTGTGAAATGAGGACATACATAAATGGGTGCAGGCCACCAGAGACCTCAACCCCAGCACTGATCACACCACTGTTCTTACCGCCTCCCTGGCTGCCCTCCTCAGAGACAGGCAGTGTGCTAAAGACACCTCCAAGGGCCCCAGCTAGATAGAACTTGCTGGGGATGAAATAAACCAGACAATTTGTGGCCTGACTGACCCCAACCAAAACTTAGGGCCCAATACTCCACACAATAAGGGATTTCAATGGGCAAAAAATTATAGGTCACAGCCTGCCAATACACGAACCACTTTAAACATCAGGCAGGGAAATCCTAAGTCCTGCCAGTAAGAGGAGGCTATGGTAATCCAGAAATCTATTGGATAATGCCCATCTTTCCACACTCTCCAATGCTGAACATCTATCTTGATGGACAAGTTGTGAAAGGCTTTTTTGACATGGGTGCAGACACCACCATTTTAACCAAGACAGAGGTACTTCACTTCCCTCATTGGAAGTTTAATTTACTCCCCATTAGTGGTGTGGGAGGCCAACAAGATTCTAAGATGACCACCTATCTGGTCCATTGGAAGGACCTTAATGGTAATTGGGGGGCCATTCACCCTATCATTTCCACTGTACCTAAGAACATGTGAGACAGAAATATTTTGGAGGATAGGGTTGATCTCCTAACTACAGATGACAGGGCCTTTTGCATGACATTGAGGTCTATGAAAAGGCAGGTCTTGCAGTCCATGACCCTGCATGTGATCTGCACCCCCAATTCGAAGGGCCATTGTCCCCATAAGGTCCACCACAATCAAGTCCCCTACCTTCATTTCTGTGACATGGCTCTTAGATCATGAAGTATGGGTGGAACAGTGGCCTATAACTGAACCAAAGCTGTCAATCCTAAAGTAATTAGTTGTAGAACAGCTAACAATGGGGCACAGAGAACCATTCCCAAGTAAACAGAATACCCTCATATTTGTTATCTCGAAGAGATCAGTATGCTACTGTCTCCTGCAGAATCTTTGTGTAGTTAATATTCAAATAGAAAAAAATGGGGCCTACACAGCCAGTACTCCCCCCCCTAGTGTTATTTCTCTGTCTTATTAAATATTAGTTTTAGATATAAAGGATTGCTTTTTTTGAAATCCTCTGGCAAAATAAGATCAATATTGTAGCATGAATCTTAAAAGTTTTTATTAATAAAAACAAACCTGAATGCTGGAAGATCAGAGAAGCAGAACAAGCCAGAGCCACCTCACCTTGCCATTTCCCCAGCTGATCTTGTTTCCACAGATTGGAAGCTTCTGAGTTCTCATCAAAATGGATCTTGCTGCTACTCAAAAGCCTAAAAGCTTAACCAGCTTAGTTCCTGGTTTTCACACCTTATATACCTTTCCATTTTCTGTCCTCACTTCTTGGGATTAAATGCATGAGTCACCATGCCTGGCTGTTTCCAGTGTGGCTTTAAACTCACAGAGAACCAGATGGATCTCTGCCTCCCAAATGATAGGATTAAAGGTGTGTGTGCCACCATTTTCTAGCTTCTAGAAATTCACTAGGTATTTGTCAAAAAGCAAATATCTAGTGGCTGTTCTCTTCTCTGACCCCAGATAAGTTTTTTAGGGTACACAATATTTTGGGGAACATAATACCACCACACAATATCATTTTGCCAATTCTCTGTGGGAACCTAATATTCATAAACCAGCTAAGAGATATCAATGAACAGTTTTGCCCCAAGGAATGAAAATAGCCCCAATATTTGCCAATTGTATATTTCTCAAACTTTGGTCAATATCCCCAGGGATGTTCTTTGAACCCATTATGTGGATGATCATCTCCTGTCACACCCAGATGCAGCCTACCTATAAAAGACTGCCAAAGGAGTATTAGAAGATCTTGCATTGTTATATCTGATGGTGGCTCCAGATAAGGTCCAAATGGTACCCCACTTTGTTTTTTCAGGCTTTTTATTTGCTAAGCAGATCCACCTCCCTTCCCTTAAATTGGAAATGAAGGGATTGTATTCACTCTCAGAACTACAGCTATTATGTGGTGCAGTTAATTGGCTTAAACCTTTCTTGCCCATCCCTGACTAAGAGATGAGACACCTCTTTCTGTTGTTGGAGGGCCTCACTTGTCCTTCCACTAAGGTTAGTCTTACCCAAAAACCTAAAGATTGATTACAAAAGTTTTTGGCCATTCTAGCAAACCCCATCCTGCAACATCATGATACCCAAAGACCCTTACTGGCAATGGTCCTCTGGACATTCAGGGGATTTGGAGGAGTATTATGAAAACCTGGGCCCATTCTATGGATACAACAAGCACATTCTGACCTGCACAAAATCACCTTAGGTTTGACCAGTCCTCCCAACTCAGCCTTAAGCCATGGATGCTGGCATGGAAAACATATGGAAGAGAGCCAGGTAAGCTTATCTTCCCCTTTTCTTTAAACAATACAGAGTCCCTCTGGGCACATTCCATCTCATTCCAGGAAATGGCTGCAGGATTCACAGGAATTAGTGGCAATCATTTGTCAAAAAGCAAGATCTTAGCAGAACTCCCCACACTTCCTGTCACAATACAAGCCCATTCAGTCTCTTACTCCAGTCCCATCCCTCATGCCACCCTGGCCTTTTTAGATTCCAATAAAAACACACATGGTGTTCTTATCCATTTTTCTGGCTCCAAAGATGTTACATATGTTATCCCTAAAGCTGGTTCCATTCAACTGGGTGAGCTATTGGCCATCCCAAATGCTCTAGTGGAGTACTAGCCTGAGCCTGTTAATATGTTTTCTGACAGCCAGTGTGCTGTACAGGCAGTTCATGTGCTGGACTTTTCTAGAGTCAAAGACTCACTGATTCCCCATTGCCAGCACAATGCTACTCATACATGATGTCCTAAATCAGAAGATTGAGCACTCGTATTTGTCCTGCCAGAGACGGCATATGAAAATCCTGACATGTTGCCAGTGGAATCTGTGCTGGAGGTAACTGAGATGAGGACATCGATCCTTCCAGGCCTGCCCTGCTGGATGTTCTACTAAGCCTGCCTTCTGTGTGCCAGGGAGAAAACAACCCTTGTATCCAGAGGGCAGACTTTATGGTGTGTGCATGTCATGATGTCACCCATCCAACTCTTACTGGTTCTTGTAATCCTCCTACTCTATTTATTCTTCATGATTTTCTTTATTTCTCCTGTGATGGTTTCCATGAAATTAGAAATAATATTGAGATTGTGGCCATGGCAGGAGTTAAAGCTGTTATGCAGGTCATGGGAAGGACCCAGAAGGCCGGTGGCAGAAAACTATAGATGGAGTGACATATAGATGGGACAGAAGACAAGAGTTGTCCAGAACTAGTTAGAAGACAACTTGATGAATTAAAAAGAGATGAAGAAGGACTTAAGCTGAGAGGAAGCTGGCAGTCTAGTACCTTAAACCTTTGCTTGTATTTCTGTGATTTCTGAGAAGCCACAAGTAGATGGCCTTTGGGGTGATAACCTCAGATGTTCTGATAATTATTAACCTGCAAAAGAATAAGCTGGTATGCTTATCTTTCTTCCTGGGAACTTCTATGTGCAATCAAAGGGCACAGGGTACACTTTGATGATTTCCAAAAAGAACTTTTGAAACCATTGTGAAGAATCCAATAACCTGTTGAAATTTCTCATCCCCTATTTTCTTGTATTATTGCAATAAAAGACTGGGGTTGAGTCAGACCAAGAGAAGGTTGAGAAGATGCACACCTGAAGATCTGAGAAGACTCATCATCTTACACCAACTCGTGTGTCCGAGTCTTTTCTTACACCTGCCTACATTCCTGCCTTTCGAGACCCTCAAAACTTATGAGGCAGGTCCCAGTCACTATCCCATATTAATCTCACTCCAAATAACCCAGAATATTGGCTCAAGGAAGTGAGGTCACAGACACCATCATATTAACAGCCAGTATGTATTTCCTAGAGCAAGACTGGGCTCTTCACCAGCTGTTCCTCTGTCTCCACAGAATTTGCATAGACTTCTTTCAAAATTATCAGTTTCCCAATGTAAACATTTGTCCTGGGCATGTGCAACTTGTACCCCTCTTGCCCACTTAAGACCACTTCAATGTGCAGGGGTTAATCCCTGGGTCTTGTTGCCTAATGCAATCTGGCAGATGGATGTCACACATCATGCCCCCTTTGGCAATATTAAATATGTTCATGAGATAATAAATACCTGTTTATCCTTTGTTTATTCCTTCACCCTTTCTGGGGAGAAGGTCATCAATGATATCAATGCTATTAGATTGGTCATGTTAGTTATGGAGATACCTTGGGTACTTAATACTGACAATGGCCATGCCTATGCCTCTCAACAATTCAATACTTTCTGGGGTTCTGGAAGATTTGCCACACAACTGGCATTCCCTACAATCCTCTGGAACAAGCCATTGTGGAGAGTACCAACAGAGCTCTTAAGGAACTATTGGCAAGGACTATTTCACCAGAGGCTAGGAGAGATCCTCATCTAGCATTAACAGGTGTCCTTTTACATATGAACTTTCTCAGATTTGATGACAAGGGACTCAGACAAGCCTACAAGTACTAGATGTGTTTGGTGAGATTTGGAGATCTTATCTCCCTCCAATGGTGGCCACATGCCCCCTGCATACCCATGGAAGAAGGTATGCTTGTGTTTTTACTCAGAGTGCCACAACACCAATATGGGTCCAAGCAATAGATGTACACCCAGCCATGGATCAACCTGCTTCTATCACTTGAAGTAGGAAGTAACTGAGAGCATGTAATTTATATACTCCCTTTTCTTGCTCTCATTGCCCCTCTAAAAGCTGAAGACTTGTGGGTCCTTGCTTTCCCACATTTCATATGATGCCTTTGGTATAGTTGGAAGATTTCCTGTGTCCTGGCCAGCATGAAGTAGGGATACTCATGTCCCTTAAGTATATACATAGAAGCTTATATTAATTACAACTGCTCAACCATTAGCCTAGGCTTATTACTGACTAGCTCTTAATTTGAAATCAACCCATTTCTATTAATCTATGTTTTGCAAAGTGTTCCATGGCTTTACTGGTCTGTTGGCATGTTGCTTCTCTTTCAGTGGCAGCTGGCCTCTCCTCTGCCTTTTTCCTGTCTCTCTGTTTGGATTTCTCACCTGTTTCTAAGCTGCCTTACCATAGACCAAACAGTTTATTTATCAACCAATCAGAGAAACACTTACTCACAGCCTACAAAAAGATATTCCCCATCACTTTAGAATTGAGGAATGTTAGTTTAGTATGCCAGGCACTAGTTAAATATATTAAGGGCTCATGGTGAGCTAAGATTCTGTATTATTCATTACAGCTAACAAAAAAAAATCTTCCAACTAAATCATCAAGGGCAGAGTTTATGCCTTTTGATTCTTTATTATTTGAAAAGGTTTCCCACAATATAAAAAGGCTGTTTGGGGGGCTGGAGAGATGGCTCAGCAGGCACTGACTGCTCTTCCAGAGGTCCTGAGTTCATTCCCAGCAACCACATGGTGGCTCACAACCACCTGTAATGAGATCTGGTGCACTCTTCTAGCCTGCAGCCATACATTCTGTATACATAATAAATAAATAAATCTTTTTTTTAAAAAAAAAAAGGCTGATTGATCCCTCCTGGATTCTCACTTATGTTTTCATTGGCCTCGTGGGGTTTTTAACCTCTATCCTTTTTAAGTATCTACTATACCACAACTTGCAACAACAGGCAGCCACTAAAGCAACTCTACAGGTGTTAATGGCTCTTAGACATCCAACTCAGAGCCCTCCACGGGAGGTTATGCATGCCTGGCTTTCTGAAATTCAAAATACTACTTCCTGATCCTCCCTACACTGGATGACTCCCCAGGGATAGATGCTCTTCAAGGGCTCACAGTCAATGATGGGTAAGAACTTGTTTGGCAAGCCAACCTAATACAGGCACAGTCCAGTTGGTAAGTTCCTCTGAGATAGGGGCAATTAGTCTGGTGCAAAGAACTCCAACAATCTCTCTCATGTACATTGATGCAAAAATACTCAATAAAATACTGGCAAACGGGCTCCAAGAACACATCAAAACAATTATCCACCATGATCAAGTAAGCTTCAACCCAGGGATGCAAGGGGGGCTCAACATAAGAAAGTCTGTCAGTGTAAAACATCACATAAACAAACTCAAAGAAAAAAACCATGATCATCTCACTAGATGCAGAAAAGGCATTTGACAAAATCTAATACCCCTTCATGATAAAGGTGTTTGAGCAATCAGGAATACAGGGAACATACATAAGCATAATAAAGGCAATTTACAGCAAGTCAACAGCCAACAACAAATTAAATGGAGAGAATCTCAAAGCAATTCCACTAAAATAAGGAATGAGGCAAGGCTGTCCACTCTCCCAATACTTATTCAATATAGTACTTGAAGTTCTAGCCAGAGCAATAAGACAACATAGGAAGATTAAGGGGATGGATACAAATTGGAAAAGAAGAACTCAAGCTTTCCATATTTGCAGATGACATGATAGTATACATGAGTGACCCCAAAATTTTGACAAAGGAAATGATGCAGCTTATAAACATCATCAGCAACATAGCAGGATACAAGATAAACTCAAAAAAAAAATCGGTTGCCCACCTATATACAATTGATATACAGGATGAGAAAGAAATGAGAGATACGTCACACTTTACAATAGCCACAAATAATATAAAATACCTTGGGATAACTTTAACTAAGCAAATGAAGGACATATATGACAAGAACTTAAGTCCCTGAAAAAAATTAAAGAAGATGTCAAAAAATGGAAAGATCTCCCATGCTCATGGGTAGGCAGGATTAACATAGTAAAAATGGCAATCTTACCAAAAGCAATCTGCAGATTCAATGCAATCCACATCAAAATACCAACACAATTCTTCACAGATCTGGAAAGAATAGTACTCAACTTCATATGGAAAAACAGAAAAACCAGGATTGCAAAAAGAATCCTGTATAATAAAACAACCTCTTGAGGCATCACAATCCCTGAATTCAGGCTCTATTATAGAACTACAGTAATAAAAAACAGCTTGATACTGGCATAAAAACTGGCATGTGGACTGATAGAATCAAATTGAAGACCTTAATATTAATCTGTACACCTATGAACATATAATTTTTGACAAAGAAACCAAAACTCTACAATGGAAAAAAGAAAGCATCTTTAACAGATGGTGCTGGCATAACTGGATGTCAACATGTAGAAGGCTACAAATAGATCCATATCTGTCACCATGCATAAAACTTAAGTCCATTGGATCAAAGATCTCAACAAAAATCTATTTACACTAAACGTGATAGAAGAGAAAGTAGAAAGTAGTCTTGAATGCATTGGCATAGGAGATCACTTCCTAAATATAACACCAGTAGCACAGACACTGAGAGAAACAATTAATAAATGGGACCTCCTAAAACTGAGAAGCTTTTGTAGAGCAAAGGACACGGTCAATAAGACCAAACAACAGCCTACAGAATGGGAAAATATCTTCACCAACCCCACATCTGACAGAGGGCTGATCTCCAAATTATATAAAGAACTCAAAAAGGTAGACATCAAAATACTGAACAATCCAATTAAAAAATGGGCTACAGAACTTAACAGAATTCTCAACAGAGGAAGCTCAAATGGATGGAAGGCATTTAAGGAATTGCTCAACATCCTTAGTCATCAGGGAAATACAAATCAAAAAACTCTGAGATACCATCTTACACCTGTCAGAATGGCTAAGATTAAAAACACTGAAAACAGCTTATGCTGGAGAGGAGCAAGAGGAACACTACTCTACTCTTGGTGGGAATGCAAACTTGTACAACCACTCTGGAAATCAGTATGGCAATTTCTCAGAAAATTGGGAATAAGTCTTCCTCAAGACCCAGTTATATCACTCTTGGGCATATACTCAAGGATTGCTAAATTTTACCATAAGGACACATGCTCAACTATGTTCATATCAGCATTTTTCGTAATAGCAAGAACCTCGAAACAACCTACATGCCCCTCAACTGAAGAATGGATAAAGAAAAAATGACACATATACACAAGGGAGTACTAGTCAGCAGTAAAAAACAATGATATCATGAAATTTGCAGGCAAATGGATGGATCTAGAAAATATCATCTTGAGTGAGGTAACCCAGACACAGAAGGACAAACATAGTATGTACTCACTCATAAGTGGATCCTAGATGTGAGGGATCAGATGGTCAGAGTTCTGGATCATTCCCTCATAACAACAGCTCACCTACCCAAGCAACTTCAGGTAGAATTTGAGGCTTCTGCAGCATCCTTATCCTCCCTCCAGAGGCAGTTAACCTCTCTTGCACAGGTTGCCCTACAAAACTGACAGACCTTGGACCTGCTGACAGCAGAAAAGGGTGGGACATGAATTTTTCTGAGGGAAGAATATTGTTATTATATTAATGAGTCTGGAATGGTAGAAACCCAGATAAATAAGCTACATAAACTTAGCCTAGACCTACATAAGCAGCAGTTCTCTGCCGCAGCAGATGATTGGTGGAAATCATCCATGTTCTCCCTGTTGATGCCTCTTGCAGGACCGTTAGTCAGCATCGTGTTATTTGTAAATTTGGGTCCCTTTATAATTGGCAGGCTAATCCAATTCATAAAAAAACAAATAGACTCCCTGGCATCAAAACCTATACAGGTTTATTACCATTGGCTCAAAATGTTCGATCAAGGATGTGATCCCTATGATATTTTTCAATCCTCTTCTCCTTTATGAGCAGGATAAAGTCTGAACCTATGATTATTGGCATTAGCTGGTATGGACACCTCTTGGTGCAAGGCCAAGCACTGCAGGGGAAGGCTGATTTAATAGCCCTTGGTTCGGATTCCCTGAGAGACAAGCCTGACTTGCATAGAGGTTGGTATCTAGAGGCAACAAAAATGCATAAGCCCTCTCCTCCCCAAAAGGTACCCTTTTTCTCAAGCTGGCAGTGGCTCTAGGAGGAGTCAAGTCAATATCGCCCCCAGTCGGTTAAGGTCCACCACCGTTCAGGTGGGCACACTCCCTCATAAAATAAATTAAAGGGAGGAGATGCTGAGAACAATTTCAAGAGCCATGCCATATTGCCTGCTTGAGTTAAGTTTTTGCTGTCCAGTATTAGCCCCTAACCAGAAACTTTTGACATGCCTGGATAAGTCCTGAGTAATTAGAAAATAACATTTCCTTACCATTCTGCTATAGTGACCACTAGTAACAATATTTTGTGGTTAGGTTGCTTGGTTGGGTTGCTTGGCAACTCGACAGTCCCCTGATCTTTTCCCAAAGAAAGTTTCCTGGTCTGCTTACTATAAACCCCACCGAGAAAAATAAAGTTTTTCAGCTTGATCAGAATACTGTCTTGCTGTCAATTCTGTGTCTCTTGTCCCTTCATTCACCATTCCCCTTCTAGAGTCTCTGCTGAGGAACCCGCTGGCCTGGACAACCATGCACAAATCTTAAGTCCAAGTGGATCAAAGACCTCGATATAAATCCAGTTATTCTGAAACTGATAGAAGAGAAAGTAGGAAGTAGTCTTGAACGCATTGGCATAGGAGATCACTTCCTAAATATAACACCAGTAGCATAGACACTGAGAGAAACAATCAATCAATGGGGACTCTTGAAACTGAAATTCTTTTGTAGAGCAAAGGACACAGTCAAATATGTTCATAGCACCATTTTTCATAATAGCCAGAACCTGGAGACAACCTAGATGCCATTCAGTGGAAGAATGGATAAATAAAATGTGATACATATACACAATGGAGTACAACTCAGCATAGAAGAACAATGATATCATGAGGTTTGCAGGCAAATGGATGGATCTAGAAAAAGTCATCCTGAGTGAGGTAACCCAGACTCAGAAAGACAAACATGGTATGTACTCACACATTGGAGGATAATAGATGTAAAACAAAGGATGACTAGACTGCTATTCACAACTCCAGGGAGACTACCTAAGAAAGACACAGGGATCACCCAATGACAGAGAAATGGATGAGATCTACATGAACAAAATGGATTTGGGGGGGGCAGGTAATGAAGGGCAAGTGTTGAGGAAAAGAGAGGTTAGGGGAGAGGGAGATCCCAGCTGGATCAAGAACAGAGAGGGAGAACAAGGAATAAGAGACCATGCTTAGTGCACACCCCCATGGGAATAGGAAGAAGCGAAGTGCTAGAGAGGTCCTCAGAAATCCACAAAGATATATCCACAATAGACTACTGGCAATGGTCAGGAGACAGACGGAACTGACCTACTCTGGTGATAGGATGGCCAAGCACCCTAACTGTCATGCTGGAAATCTCATCCAATGAATAAGGGAACTGGATGCAAAGATCCACGGCCAGGCCCCAGGTGGAGCTCCAGCAGTCCAATTGGCAAGAAAGAGGAGGGATTATGTGAGTGAGAATTGTTGAGACCAAGCTTGGATAAAGCACAGGGACAAATAGCCAAACTGATGGAAACACATGAACTATGAACCAATAACTGAGGAGCCACCAACTGGATCAGGCCCTCTGGATAAGTGAGACAGTTGATTAGCTTGAACTGTTTGGGAGGCACCCAGGCATTGGGACTGGGACCTGTCCTTAGTGCATGAGCTGCCTGTTTGGAACCTGGGGCCTATGCAGGGACACTTTGCTCATCCTGGGAGGAGAGGACTGGATCTGCCTGGACTGAATCTACCAGGTTGAACTGAATTCCTTGCCCTGGAGGAGATGGACTGCCTGGACTGAATCTACCAGGTTGAACTGGATTCCTTGCCCTGGAGGAGTTGGGAATGGGGTATGGGCTGGGTGGAAGATGGGGGTGGAGTTGGGGGAGGGGGGAGGACAGGGGAATCCGTGGCTGATATGTAAAATTAAATCAAATTATAAAGAAAATCGTAACTGAAAAAAAAAAAAAACAAGAACACCAGGAAATTTAGAAGCAAATGGATCGAACCAGAAAAAAAATCATCCTGAGTGAGGTAACCCAGACAGAGAAAGACAAACATGGTATGTACTCATTCATAAGTGGTTATTAACTACAAGAAAAAAGGATAATAATGCTATGATTCATAGACCCAAAGAGACGAGGTAAAAAGGAAAATTCATGGGGGCTACACCAAGATACCAATGTAGAAGAGAATATGTGAGTGATCTGATGCTGTGGGATGCTCTGTATGTCAAATGTGTTGCTCTGATTGGTTAATAAATAAAATACTGATTGGCCAGTACCCAGGCAGGAAGTATAGGCAGGACAAGCAGAGAAGAGAATTCTGGGAAGTGGAAGGCTGAAGCAGAGAGACACAGCATCCACCGCTATGACAAGTGAGATGTAAGGTACCAGTAAGCCACAAGACACATGGCAAAGTATAGATTAATAGAAATGAGTTAATATAAGATAGAAGTAGATAACAGGAAGCCTGTCATGGCCATACAGTTTGTAAATAATATAAGCGTCTGTGTGTTTGTTTTAAAAGTGGGCTGTCAGACTGCTGAGGCTTGGCAGGACCCAGAGAGAAAACTCCAGCTACAAGCTGAGGGCAAATGAGGTTGGGAACAGGAGTCATCAGTTTGAGGTGGGATAGTGGGGGAGAGTACTGAAAGAGACAACTGGAAGAGGGGATTATGTCAGGGTTAGGTAAAAAGTTGGCACAAGGAAATCGCCAAATAATCTATAAGAAAGATTCTTTAGACTCCTAGAAATAGCAGATATGTTGCCTGAACTGGCCATTTCCTGTGACCTAACCCAATTGTCATGAGAGAGGCTTCAAGCAGCAACTGATGGAAACAGATGCAGACTCTACAAGTGGAGTTCAGAGAATCCTGCAGAAGATGGGGAAAAAGGATTGGAGGAGCCACAGGGGTCAAGGATACCACAAGAAAACTCAAAGAATCATCCTGGGCCTACAGGGTCTCATAGAGTCTGAACTGCCAACAAAACAGGTTGCCTACATGGGACTGTCCTAGGCCCTCTGTGTATGTGTTATAGATTTGTAGGTTGGTGCTTTTGTAGGACTCCCAACAGTGGGAAAAGGGGCTGACTCCAACTCTTTTACTGGCTTTTGGGACCCTACCCCTCAAACTTGGTCAGCTTGTCCAGCTATAATACATGGGGAATTGCTTAGTCTTACTGAAACTTCCTAGGCCATGATTTATTGATACTCATGGGACACCTGCCCTTTCCTAAACAGAAATGGAGGAGTAGTTTGAGCAGTGGGAACAGAGGGAGGCTAGAGGAAGGTCCTGGGAGGACAATAAGTGTCGGGGGGACGACAATGGCTAAAATGTAAAAAAAAAAATACAAAAATAAAAATAAATTTATTTTATAAAGAAAAGAAAAAACAAACAAATCAAAGATCAAACCATCTTGTTGACCCCTCTGGGCAAAGATATGCTCCTCTATCAATGGCAGTCTTCTCTCATACCAGTCAAAGATGTCATGTCTCCAGTTACAGCATACTTGTACCACTTTGCTACTCCATTTTTTCCCACATCTCCATTACTTATTTGTTCATCATAATGGCCTAGAACTCTGGGGTCTGTCATGCAGTATACCCTTTTCCAAAACAACTTTACTTGCCAATGTTCATTGCAATGAGCTGTTGGTCTGTTTCAGGGACTCTGGCTTCTGTTTCACCATCAATCTGGAACCTCACCCAGACATTTCTTGGATATCCTACTGTGGCTCAGAGCCATAGAAATCCTGTGGCTATGCTTCTGCAGGACAGGCCCTTTTCACCTTCTCCAGCAGCTCATAGATAGGGTAAATGTTGGGGTGAACCAACTTGAAGCCCTAGATTTGAGCCTCGGTGTTGGTCGAGTTATCCAGCACTGGTCATTGCTATGCTGTCCTCCACCCCAGAGGTGGGGGCAGGGCCAGTCCTGACTATTTTTGAGGTTCATTTATTTTGTGTGTAGAAGTGTTTTTCTTGCATGTATGTGTTTGTTGTGTATGTGTCTGGTGCCCAAAGAGTCTGGAAGAAGGCATTGTTAGTTGTCAATGTAGGTACTAAAAACTGAAACCTAGTTCTCTACAAGAACAGTGAATGTTTTTAACTGCTGAGCCTTATCCCCATCCATACTTGATTAATTGTCTAAAATGCCATTTTATTTTAATTTTGCTAGTTTTTACTCTATGTAGAAATTCATCCATATACTTTAGATTTTCCAGTTTAGTGGAATGTTATTAAGGTAAATTCTGATAATTTTGTGAATTTCAATGGAGCTTGTCATAATGATCCCATTTTCATGTCTTATTGTATGATCTTTGGCATTCATTCTTCCTTTTGGTTAGTTTATCTAAAGTTTGTCAACATTGTTTATATTGTGAAAGAACCAAATCGATTTCACTGACTCTGTAGTTTGTTTATTGTTGAGCTGCTTTCATTTCACTAATTTCGTCAATGTCAGTGTTTTCTTTCCAGCTCCTGAGTTTGGTGTTTAACTCCTTCTTTTTCCTGAGCCCAAAGGTGAACCATTAACTAAATTATTAGAAATCTCTTTGATTTCTTAATGTAGGTGTGTTGACCTAGAAACATCTCTCTTAGGACTATTTACATTGCATCTCGCAGATTAAAGTACATTTTTTTAAATTTTCATTTTACTATAGGAGACTTTCTACTCTTGATTTCTTCAAGAAATCATTCATAATTACATTGTGAGTTGTTTAATCTCCTTGATTTTGTTTACCTTTTAGAGTTTCTCTTGTTTATTTGTAGTCATTTTATTGTTGTCAGGTACAATAAAAGGAAAACTATTTTAAAGAAAGTTACATGGGCTGTCGAGAACATTTTATATTCTGCAGTGTTTGGATACAATATTCTATAGTTGCCTTTTCAGGCCATTTTACCTTTGATTTCATTTAATTCTGTCTACTTTCTATTGGGATGAAGGATTAATTGTTGGGAATGAAACTACTATAACACCTGGTGATAGCCTATGGCTTTACATCTAGTAGTATTTTCTGTGTAGAACTGGGTTTACATTTGTGTAGAATTGTACAATTCTCTCCATGAATTTTTCCCTTTATCAGTAGTAAGTGATATTTATCATTTTTCATTAGATTTGATGATAAGTCTATTTTGTCAGATTGCATCAGCAAGATTAGCTTGTTTTCAAGCTCCATTTGCCTAGAACATCTTTGTTCATTACTTCATTGTAAGGTTACAACTCTCTTATGATGGAGTACAAAAAAAAAACATTTCTACTTTTTTATTCTAATCTCCCAACCTGTGTCTTTTGATTAAGGAATTAACACCATTAATAGTAAGATACTACTGAAAGGTACCTATTGATTATTGTAATTTTGATGATTTTGCCAATGTGCTCGAGCTGTTTTCCTCTTACTACTTGCTTAGCTGTTGTTCTGGTTTGCTTTGTGGTTTCTGTGATAAAACATTCTTGCTAGAAGCAATGCAGGGGAAGAAAGTATTTATCTGGCTTACACTTTCAGGTCGGAATTTATCAATGGGAGAAATCAGGGAAGTATCTCCAGATGGAACTGAAGCAGGAATCATTTTACTAATCTGCTTGTTAACCTCCTCAGTGTTTCATGCTCAGCTTTCTCATACAAGCCAAACCCAGCTACCTTTGCTGTGTGCCTGAATACATTGATCATCAATGAAGACAACAGCTGAAACACCTGGTAACATGTGAATCTGATGGGGACAATATCTTAACTGTGGCTTCCTCAGATAATTATAGATTGTGTCAAGTTGACTAGGGAAGCTAACTTACACTTGTTGCAGTCTTATGGATACATCTATTTTCCTCTTCAGTCTACACAACTCCTATAAATATGTTTTGTAGAGCTGTGTTGGTGGTCATAAATTCATTTCACATATTTTTAGCATGTAAACTTTTATTTCTACTTGAGTTATGACAAGTAGCTTTGATGGGTACAGTAGTCTGAGTTGTCATTGGTTGTCTTTTAGAACTTGAAATAAAGCTTTTCAGTCCCTTCTGCTTTTCAAAGTCTTAGCTAAAAATCTCTTATTCTGACAGAACTTCCTTTACATTTGACTTGGTGTTTCTCCCTTTTCAATTTCAATATATTTTCTTTGTTAAAATACAATATTTTGAGAGGTGGTTCTTTTCTGGTCTTATCTATGTGGGATTCTAAATTCTGCCTGTATCTGAATTTGCATCCATTCTAACAAAAAGCAACTTAGAGAGAAAAGGGTTTGTTTTGCTTACAACTCCAGAGTACAATTTATTATTGATAAGAAGTCTTGGTAGGAAGTTAAATCACTGTAATTATAGTCAATATCAGACAGACAATATGTTTACTTTGGCTTTCTTGCCTGCAACTAGTTTCTCTTCCCTTATAATTTTTTGGACTCCCATGAGTAGGGAACGATGCTGCCCACAATGTTCTAAATTATCAATGAACTATCAGGACACCTTTTCAAAGACATGCCTAGAGCCAATGTAATCTAGATGATTCCTCACTGGGAATCTTTTCCAATGTGTTTATAGGTTGTGCTATGTTAACACTAAAAGCTACTAAACACAAAATCTCTTTTCCTAGTTATAGGAAATGATGATTAAAAAGGTTTTTTATACCTATGAGCCTTAAATTTCATCTTTGCATAGGGTGACAGATATTTCACTGTTATCTTCTTATTAAATAATCTTTGTTCATATAAGATTGTCCCAAGTCCTCCACCTTGCCTCTGAACTGTGATTTTTTTTCCTGTAAAACATCTTATTTATTATGACCTGGTGTGCATGTGTGCATGAGTGGATGTGTGGGTACACACATCTCAAAGAACATTTGTGAGAACGATACTGTGAAGTCATTTGTCTACATGTAATTTATGTGGGTTACAGAGACAGTTTGATCATCAGGTTTATATGATAAGTACTTTTTTACCCATTTTTATCTCATAATGCCACCATTCACTTTTGTGTCTCTATTTTGTTTACAATTTATTTGTTTATAGACAATTTTTGCTAGTTTCTACATTTCCTTGTGCAATAAAGCTGTTTTTATAACGTACTCTTCAAAATTATGTCATTAGGGGATAGATAGATAATTCAGTGGTCAAAAGTACTTGAAGATTTTCAGAAGAGTGGCATTTGTTTCCCAGCACTCACATTAAGTGACTCACAATTTTTCATGACTCTAGCTTCAGGGGATCACACTCTTCAAATCTCACTGGGCACACACACACACACACACACACACACACACACACAGAGACAGAGAGAGAGACAGAGACAGAGACAGAGACAGAGACAGAGACTCATACTCCTATAAAATACACAAACATACAAAAGTAAAAAAATAAATCTTTCAAAAATAATTTTATTAACTACAAGTTTCTAGGGCCTTGCATATTATCTGATTGCCCATGTATAACATTCTCTCTTTGTCTCTCTCTCTCTGTGTCTCTCTCTCTCTTTCCCTTTCCCACTTCCTCTCATCTTCTCCACATTTCTCTCTACCAGATAACTTATTCACCTCATTATGTTCATTGATGTGATTATTAATGGTGTCGTACAACCTTTATTTGTACCATCCTTGGACTTTACTCAAGAGGTTTTGGTATGAATGGGAATCATTCATCCAAACATCGTGCAAAATACCATTCTTCTCATCTCTGTTATTGAATCATTCTCTCTTCCTAGCACACTTCACCAGGAGGCAGGTACTTACTTGTCTGTTTATTGAACATTACTCCCTGTTAACACTCAGATCTTGTGGTTATTTGTTGTTGGATACAGCCAGTAGGACTCATCACTTGATACACATCAATTAAAATGTAACAAAATAATAAATATCCATGCTGATTATCATGGTGCAAGCCTGAAATCACAACATTCATGGGATCTATTCAAGTGGATCAATAGTTCATGACCAGCCTTGACAACATGCCAAGACTGAGGCAGCCTCGTTGACATACCTCCCTGCCTCCAAATAAACAGATATCTTTTAAAACAACTTCAAAGGCAGAACCACTGTTAATTATAAGCTAGGTATATGTCATTGGCTTATTTTTAGTGCTCAAACCTACACGGTTTTGGCTTTTTGTTTCCTTTCAGACGGGATCTGTTTTATGCCATGGTGGCCACAAATTCTCTGTGTACTGGAAAATGACATTGAACCTCTGGTCTTCTCTGGTCTCTACCTCCCGAGTTTTAGTATTGCAGATGTATGCCACCATATCCAGCTTGTCTTTTAGCTTTTCTTTGGATGTGCATAGGTGTGTGTGTTTATGTTGGCCTGGTTACAAATGTGTGAATGTGGCTGTTCTTGTGCCAAAGCTTGAGTGTGGAAGACAAACAACAACATCAGGTGTTGAGCCTTTATTTCTACCTTGTTTGAGAGAGTCTCTTTCTTCTTGTTCAGCACTGTGTGTGCCAGATTAGCTGGTCACAAGCTTCTAAGCATTCTCCTGTCTCCACTCCCATGTCATAGAAGGAGTACTAAGGTAAGAGATAGAGACAGCATCACCATCTTTGAGTCCTTCCTGAGGATTCAAACTCAGGTCCTCACACATGCAAGGCAAATGCTTTCCACTGAGCCATCACCTGAGCACAGCTTTTAATCTCGTTAAGTGGCTTAACTCTTATGTATTGTGTAATACACTTTCTCTACTAATTCTCTGTAGATCATTTACCCCCTGCTTTCAATCAAATCTTATATTCCTGGAATTCATGCATCCTACTGCTCTGACCATGGTGTAACTCTTATCTTCTCTCTAAACTTGATTCAGTAAGTCCTACAGATAATGATGCAGAATCTAAGTGTGCAATGGAGGCTGAGACGTATACAGAAAGCCTTAGATCAGGAACAGTGAAGACATTGTGACTGTTGAGAGCACATCACAGTAGCCCTAGGAATGTAAATGAGGCACTGAGGTGAAGCTTTTGGACTATGCCTGAAAGGTGTCTAGTTGTCTGGGTTTTGGAAACTTGGGTGTTGAGGAGTCACTATTGAGAAGTGATGGGAGCTTAGATGTGGATGACAGAGTGAGGGGATCTCCCTCAGAAATGGTTAAGATAGTTCTTTAAACTTGATGATAATAAAAAGTCCAAACCTAGCCATGCCAAGACCTCTCTGTTTTACTGTATTGATATGATTGCTTTTCTCTAATACATGCCTCCATCATTGCAACCCACCAGGAGAATGTCTCCATGTGGCATCAGGGATAAAAGAGTGATGTGATGAGTTTACTAATGAGCATGATTTACTCAGCTCACTATCTCTGTGTATGTGTCTAATGTCACATTGAATAGTTTAAATACTGGTTTGATTTTTCTCAGTAAAGCTGTCTGCCATTTGCAGAAAAGTGAAGAATATCAGGAAGACATGACCTTCATTCTATGTGATTAACACTTTTCTCTTCCCTTCACACAGTGGCATATACATCATGGTTTGAGCACATTCATGCCTGGCTATCCATGAGAGAAAGGGACAACTACCTGCTACTGAGGTACGAGATATGAAAAAGATAACGGACATTCTTACAGCAAAAACAAAGCCTCTCACAAACTCACCCTTTGCAGCACCCCATATTTCTCAGTATCCCCATGTCAGTTTTAGGTTCATGAAGAGTCAATTGAAGAGAAATTATGCCCTATATCCTTTATTGACCTGCAGCTGGCAATTTCTCTCCAGCCTCCTTATCCATCATCCCTATCTTTACCTTATTCACCCTGGGGTAGGGTAGAGTAGCTCACACTTGTGCTAACAGTTTTATTAATTCTGTCCATGCAACACATTTAATACACCTAATAACCCATTGTTCAGTGGGGAATGCGTAAAGCAGTTTCATTCTACTGTTGTGCCCAAATGTATGTCATTCCTCTCTACTGTAAGAAGAGGAACAAGGGCAGGAAATCAATCTGTGAATCCTGGGAGAGCACAAGAGCTGAAGTCACATTAACAGCACTTAGTGATACTCACATCTGACTAGACATGTACAGGATGCAGCCTGTCAGGGAGTACTGTGCCCTGTGCTCTGCACTACAAAGGGTGGCCTAAAATACACTGGAGATTTCAAAACTCTTGGTAAAGAATATCTAAAATGTTTCAACATTAAGTAATGACATATGTCTAAATAGACTGATAGGCCACAATCAGATCATTGCAGGTTCCATTTCATTGAATTGTTCCCACTGAATGTGATAAACATGTTTAAGTACTGTACATGTGTCTCAAATATCTCTTACTTTAAAATTTTTTTTGAAAGTCTTGGCAGGGTGTCACATTACTCTAAACCTAGCATGGTCAGATAGAGACAGTTTCAGGGGTTCTAGATCATCCTTGTGTGTATGGTGGGTTTCAGGTCAATCTTGGATACGAGAGACATGGTTTCAAAAGAACATTGAGGAAAAAAATGTTAAGTTCATTTATGTATTTTATTTTCATTTACTTAAAAAATACTCCCTCTAATGATGGATACACACTAATGACACCAAGCCTATAAGCACAAAAATGTTCTCATATAATCATCAACTCAGAAGTTTAAGTAGTTTGGAAGTTATCAGTGAGAGGTAACCATCATTTACATATTACAGATAAAGATATCAATTTCACTTTATACTGAACAAGAAAAATGGTACTGAGCATGCAGTCTGTCAGAGAAAACACTTGCCCATCCTTAAAACAATCCAAAATATTAGTTAAGGAGTAAAAGAAGCTATGTTACAACTACTGTTTACCTTTTAGAAGTAGAGTCTGGTGATGATGAAAGTTACTGAGAGTTGTAACTATTTGTTTTCATTGTTATTTCTCTTATTAAATTTTTTAACATTTAAAATAATTTTTCAATTTAAATATATTTTGATCATGTTCTTCCCTCTCACAATTTCATCCAAATTTTCTACTTCTCCTTATGTACCCAGCCTTAAATACTTTCAAAAAACAAACAAAATACAAATCAAACAAAATTCTCCATGAAAGAAAACAAATTAAAACAATACATAAAATGAAAACACTGAACTGTAACCAAATAAAAGCAACCCCCCACACACACACATGCAAAATGTGGAGTCTATTATACATTGCTATCGTGGTATTTTATTTGTACTGAAATGTGATTTTATTTGTTAATAAATAAAGTTACTTGTGGGTCAGAGCTAATAGCAAACCATACCAGAGCTGGGTGTTTGAGGCACACGCCTTTAATCCCAGCACTTGGTAGAAGAGCTAGGTAGATCTCCATGTGTTCAGGGATACAGCCAGCATTGGAGACACACGCCTTTAATGTCAATACCATAGAATACCTGGAGGGCTGTACAAACAGACAGTGATGAGGCAGTCATGTGTTTGGGTTTACAACCAATGAGAAGACAGAACCAAAAGACTATATAAAGACAAACACACAGGAAGTAGGTCTCTTTTTCGGAGAGGTCTGTTGGCTAGCTGCAGCAGGTGGTTAAGGCTCTTAGCTCTAATCTCTTGACTTTCTTCTTTGCATTGGTTCTGTGATTCTTATTTAATAAGACAGTTGGTTACATCTACACATTGTTCAGCTCCTCCTGAACATGAAAACTGTATTAGAGGAGTTGATATATCCAGTGTCACTGCATTGGAGAAGACTGATTTTCCCTCTCCAAGCAGGTACAAATGAAAGTTGAGTTGTTACCCTTTAGCCTAGTGGCTAGATTTTAATTTATTTATTCATTCATTCAGTTTCTAAAAATATAACAAAATAAAGTACAATATGTTGAAATAATATTATTGCCTCAAAGTTGGACAAGATAAACCAACAGAAGGAAAACAGCACAAGAGAAGGCACAAGCAGAGACTCACATGTTTGAACATCCAGGAAGACCACAAAATCACTAAACTCTAGACCCTAACATATAAGCAGAGGATTGGTGCAGACTGGTGTGGCACTTCCCATGCTGCTCCAGTCTGTGCTTCATATGAGCTTTTCTTATGTTGGTGTGGAAGGCCTTGTTTTTGGTGTCAAGAAATGGCCATTTGAGACACCATCTCCTCCATTATTAGGTTATACTATTTAGATGATCTTTATATGTATAAGGAAATTCCCTCAAATGTCCATTACTTTTAGCTGTGCCTCTCCATATCTGCCACACCAACTCCAGTGTCGTCCGTGTGACATGAACAATTATGTCAATAATAGCGGACAGGAGATACGTGTCCCACGGGACTAAGCTCCCTGGAGGCCCCTGGCAGAGTGCCCGTGTTATGCCTCCTTCTCAAAGGAGACGTACTTCAGAGATCATGAGCTCCCTGGTCTATGGGTTCTGTATAACTGCTTTTCTGATAATGTTCTAATTAATCTATAAAACACAGCCAAAATTAATGAATGCTTGGGTTGTGAACTGTGGAGGAAAGGGGAAGCTGAACATGGACCTTATTTAGAAATAGAAGAATGAACTATTCCTTAAAGAATTCAAGCCTCAAGCCGCTAGATAATAGAAAGTATAATAGTTCAGGTACTTCTAGGGAATGAACACTCACCCACTAGGAATCCTTTAGGAATCCCAACTAAAGTGATTCATGGCAGAAAACATTATCTCATAGGAGGCAGATGGTGGGCCCCTCTGTTGAGGAAGTTCAGCATGGAAAAATTAAGGACTACAGCAGAACCCCTTCCCCTCACAGGAGTAAAAGTACAAGAGTCCATATTCCATCAGGTAAAAAGGTTTATATTAGAAGAGATATATGGTAAAGAACTGAAGAAAGACTTAGGGAGGATCTGCAGCATCCAAATTGGCTAAATGGGTCATGAGAACCAGAAAAGTAGAAGTGCATAATAAACTAGCGAGCGGCTGAGATAAAGATGAAGGACACAGCTGCAACTGCAAAGAAGCCTTCACAAGTCTAGGGACCATACTAAGTTTATAAAACACAGACTGCTCTTTTGGGTCATAAAGTTCTTGTGAGTGAAGGGATATGTCTAGCGCTGATTAGTAACTGTGTGCTTGATTTTTTTTAAAGATGATGTAATTGAATTATTGCCAAGCTCTTGTTATTCCCTGTATGACTTGATAGTTTTCTTTTCTGTATATAAACTACTGATTTGCAGAAGTAAAATTGCAGCAGATTCAAAACACTTTTGAGTGTGTTGTCTGTCTTTCAGTCGCCAAATCCTTGCCTTCCTGACTACCCAAGCCCTGATTCTCCTACACTCGTGGTACTCCCGGTGGGCCAGTCCTTGGCACATATCCCCTCCTCAAGTCTCCTTTCCTCATCCACACTTGGTCCTTCCATTCTAGTACTTAACTAGTCATCTATTATTTGCCTTCTAAGTTTAGATTTTTTATAATTATGACATACTGAGAGAACTTTCTTCCCTGACACAGTCTGTTTAGTATTCTGTATGCATCATTTACTTTGATAGGCATCTATTTATTGAGGATAGGGAAATATTCTTCTATGATTGTGTTGAAGGTATTTTCTGTGCCTTTGACCTGAGTTTTCTTCTTCTTCCTCTATTTTAATTATTAAACTTATTATTTTCATAGTGTCCCAGACATCCTGAATGTTTTGTGACAGGATTTTTAGATTTAACATTTTCTCTGACAAATGTCTACATTTCTTCTATGTTGTCTTCAATACCTGAGATTCTCTCATCCATTTCTGTATTCTATTCCTCAATATCATCTCTGAGGTTCCTGATTTATTCCCAAGTTTTTCTTTTTCATTTCCTTCAATTTGGGTTTTGATGATTTCAACTTTCATGTCTTCATTGATATTTATTTCCTTCCATGGCTTGTATTTTCACAGATTTCTTCATGGGATTTATTCCTTTTTTTCTTTAAGGACCACTATCATTTCCATACAGGCTTTTTAGGGTCCTTTTCTTCTTCTGCAATTATGTTGGAATATTCATGACCTGTTGTAGTATGGTTGCTGGGTTCTAGTGAAGACATGCTGTCCTAGATGTTATTGATTATGCTTTCAGGCTGGCATCTATGCATCTTGGATTAGGAAAATTGTAATTCTACATGCTGATATCTGGTCTTGTCTTTGCTGGGTTGATGCTTCATTTCTTATTCTCTTGCTCAGTCAGGTACTTAGGAGAGTGCGGTGGCTGTGTGTTGCATAGTAAGAAATTCTTATGGGATCCTGATAAGTGTGTCCACTGGGGATTTCAGTTAAAATGTTTCCAGGTATAGAAAGCTGACATTTAGGAATGGAGATGACAAGGTGGAGGACATAAGAAGATTCACAGAAGAGAAGAGAACAGAGTATTCCACAGGAAGTGTTTAGTCACCTGGGAATGGGACAACTGAGTGAGATCAGGCCACAAGAGAAGGTTTGATATGATAGTATGAATGAGACTGAAGATCAGACTTAGAAGAATGGAAGGAGAGATGAAGATCTCCAGTTAACCTACTTGCTTTCCTGGTTAGAGTGGCAAGTTGGTTCTTAGGTAGTATCTTCTGGATTTCAGGATTTGCTAGGCCAAAAATTGAGAAGGGAGAAGAAATTTTGGTTGTTAAAAATCTGGGTTACCCACATGAGACAGGGGCATGTGGGGGAGAGGACTGCAGCAGGTTGTCTACACAGAGCTTTAAATGAGACAAGGAGACTGGACTTAGAGGAACAAATGGAAATGTGAAGATTTGCATTTAACATAACTGTTTTCCTGCCCAGCTTGGGCTGTAGGTTCCTAGGGAACGCTTGAAGTAGTGCACGTGTAGGACAAATCAACTCATTGTGGTATGAATGTTAGGAGGGATCAGGGAGATCCACTAGAAAATGGTGTGGCTAAGGCAGGTGTTCTGCTGCAGAGCTGGGGGCAAGACAGGGGATTGGACTCAAAGGAATGAAGAGGGTGAAGATCTGTAGTTAGCTTACCTCTTCCCTGGCCACAGTGGTCTGTGGATTTGCAAGGAGGCTATGTTGGACCTGGATTTTCAGATAGTACATGAATTGGAGAAGTGGGGTTAGAAAACCTAGATGATAAGAAATGCCACAGATTATCTGTGGCATAACTGGGAATAAGACAGGAGAATTGCATTTAAAGAAGCACAGGGAAAGGTAAAAATCTGAAGTCAGCCTACCTGCTTCCCTGGCAGGTATTGTTGGATTCTGTAAAGTCTTATTAATAGAAAACCCTGAGCCAGATATTGGGGTAATATCAGAGAAGCAGAGCAATCCACAGCCTTCCTCACCTTGACAACTCCTCAGCTGATCCTGAAGGCCTCTGAGCCCTCACCTGAAAGGCCTCAGCTAAAAAGAGCCTTTAGTTCCTGTCTCCTTATGCCTTATATACCTTTCTTCACCCTGCCATATTACTTCTTGGGATTAAAGGAATGTGTGCTTCCCAAGAAAAATCATGAGATCACAAGTGCTGGCATTAAAGGTGTGTGCCACCAATGTCTGGCTCTGTTTGTTCCTAGACTGACTCAATCTCATGTATTTAGTCCAGGGTGGCCTTGAACTCACAGGGATGTAGAAGGATTTCTGCCTCCAGAGTGCTAGTATTAAAGATGTGTGCCACCACTTCCTGACCTCTATGTCTAGTCTAGTGGCTGGCTCTGTCCTCTGATACTCAGGCAAGTTTTATTAGGGTATACAATCTATCACATTTCCCACTTTTGTCTAAAATAATAGAAGATGATTATAACTAATATAAGAAAAAGTATATGCAATATGTACTATAAGTATATACAATATATAAGTCAAGAATTACATTAACAATGTCCAGTCCAATAACATTTAACAGATTCAGAGAAAATATTCCATTATTTATCCTATTTTGGTGAGTCTAAAATGTTATACCTAAGTCACTTCCTATTCTAACTTGTATTACCAAGCAAACACTATCTTTTGATATCTTTCAAACTTACATAATTTACAACTCTTCAGTGAGTTTCCATTCTGAATTAGTTAACAAAAAAACTGTAACTATAACTACCTAGTCTTCAACTCCCTCAAGACCCAAGAAGGAAATAATATTACCTAAAGTAAACAGGAAGTACAAGCAACATCTAAAATATGTGAGAAATGATAGAAACAGCTGATTGCCTGGCAGTCACCCAGTGTTTCTCTGCAATGTCATGGCATCCATCTTCAGCCTACAGACCTAGCATATTTGACAGACTCATTTGTAACTAAGGGTTTTCAAAAGGGCCTTCCTACCTTGTCTTGGCAAGGTTCAGCAGTACTTTCTTTTGTGTCCTGCTTGTTCCTTTGGACATTGTACTGTCAGCAGTTGAAGCAAGGGCACTTTCTCGCCCAATGGCTAACTTTTTACCACAAAGAAAGTAAACTACATAAGAGTTTCTTCCATGCCCCTCATCTTCTCTAAATTAGATTTGTGCTGTCAGGAGCAGACATATTTCATAGTCATAAAAAGAATGTATGTTATTAAAACATATCAAATGTCATATTCTGCAGATCTCTGAAGTGTTTGAAGATGACCTATCTAAAATATATTTCTGTTTGACCTTGAAAACATACCTACAAGTTCAATTATAATAGGTGATTAACTACTAACTTGCATTTTTTATATTATAATTGGTTGGTAATAATAAATTTCAAAGACTGGCAATTTGCATTGCATTGTTAAATGAATAGTATAGGTACTTGAACAAGATTAGAATTGTATGTACAGTATATTGCAACAAAATTAGTCTCAAATTTGTATTGATATACAAAATTTGTGTACAATGTACAAAAATCCAATCCAATGTAAAATATTTAAAACTAGTAGTTGCTTTTTAAAAGTACATTAAATAATCTACCCACTTATCCTATTATTTCTATGTCTTTATTTTTTAGAGAGGATTCAGTAACCTACTCTTTATCTATATCTTCTTTTTTTTTTCCTTTTCAGAGTAGACTCAATAATCTACACTTTTATCATTTATATACTTTTTAGAGTAGATTCAATAATGTAGTTTTTATCTTATCATTTATATATAATGTTTCTATATCATATTCACCTTACTTCTTTTAGAAAGAGATTGACTATGACCAAAAACAATTTTTAACCAACCCCTAAACAGACAAACATCCATAATCCATTTTTGGAATGGACCATTGTTTTCTAGGCTACTTCCTGCTGATTGGGAACACTGATAGTCTTATGGAGGCACAGAGAAAATTTAGGATTATGGTCAAATCCTGATTGGAGTAGTCTATGAGGCTGTATCATCTCAAATAGCCATCTTAATATTGTCCCGACCAGTTTTTAGTCCAAAGCCAATCTTTGGGTGGTGCTTATCAGCTTGGTGACATTATCATTGTCCTGATGAAATTGTCATTGTGCAGCCCCATCACCTTTTTGAAGACTTCAAAGTTACTGTTAGGAATGGTTATGGTTCACTGCAGAAAACTGATGGAGACTAAAACCTGAAATCATGTACAGGAAGCTACATGAAGCCTTTTTATACAATTAGTTAGTATTCTATATGACCATTAATGTCATGACAAAAATTATATATATATACAAATCTCATAAATTTTGATATAAAATTCATACCCTAAGAAAAGTTTTAAAGAGTCAAAATAAAACCAAAGGATCATGAGATTAATAGCAATACAATAATCCCTTAATTTTGGTTTTTCTTCTGTTCCATATCAGGTAGCTCTTGTGACATGATACACAGATTTAACAAGCATGCTTGAGTTTAGAGAAGGAGAGCAGCACATTCCAATTCTAAAACCAGCTTTGATTTTTAATTGAACTGTGACTACATGAAGACTACTCGTCTTATATATCTGTAGAGAATAGCAGCAACAAACATTTAGGAAGACTAATGGAATTTTATCTTATTAGATATGTGATATACCAATAGGCCAATTTACTCTTTTTCTTGGGACTTTTTTTTCTGGATGATTTGTCCTTTTTCTTCAGATGTCTCATTTGTACAGTGTTCTTCACATTCCTCAGCCTTCATTCTCCTGAAATACAAAACCAAAACCCTTCCCCAATCCTAACTTGGGGGAATTTCCATTTTCTAATGTTTATCAGTTTTGATTTATGGTTTCTCCTTAAAGTTTTGTTTTATTTTCTAAAGCTGTAATTTTTGTTCTCTTTTCTATCACTATTCTATTCTATCACTCCAAGCAGTGTGTTTTTTACAATAGGCATTAGGTTCTTTAATTGCTCTAGGAAGAAGTTTACTACAGGATTACAGAAAAGGATTCAATGGAATTTAACATGGGGGCCTGCAAGAGGCCCTTCAGGAAGTTTCCCAATGGCAAAGGCAAGGAATTATCTTTCCTGTCTCTTGTTGATCTACATTTGTTAGTCCAATATCTGCCTTTGACACACTTTCTGCATAATCCAGAAGGGAGGGGTGCTCTGTTGGGTTTATTCCTTGAAAAAAACATTATTTCTAGGAATGCCCTGTTTACAGTCCCTTTTTAGGTGACCTTGTTTACCACAATTAAAACATTTGACATTACTATTTTTCTTCAAACCTCTGGAAATGACCTCTCAGACTAAGCATCATCATGATCATGAGATTTAATATTTATTATATCTCAGATCCATTCCTCCAATGGTGCTGATCTTGCCTTTAACAGCCTAATTACCCTTTTGCATTGTGCATTAGCATTTTCAAAAGCCAGGGATTTAATTATTACCTGTCTAGCTTTTGAATTTGGTATCATTCTCTTTACTATTGACATCAGTGAAGGTTTCTTTTGGGCCCTATATAACTTTAGTAAATGACTCAATTTTTTTTCTTACTTTTTCAATTCTGTCCCAAACATTCAAGGATGTCATTTGGCATAAAGCCATGGTGTTGTCATCATATAAACTTTGTCTTTGTATATAAGCACAATGACAATATCTCTGAGAGGTTGATCTTGGAAAATTGCCATACCTCTATCCCTACTTCAACATTTAATGGTCTTAGTCTCATCTGTCTACCATGTCCTCCATTGTAATTGGGGACTGCCCTCTAAACTGCTGTAACCAAATCTCTCCAGCCTTGAAGGATAATTTTATTAAAAATTAATCACGAATTTAACATCTGCTTCATGAAAGATGAGTGGATGCCTTAAAAGATTGTTGCTTCTAAGAATTTCCTCAAACCTAACATTTGCATAGGAGTCAAGTCAGCACTTACACAGCATTGAGGATATCTATGACTGGGTAGTTCCTGTAAGGTTACTAGATAGAATAAGGTTGGCTGTTTGAAAGCCCTAGGCTGTTTCTCTGTAACCTTTTAATGCAATGTTGAGATTGGTTCTCCATTAAATTCTTCTGTCTGGGTCTGAATTTCTCTGTGATTTGTTTTAACAAGTTTTTCTGAAACTTATATCTTGGCACACATATTAACCAATTTTATTAATGATAAAACAGAAATGATCAAAAAATAGTACTTATAATTGATGTTATGAAAATCCCATCAGTATTAATTACCCTTTCATTTAATTGGCCCATTTTCAGACTATCAATTGTATTATCAAGTAGAGACATAAATCCCTCTATTATAAAAACGCTTCCCATTTTCTAATGTGAGAAAAAAATTTCTATTAAGTAATTCCTCCTTAAGAAATCCCAGTTGACTCACCAACTCTGCTGACAATGACATTCAGATGATTGTGTGGCAGCAGCCTGAGGAGGAGGCCCAGATGTGGCTAGAGTTTTCCTGCCTTGCCCACAGTCAAAAGAAATCTTTGTCACCTGCCAGTTCCACAGCTGCTCAGACCCAACCAATTAAACACAGGGACTTATATTGCTTACAAACTGTATGGTCATGGCAGGCTTCTTGCTAATTGTTCTTATAGCTTAAATTAATCCATTTCCATAAATCTATACCTTGCCATGTGGCTCATGGCTTACCAGCGTCTTCACATGCTGCTTGTCCTGGCGGCAGCTGGCAGTGACTCCTTCTGCCTTCCTGTTCTTTCTTTTCTCCTCTCTGTTAGTCCTGCCTATACTTCCTGCCTAGCCACTGACCAATCAGTGTTTTATTTATTGACCAATCAGAGCAACACATTTGCCATCCCACAGCACTGAGAGAAAGCTAAAACCCACCAGGAGATAAAAGGAGCAAATGATCCAACTGTCTGAATGGGGGAAGTCTTCCAACGTGGCTAACTCCTATGGTTTTTGGAGCCCAAAAACCTGTGGAGTTTGCTGCAGAGGCTGCAACAAAAACCAGTGGGTTAGAGAGTTCACCCCACATAGAGTAGAGGCTCTGGCTATGTGTAGTTGAGGCCTGAGCGGGGAACTGCAAGGCCACAGGCCAGAGGCTTTTTCGTGAATTCATGCCCCGAAAGTTGGACACCAGATGTTAATCAAATTCTCAAGAGTCTTTTAATAAAAAACCTGGAGTCAGAAATTGGGGTAAATACTGAAAGATCAGAAAGAAAAAGGAACAAGCCACCTCTTACAGCTAGGACTCCTCAACCTGCAAAGCTTTCCTCAGCCAAAAGATTTTAGTTACTCTCTCCTCAAGCCCATATACCTTCCTTTGTCATGACATATTACTTCCTGAGATTAAATATGTGTGTGCTTCCCAAGCAAAGGCATGAGATTTCAAGTACTAGGATTAAAGGTATGTGCCACCAATCCACCAATGTCTGGCTCTGTTTCTCTGCTACACTGAGTCAATCTCATGAAGTCCAATGTGGTCTTGAACTCACAGAGATGCAGATGGATCTCTGCCTCCAGAGTGCTAGTATTAAAGGTGTGTGCCACTACTTCCTGAGCTCTATGTCTGATCTAGTGGCTGGCTCTGACTTCTGATCTTCAGGTAAGCTTTATTAGGGTACACAATATATCAGCACAGGTAGTAACAACAAAAAATTCATTTTTAATGAAAAATATTAAGGAGCATCGAAAACAGAAAAATTGGATCATTCAAAAAATGTGATCTCTTAACCTTATCATCTAGGAACAGAGAGTTTCTATCTAAGTAGCAACACCAAAGACTGTTTTGTATTTTGTGAAATATTTTACTTTCTCATTATAAAATTCAGTATTCCCCAGTAAGCTTCCTTACACAACTGTCTCTGTTGTATGGTACTGCAGTTTCTCAAAAGTCTCCTGTTCAATCATTCAACTCATCCTTTTCAGTTATTGCCATGGTTGTTTCCTTCCCATGAAACTCAACTTGTCGTAAAATATGTAATAAAACTATTGAGCCAATAATACCTTCAGGGCTCAGGACAAGGGCTAGAATTCAAAGAAAAGTCTTCAGTGTTCCAAAATTCTGCCTTATTATGACCATCTTATTGGATTGACCCAGTTGTGGCGGTCAACAGTTGTAATTCCAGAATACAGGCGTCTGAACAGGAAGACTGTGAACATGATGCCCATCTTAGTTACAGCATGAGTTCATGAATCAAAACAAAATAAAACCTCCCAGAACTACCCCAAGTAATAATTACTGAGATCATTCTTATGAAAGTGTTTTAAAACCATATTATCCTCAGTTACCCACAGGAAACAATATTACATGGTATAAACATTAACCACTCTCAAATTATTTGTGCACATTGCCTTCATTCCCATTTATCACTGTCTAGAATTAATTCTATAAGTCTCTTTAAACATCTCAGGGCAGGTTGGGTGTGGTGGTGCACACCTTTAATGCCAACACATAGGAGGTAAAGCCAGGTAGGTGGATCTCTGACCTCTGTGAGAGGTCAGTCTAGTCTTCAGAGCAACTTCCATCCTACAAGTCGGAGCTCCATTGTGAGAACCTTTCTTAGGAAACAGAATTGCAGTGCATTTAGTAGGTGTGTTATCACACACCTGTGAACACAGCACTACAGAGATGGAATCAGGAGGATCAAATGTTCAATGACTTCATCCACTATGAAGTAAGTTTGAGAAAAGCATCGGTTATATGAGACCCTGTCTCTAATATCCTCTCCTCCCTAGAGGAAATTCCAGACTGTGTCTTGTAGGGCCACAGATCAGCCACATTTCAAGCCCACTCAATATACAAATGCTGGGTGGGACTCCTACCCTCTCTACATGGCCTGTTTCTTTCCTAAACCCTTTTCAATGCTTTCTCGCTTCATGTTGACATTTCTTTCTTCATGTCTTCTTTCATCCTCATTCCATAGTTCCTGTCTCTGCATCTGTTCTCTCAGAGCTTTCTGCTGATTACCTTCACTTTGTTTCTTCTTCTTTTAGGACACAAAGAGCACAATAGAGAAGATCTGTGACTTTCTAGGAAAAAATAGAGCCAGATGAACTGGATATGGTCCTCAAGTACAGTTCCTTTCAAGCCATGAAAGAAAATAAAATGTCCATTTCAGTCTCCTCATGGAAGATGTAGCTATTTTTGATTTGGTTCTCTTGAGAAAAGGTGAAAAAAAATTGAACTTTAAATGATGTCAGAACATGTGGAGGGCTTGTTGTTCCACTGAGACTCTAAGAAAGTGTTAGGAATGTTTTAGAAGTCATTGCTCATCACATGATAGTTTCTCACAGACCTTACAGAGGAATCTTTCCATGGTGATGATGTGGGCTTCAGTAACTCTGAAAAAATTGATTTGTTCTGGGAGAGGATCTTGGGATTGCAGATGGTTGTTTCCAATACCCTAAATGGAAAAAAAAAGGTAGACGTTGCAATGAGGCTTAGTAAGGCTCCCTGTATCATAGAAATCTAAAGAAAACATGTAGCGCATGGGACCAAAGATATATTTGAATGATTACCACAGATAACACTTCCATTAATGGATGGAAAAGATGTTGAATGTGTCAAGATTTCTGAACCTTAGTAGCCTGAGAGTAGACCCACATAAAGTCTAAGCTAATTGTTCTCCTCTGTTGCAACCTGATGGTAATCGCCAACCTAATTTTGGATTGCCTCAGGCTCGGAGCTACTCAGTTTGTTGTTAATTGTCTCTCCTGGGATGGGAATATCCATCTTCTCTATGTTTCTGCCACCTCTCTATGCTGGGAGCAGACTGCAGGTATGATTTCAAAGCTCTAAAGTTGAGGAGGAACTTTGCCAGAATGAATCACAACTGGAGTGTCACTTTTATCTAATTAGCAAAGAATTGGAAAAAGAATGAGTCAGATGTCAGGTCTTAGGGGATGAGAAAGAACATGGGTATAGACACATGAAGCAAAGGGTTTAAATTTCTTACCCAATAACTTACATGTTTCAGCCTTAAACTTCAGTCTTCCTCCACCACAGAGTGTAAGGATCAGGTGCTAAAATATAAGGACATCATGAGTATACATAGAGTAAGTAAGTTAAAGTGGTTAGTGCATTGCATTTAATCCAATACTGTTGGTGTCCTCACAAGAGGAGGTTGGGACTCGGATTTGAGCACACATATATGTCTCCTCAAGAATATAGTCGTCTATACACTAAGGATTGAGGCCACTGGGATAATCAGACTCCTGTGCTCCAGACTCTGGAGACAGAGTTCTCTGAACCATAACTGAAGTTTTCATATAAAAAGAGTAGTTGCCCATTCTTGGATTTCTGGTAATGAATCAGAATTCGGCAGAGGTAAAACAGTATGCATACATGAAAGGCTTTAATGAAATGCCAAAAGAAATCAAGTGGCTTGTTTACTAGGCAAAGGCTATGGAGACTAACATGCAAAAATTTGTCAGAAACACCCTGGAACAGATGCAATGGAATTAGGTACACGATTTTATGAGGCCAACTGTCATTTCCACTTCTCCATGTAGATTCTTCCAGAATGAGAGCACAATAGGATTTAAGTCTCATAAAAAACATAGTATTTTTCATGTATCATATATCTTAGGAGAAAATACATATATATTTGTTCTGTAAAAAACTTGTTCTGACTCCATAAGCCATTTATAATTTAATTATCCTAGTGATTACATATGGCATCTGGTTCTTTTGCTTTTAAAGATAACGTTTACTCTGGGGAATTATTTCCTTGTACTCACAATCATTATATGCCATGAGTTCCACTGGAAATCAGGATATCGAAGGGAAAGACCAACTTCATTACTCACCCCACCCTGATTCATTATTTTTTTATAGAGGATGCTGAGTTGGATATGATGGGAAATAATTCTGAAATAAAATGCATGAGGATAATATTGGTCTTTTCAATTTACACATGAGATTGGTTTCATTTTTTAATCTTGAGGATATGATCAGATCAAAGATTGATTCTAAAATTAATTTCATTACTTACTACTACATAACTAATTCCCTAAATCATGATGCATGAAAAACTGTGTTAAGTGATACTGGCTTTAAATGGGAGGAATTCTCTAGACCTAATTTCACTGTCCTTTAGTTGTGTTTCTCGGGATACAAGAAAAATACATTTTCCTGCTTCTAGAGAGTTACTCTAAAGAGGTACTCTTTATGTGGGAGACTCAATCATCTGGCTACGTGGGATTAATCATGTTTTAAGCTTCAAACAATTATTTTCTACAAATAAATTTGGTCATTATGCTTGCATATTAAGATGCTGCAGGAGCCAGATGGTGGTGATGCACGACTTTTATCTCAGCACTTAGGAGGCAGAAGCAGGGGATCTCTGTGAGTTCAAGGCCAGCCTAGTCTACAGAACAAGATCCACGATAGGCACCAAAACTACGTGGAAAAATCCTGTCTCAAAAATAAAAAAAAAAAGATGCTGCAGGAAATGCAGACCAGAGACATGGTCATTCCCATTCATCCACAGTTTAGTTGACAGAACTTTTTATAAAGACATTTTCTCAATGAAGACATGAGGAAAGAAATGACTTCTGACAAACTTCAAAGGATTTGGACCTCATTCCTTCACAGTGGATGTTTCCTAAACAGGGAGCTTGAGCCATTAATCATTTTCACTGATTTCCTTGTATTCACAATCATTAATTAATTAATCTGAGAAGGTATTAATCTGAGACACAGAGGGAGGAAAACCTAGAGAGAAGCCCACTATCTGCAGGCTAGGGAAGACTTTTGTGAGATCTACAGCATAAAGAACTATGAGGAAGTTCTTTTCCAACAAGACAAACCACCAAGCATTAGGGTTATTCTGTCCCGTGACAAAACAGAGTTTGAGGTCTTTAGAAAGAACAAATGAACAGAAATATATGCTTGTAGGATGCACAGGATTTTGACATAATTTGACTTAAAACTTCATGTGTGTACCCGCAAAGACATGTTTCTCTTATCTGAACTGGTTCAATCCAGTGAGCAGGCATATTGAATTTGCTGAGATTCTAGTAGCTTGACATGCATTCTGGCTTTCCAGTAGCCAGTAGTGCTGTAGGAAACAATAACAAAACTTGTTCTAATAATGAATATAGTAATAAGCTGACAGTAGCAATGGATACTTATAGGTTCCCATCTTAAAAGATGACACTCTTATACTCATATCAATTAATGGTATATTTTTTAATATTGTGTATCAATAGTTACCAATTAATTATGAATACTTTGTATATTTTCTTTAGTAATACATCTGGAAATTTAATTTATGTGGTACATAAGGAATATAATGTGATAAGGAAAATATGACATCTATTTTCAATCTTTTTTACTTTAAATCCTCATCCATCACTATTATTCTGGGTAACTTCTCAAGGACTAATTTTTCCTCATCTCATTTCCTCAAAAATGAGAACAAGGCAAGTACCATCCTCACTCATTCATGAATGCTTTCAATAATTCCACACTAAGTAAGTTCTATATATCTAATATGCTTTGATAAAGGAAGCCTTTGGTGATGCAAGCAATATTCTACTTTTCAAATACATTAGATATATATTTCAGGCATTTTTTAAAAAAGGAAATTCATCCAAGTGTCAAACTATGAAATAAAAACCAGCAAGGATATGGCCTGCAGGGTTCTACATGGAGGGAAGATATGAAGATGTGTCCACAGTGGCATAAATTAAGAAACTAAAGAACAAAAAGTGACTATATGGAAGACATCAACAATCTAGGGTGAAGGAACACACAATGCAATGTGAGCAGTTGGACAATTTTACATCTCTAATGTCAAACCTAAAGACATATTAGAATGGAGTGATAAGAACCAAGATATGGTAAAAATGTATGGTTAAAAGATCATGTAGATCTTCACACATCTCCAAGCACCATACTGACTGAAAACAAGAATCTTGGGATGTTTCCAGCTAGCAGTTGCTAGGTCTGCTGCATCTGATAAAATCATCAAGAAGATTGTCATGTAGCTCACAACAGTGTGTATCTCCAGCTCAAGGGGATCTGAAGCCTCAAACCTCTGCAGGCACCTGCATTCATGTGCACCTATACACACACACAATTAAAATTAACATTAAAAGATGTTTTAAAAGTTGCTTACATGCTTTGCAGAACTTTTATAAGTAAACCCTAAAAGGTATAAAAAAGAACTGAAATCTGTTCTGGTAATTGAAATGAGAAACTCTGTTGGGTTGGACAATGTGATGGAAGCAGGTGTAGTGAGAAGCAGGAATAATCTGAATATCTAAAAGGCAGAGCTAGTGTTAAAGCTGTTGATATGGTGGGATAGGAGAAGGGGGGACATTATTACCACAGAGGTAGAAATCTGATGTATATTACTTCAAGGCATAATATGTGTTCTCCAGGAAGTCACTGGTTCTTCCACTTTATTAACTGTGTGGTCCTTGACAAGTTGATGGTAAGAGCATGTTAAGGAAGGACTGAGAGCAGTGTTGAGATCATCCTTAACCTATCTATGTGTCTATTTAACATTTTCCAGGTATGACTGGGGACTGGAAGATTCACTTTACAGTAACCCAAGATGAAGCCTTTGATAAAGTATTCCAGGAGAAAATGGCTGGTTTTCCCACAGGGCTTTTCCTGTGGAAATAATTTCTTAACATTTAAAGCATATATTGACAGAGGGGTTTATTTTCCTGTCATTATACATGTGAATGCCTGGATGCAATCATAGAATAAATCTTGTTATTGAAATGGGGAGTTATTTTTTAAAGATATTAGTAGTAGCAGCAGTAGTAGTGGTGGTAGTTGTCATTGTATTGTGTGTGTGTGTGTACATGTGAGTATGTGTGTGTGTGTGTGTGTGAGTGTGTGTGCATGTGAGTGTGTGTATGTGTGTGTGTTTCTGTATTTCTGTGTACAGTGCATTCAAAGGTCAGAAGAATGCATTGGTTCCCATGCAGTTGCAGTTACATGTGCTGTAAGCCTCCTGATTTGTATCTTGGAACTGAACTCAGGTTCTCTATAAGGACAGTACAGTGCTCTTGACCTCTGAGTCATCTCTCCAGCCCTGAATCTTAGAGTCTTAAGTCATCAAATATTTGTTTCTTTTATTAGTGTTTTGTTATACATTATCACTAACTCCAATATGCTTTATAGAATTCCTGCTTAAAACACTCATTGTAATATTTTAAACCTAAAGAAGCACTACAGGAAACTTTAAGAAATTATTATTCTGTGACACTGGGGCAAAAGAAATAAATTGTATTTATAAAGACATGTAAACCTCATTCCAATAGCCTATGGTATAAGACCTTTATAAAATTATATTTCTGCTCAGTATTTCATACATACATTAAATATAGGACTTGTAGGAGGCTCAGAGATATTTTTAATGTCAAGGTAAGATATAGCTCAGGTTGGTCTTGAATTCTATATATTCAGGGACAGTGTTGAAGCTCTGCTCCTCCTGCATCCACTTCTTGAGTTCTAGGAATAAAAGTACCTACTACCATGTTCTGTCAATTTAATGCTGGGGTTCACTCCCACAAGATATTGTATTTTATTTAATTTGGGTATGGCCCAAACTTTTAGTATATTCTGTAGTCTTCACTTTGCTTCATCTTATCCCTCTATATTCAACTAATCTGTGGTTTGAAGTCTCATCACTGTTTTGAACCTAATTGTGAAGTTTTCCTGTTTTCACACGCCACTACACAACAGGACACAACCACAGCTTGTCCATAACACACCAACTCAACAACATTTGGAGTATCTGGTCATTCCAGTATTAAGGTAGGTGTTATAATTTGTGGTATTGAATAAGAAATGCCTCAAATAGACCTTGACATTTGAACACCTGTTTCCCACTTGATGGCACTGTTTCAGAAGATTTATGAGGCACAGCCCTGCAGGAGGTACATCACTGAGTGTGGGCTTTGAGAGGTTCTAAATTCTTTTTTTAATTAAATTTATTCATGTATTCTATATTCTGACCTGTTTCTCCAATCCTCTTTTCCTCCAATCCCCTCCATGTACCACTTTCCCCATCCCATACCCCAATCCACTCCTCCTCTGTTTCTGTTTAGAAAGGGGCAGGCCTTAGCATGGGTGTCAACAAAGCATGGCATATCAAGTTCAGGTAGTGTTAAACTCCTCTCCTTGTATTTAGGCTGGACAAGGTAACCCACTATGAGGAATAGGTTCTTAAAAGTCAGCCAAAGAAATATGGATAGTCCCTGCTTTCATTAGTAGGAGTCCCACAAGCAGATCAAGCTAAACAAATGTCACACATGTGCAGAGGCCCTATTTGGTTCAATTGAGGCTTCCTAGCTGTGAGTCCAGAGACTATGAGCTCCCATGAGCCTATGTCATTTGTTTCTATGGGTACCCTTGTGATGACCTTGAGCCATCTGACTCATGCAGTCTTTCCTCTGTCACTTCAACAGGATTACCTGAGCTAGGTACAGTGGCTCTATCTGGTTCCTTCAGTCACTGGAGGAAGGCTCTCTGATGACAATGTGGGTAGTTACCAACCTGATTACAGGAGGTGGCCAGTTCAGACTACCTATCCACTATTGCTTATAATCTAAGCTTGAGTCATTCTTATAGATTCATGGGAGTTTCTTACCAGTTTTCTACCTGACCACAAATGCCCGCCATCAAGATGTATCTTTCATTGTTCTCCCAATTCATCCATGGCCCTCAACCTAATCTATCATGTTCCCATCCCAGTCAACCCAGGAGATCTCTCCTATTTTCCCTTCCCAGGAACAGCAGTGCATCACAATCCCCTTTGGGCCCTCCTTGTTACTCTATGGGGCTGTGGATTGTAGCTTGGTTATCCTTTACTTTACAGCTACTATGCACTCTTGAGGGAGTATAGACCATGTTTGTTTTTTTTGTGTCTGGGAAAACCTTACTCAGGATGATTTTTTTCTAGTTCCTCCAGTTGCCTTCAAATTTCCTAATGTAATTGATTTTAACAGCTGAGTAATACTCCATTGTGGAAATGTATCACATTTTCTTTGTCCATTGTGTGCCTGAGGAGCACTTAGGATATTTCCATGTTCTGGCTATTATGAAAAATGCTGCCGTGAACATAGTTGAACAATGTTCTTATGTAAAGTTTGAGAGTACTTTGGATATATGCCCAAGAGTGGCATTGCTCATTCTTATGGTAGATTGATTCTCAGTTTTCTGGAAACATCCATATTGATTTACAAAGTGGCTGTACAAGTTTGCACTACCACTAGCAGTGGAGGAGTGTTCCCTTAGATCTACATCAAGGTTAAGTTCTTAAGTCACTTCCAGTTCCTTGTCTCTGCTTCCTGAATGTAGTTGAGGAGATGACATTACAGCTTCCTACTGCTATAGCCCTGCCTGCCACTTGTTGCCATTGCCTCCTTTTATTTACTCTTATCCATATAGAAGAATAAGCCATAATTAAGCTCTTCCTACTTATTAAGTCACCTTTGTTCATGATGTTTTGTCACAGCAACAGAAAAGTAACAAATGTACTTGTCTTCCTACCACAAAACTCACTTGTGGATTCTCTTAGTCTTTTTTTATTGGCTTCAAATACATTATCCTAATTGTCGACTGTTTTGTTAAGAAGCATCTTTCCAAATATTGTAAATCCTATTTTCTTTATTTTCTCAAAAGCATTTTCATAGACTAGGAATCTTAATACATTTTTATTATTATTTTATTCTATTTTACAATACTATTCAATTCTACATAACAGCCACAGATTCACTTGTTCGCCCCCTTCCGGTCCCACTCCCCTTCCCCCAGCCCACACCCCATTCCGACCTCCTCCAGAGCAAGGCCTCCCCTGAGGACTGAGATCGACCTGATAGACTAAGTCCAGGCAGGTCCAGTGGCCTCCCCCCAGATTGAGCCAAGTGACCTGCATAAGTCAGTAGCCCTCCTATATACAATGGGCAAAGAAGCTGAGAAAGAAATCAGAGATACATCACCCTTTACAATAGCCACAAATGACATAAAATACCTTGGGGTAACACTAACCAAGAATTGAAGTACCAATATGACAAGAACCTTAAGTCCCTAAAATAAGAAATTGAAGAAGATGTCAGATAATGAAAAGATCTCCCATGCTCATGGATAGGCAGGAACAACATAGTAAAAATGGCAATTTTACCAAAAGCAATTTACAGATTCAATGAAATCCCTATCAAAATACCAACACAATTCTTCACAGACCTGGAAAGAATAATACTCAACTTCATATGGAAATACAAAAACCCAGGATAGCCAAAAGAATCCTGTACAATAAAACAACATCTGGAGGCATCACAGTCCCTGACTTCAAGCTCTACTATAGAGCTATAGTAATAAAAAAACACCTTGGAATTGGCATAAAAACCGACATGTGGACCAATGGAAACAAATTGAAGACCCTGACATTAACCCACACACCTATGAACATATAATTTTTGACAAAGAAGCCAAAAGTGTACAATGGAAAAAAGAAAGCATCTTTAACAAATGGTGCTGGCATGACTGAATATCAACATGTAGAAGGCTGCAAATAGATCCATATCGGTCACTGTGCACAAAACTTAAGTCCAAGTGGATCAAGGACCTTAACATAAATCCAGCTACTCTGAACCTGCTAGAAGAGAAATTAGGAAGTAATCTTGAACACATTGGCATAGGAGATGACTTCCTAAATATAACACCAGTAGCACAGACAATGAGACAAACAATCAATCAATGGGACCTCTTGAAACTGAGAAGCTTTTGTAGAGCAAAGGATACAGTCAACAAGGCAAAGCGACAGCCTACAGAATGGGAAAAGATCTTCAACAACCCCACATCTGACAGAGGACTGATATCCAGAATATATAAGGAACTCAAGAAATTAGACATCAAAATGACCAACAGTCCAATTAAGAAAAGGGCTATAGAACTAAACAGAGAATTCTCAACAGAGGAAACTCAAATGGCTGAAAGACATTTAAGGAATTGCTCAATGTCTCTAATCATCAGGGAAATGCAAATCAAAACAACTCTGAGATACCACCTTATGTCTGTCAGAATGGCTAAGATCAAAAACACTGAAGACACTTTATGTTGGAGAGGATGTGGAACTAGGGGAACTCTCCTCCACTGCTGGTGGGAATGCAAGCTTGTACAACCACTTTGGAAATCAATATGGCCCTTTCTTAGAAAATTGGGAATCCATCTCCCCCAAGATCCAGCTATACCACTCTTGGGCATATACCCAAGAAATGCTCAATCATACCAAAGAGCTCTTGCTCAGCTATGTTCATATCAGCATTGTTTGTAATAGCCAAAACCTGGAAACAACCTAGATGCCCTTCAAGTGAAGAATGGATAAATAAATTGTGGCACATATACACAATGGAATAATACTCAGCAGAGAAAAACAATGACATCATGTGGTTTCTAGGCAAATGGATGAAACTATAAAAAAATCATCCTGAGTGAGGTAACCCAGACTCAGAAAGACAAATATGGTATATACTCACTCATAGGAGGATACTAGATGTGGAACAAGGATGACTGGACTGCTACTCACATCACCAGTGAGGATACCTGGAAAACAGCACCCCAAGAAAGATGCGAGGATCACCCAATGATGGAGAAATGGCTGAGATCTACATGAACAACCTGAACATGAGTGGCAACAATGAAGGGTGAGGGTCGAGGGAAAGAGAGTGGGAGATCCCAGCTGGATCAAGAACAAAGAGGGAGAACAAGGAATAGGAGACCATGGTAAATGAAGACCACACAAGAAAAGGAAGAAACAAAGTGCTAAAGAGGCCCACAGAAATCCACAAATATTCCCCCACAAAAGACTGCTGGCAATGGCTTAGAGACAGCCGGGACTGACCTACTCTGGTGATGGGATGGCCAAACACCCTAATAGTTGTGCCAAAAACCCCATCCAAAGACTGAGGAATCTGGATGCAGAGATCCACGGCCAGGCCCTGGGTGGAGCGCTGGAAGTCTAATTAGTGAGAAAGAGGAGGGTTTATATGAGGGAGAATTGTTGAAACCAAGAATTCTTAACACTTTGTATATAGATTAACTTTTATTGAGTTATAAAAATTATATATAATAACCAGTTTCATTATGACCTTTTCATACATGTGTGCAGGTAATTTTGATCAAATTAATGGCCCACTAACCTCTCTTCTCCTTTTCCCACATTTTCTGATCCTTTTCCTCTTCCCAAATAACTCTGTTTTCTATTTCCATGTCCCTTTTCTGCATGTGTGTGTTTGTGACCCAGTGAGGTCCATTGGGGTTGCTTACTTGAGCACAGGGAAGGAGTCATTTACAGGAACATGGGTATCTCACCAGTAGCTCCTATACTGAAAAAAATACCTGTCTTTTCACTAGCAACTCACTTGTGGATTCTCTTAGTCTTTTTTTATTGGCTTGCCATGCATTATCCTGACTCTGCACGATTTTGGTAAGATGCATCTTTTCAAATATTGTAAATCCTATTTTCTTTATCATCTCAAAAGTATTTTTATAGGCATAGATTCTTAACACTTTGCATATAGTTTAACCTTTATTGTGTTATAATAATTATATACAATAACCAGTTTCATGATGACATTTCATACATGTGTACAGGTAATTTTGATCAAAATATGACTGTTGACAACTTTTCTCCTGTTCCAACTTTTGCTGATCCTTTTCCTCTTCCCAAATAGCTCTGCTTTCTACTTCCATGTCCCTTTTCTGCATGTGTGTGTTTGTGACCCAGTGAGGTCCATTGGGGTTGCTTACGGGAGCACAGGGAAGAAGTCATTTACAGGAACATGGGTATCTCACCAGTAGCTCCTGTATAAAAAAAATACCTCTCCCTAAACCAGTAAACACTAATTGCCTATAGACCATGGGAGGATGGCATAGATATAAGGCCTGACTCCTAAATACACTTGACTGCTCATAAAGCCACAGGAAAGTGGTGGGGACTTGGGAGCACTTTTCTCCCCTTGACAGAGTATTTTAGGTCCCAGTCTGCTGCAGGTCTTCTGCAGTATTCCAAGCTACTAAGAGTTAAAATGTGCTATGGCCATGTCATATATAGAAGACAATATTTCACAGCATTCTACTCCATATTTAAGCTTTTGTATTATTTCCACACCTTCTTCCTCCATGTTTCTAAAGCCTACATGGGAGGGCATCTAGATCATATCATTTTGTGAGCACTAAAAAAGACACTTATTCTCAGCATTTTGGCCAATTTTGGGTCTCCAAAACTACCACTGGGCTACAAGAAGAATCTTTTTTAACCAAGCTAACAGTAGTGATATATAAGGAGAAACATCGCTATTTAGAAGAGAATTTGATGTGCATATCAAGTCCATTCACCAGAACAACAGTGATAGCTTCAACACTAGGACCTATGCTCTCCCCAGCATAGGTATTCAACAACATTGACTACACCACATTTGAACTCTTCTCAATCAGAAAATGATTGGTTACCCTGATACCACAATTCCCATTATTACCCTAGTGGACATATCTTGTAAGACTGTTTGAAGTATAGATCACAGTGTACACAGCTGAGTATGACTGTTGACAAGAGTCTCCTACTATCAGACTGCACAACAATATCTGGCACTATGGGAGCTATTACACAGGAAGGCATATTTCAGCCCATTCCCAGCTTGCTTTCTTTATATACTGTAATAAGAATATGAGGATGTGTTTATAAATAGGGTCTTACTAGCTAGTTTTAGGGGGCACTGACAATAGTGACAATTGTTCATTTTATTTGGTTCCTCAGACCTTAGTAGGCAACAAATCCTAGGGAGGTATCCCAACACTACCAATGGAGTTTTCACTTAATAACCTATGACTCCTGGAAGCAGTTATTGTACCTTGACTTATACTTTTTAATGGGCTTACAAACTAATGAGTTTCCATAAGGCATTGTCATATATTCTTGGTTTTGGTTTTGGTATTTTTTTGGGGGTTGCTTGTTTGTATGTTTGCTTGTTCGATTTAGTTTTTTTTGAGGCAGGGTTTCTCTGTGTAGATTTGCACCAATTCTGGAACTCACTCTGTAGCCCAGACTGGCCTTGAACTCACAAGAGATCCACATTCCTCTGCCTCCCAAGTGCTGGGATAAAAGGAGTGCGTCACCACTGCCCAGTGGTTTGGGTTAATTTTAACCCTTATCCTCTCATGCCTTCTTCACATTAACCTTCTCAGTCTCATGTTCCTTCCATTCACATTTATACCAGAGGTATTCTGGAATTTCTCTCTCTTTAAGGACTCTTTTTTCATGTCCCTCTCCTACTGCCCCCTTTCCAGTTTCTTGTACTTAATATGCACTTCAAGTTAAACACACTAAGAATTTGTTTAGGGTCTTTATATGAGACAGCACATGCAATGGTTGTCTATCTGTGCTGGGGTTACCTCATTAGGTATATTTTCTAGTTCCATCTATTTTACTGAAAATTACATAATTTCATATGTATAACTGAGTGAAATTTAATTGTGTATACACATTATAATTTCATTATCTACTTTATAGTTGATGGAATATAGGGTGAACCTGTTTCCTAACTATTGTAAGTGGAGCTGCAATGAACACAGATGTTCAAACACCTGTATAGTTGTACCTAAGTATATAGTAGATTATACCTAAATAGTTTGAGTATATACCTAAGAATTGATAGCTGAGTCATATGGAAGTTCTCTTTTCAACTTTTTGGTAAACTGAAAACAGTGTTTTCAGTAAGTGTTGGGTCAGTTTGCATTCCCACCAGTATTTCCTTTTCCCCATATTTTCCTCTTAAAATTTTAAAAAACTAAGCTTTATTACAAAGAAACTTGTAAATAAGTAAAACCAAGATCAATCCAAATTAAGAGACTCTAAGCCTATAAACTTAATGAATATAAATTGCATATAAAATCCAGTTAGACGAAAAGCAGCATGTGAAAATGCCGGCTGCTCAAGAGGACATCTTTGGCTTTGCACCCACAAGCAGGAAGAGGTACAAGACTGCTGGAAATTGTCGAGAGACAGCCGGAACTGACGTACTCTGGTGATGGGATGGCCAAACACTCTAATAGTCGTGCTAGAAACCCCATCCAAGGACTGAGGAATCTGGATGCAGAGATCCATGGCTAGGCCCTAGGTGGAGCTCCAGGAGTCTAATTAGTGAGAAAGAGGAGGGTTTATATGAGCAAGAATTGTTGAAACCAAGGTTGGATAAAGAACAGGGACAAATAGCCAAACAAATAGAAACACATGAACTATGAACCAAAGGCTGATGAGCCCCGAACTGGATCAGGCCCTCTGAATAGGTGAGACAGTTGTTTGGCTTGATCTGTTTGGGAGGCATCTAGGCAGTGGTACCGGGTCCTGTGCTCATTGCATGAGTTGGCTGTTTGAAACCTGGGGCTTATACAGGAACACTTGGCTCAGCCTGGGAGGAGGGGACTGGACCTGCCTGGACTGAGTCTACCAGGTTGATCTCAGTCCTCAGGGGAGGCTTTGCCATGGAGGAAGTGGGAATGGGGGTTGACTGGGGGGAAGGGGAGGGGGCAGGAGGGGGGAGAATGAGGGAATCCATGGCTGATATGTAGAACTGAATGGTATTGTAAAATAAAAGAAAAGAAAAAAATTAAAAAACAAAACAAAAAAAAATGCAGTTAGATTTGATACTCAAAAGAGAAGCTGCTAAGAGTCAGAGTAAATGTTTTACTTTCAATATCACTTATATTACCATCAATTTTCCATCATCAAAACCAAAAATCCATGACAAATTTATAACTAGAACACAGCAGCCTTGTATTGTCTTTCAACACTCTCATCAATTATCTGCATCTACTCCTTTCTCACCCCCTTATATTTGAATTTTCTTCTCTTTGCCCCACACTTCAAACATTTGTTGTCATTTGATGTCTTTCCCTTTTCTTTTTCTTTTCTTTTTTTCCTTTTCTTTCAGATAGGGTTTCTCTGTATAACTGTTCTAGCATTACTTGTTTTCTTGGCAATAGCCATTCTGACTGGGGTAAGATGAACTCTCTAACTAGTTTAATTTGTATTTTCCTGACAGCTAATGATGTTGAATATTTAAAAAGTTAAAAATGCACATGAGGCATGGTTTTTCTTTTTTGGTAAGTGTTTGTTGTGTTCCATGGCCCAAGTTTTGCTCCAGTATTATTTCCATAATCTTGAGTGTTTGTTTCTTGCTTGGTTTTGTTTTCTTCACAGATATTAGATATACATTGTCTGAGAGCATGTAGCTGACAAAGATTTTCGTCAAATTTTTAGGTTGTATATTCACATGATTAATGCTTTCCTTTGGTGAATAGAAGCCTTTTAATTTCATGAAGTCCCCTTTGTTTATCTGACTTATTTTCTGAGTAGATGAGTATCATTTAGAAAGTCCTTAACTAAGATTCGATTTCAAAGTGGACTTTCAATCTTTTTTTCTACCAGTTTCAGAGTTGTGGATCTTCTGTTGAGGTTCTTAATCCATTTAGAATTGGAGTGAATGTGTGTGTGTGTGTGTGTGTGTGTGTGTGTGTGTTTTAAGAGAAATTAAGATATAAATAAACTCCTCTACACATAGTAATCCTGTAAGTAAATTGGCTGCAATTCTGTGGGTTTGGTTCCGGGTTTTGGCACCAACAATGTAAGTATATTTATTGCAACAACTCTGGGGAAAGGTGTTCTGACTTCCTAGGTGTTAGGCAACACCTTGGCTGCTTAGGATAGCTCTGATAGCTGAAGCTGCAAGGAGACAATTCATCCCTGGAGGACAAGGTATCCAGACACCTTGAGTTGCTCAGTACAACAGCTCTGCCCTGAAGGTATCCCAGACACCTGGAGCTGTTTAGCACAGTTGTGATGGCTGGAACTGCAAGGAGATAGTTTAGCCCTGGAGGACAAGTTATCCCGGAAACCTCAAGCTGCTCAGAAGAAGAGCTCTGTCCTGATGGTGTCCTGGACACCTGGAGTTGTTTAGCACAGCTCAGAATACAACTGCAATGAAGCAGTCCAACTCTGGAATAGAAATTTTTCTCACTTCTTGGGAAAGTCAGGCCTGGAACTGCTTCAGCAAGAAGGGTACTCTGACTGTTTGGAAAGTCAAGGTATATGTAGTATGATCGGGGTGGTCTCCTCACAGGATATATCAATCCTGCTCCTCTCCTAGAGAGCTGCTACAGCTGAGCTTTGCTCAGCCCCCTCTTAAGGGGGCTTCCTAGCAGAGCTCTGCTTCCTGGCCTAAGACTCTTTTTTTTGTTTTTTTTTTTTTTTGTTTTTTTTTTGTTTCACTCTGTAAGTGAGGAAACCTCTGCAGAAATGTAGCAATCTCCTCTGGCTCTGGAGAAAAATGTTACTTTTCAACTTTCTTGCTCTGTCCACTTAGGGCCTCCTCAGCAAATATCTTCTATTAAGCTCCACCTTGCTCTCCTCTTTCAGCTCTCCCTTGTTTTGTCCACTTGGGGACATCTCAGCAAGGATCTTCTCTATGCCAGTGAATGATGATCTTCACACCCAAAACTCTTCTGAAAAAGAGATTTATTGGGAAAAGAGGAGTCCGGGAGAGTAGCTCCTCTACCATGGTGGAGAAAAGAGCCTTTTTCTAAATGACCAGGCAGGGTGGTTTACACAGGATGTCTTGGAATCAACTAGGGGCTGACATGGGGCCCAGGGTTCTACTGTCCTGCTCTGTGATTGGTTGGTTTCAATAGTCTATTGCCCTGGGGCAGAGATGGCTCTGATCTGACTAAGCCAAACTTTGTTTCTTTCTGCCCTGTTTCTGAGCCATCTTTCCCTAGTTCTGGGCTCTAGGGTCATGGTGGGTTTCCTTAGCCAACCCCCTCTCCCGAAATTACCCCCTTTTTGTTTAGTATTAAGCATCTGTGGGTTGTAAAAGGGGCAAAGTTATAGTTAGACTACTTCCTGCTGAATTGGGTTGTTGAGGTTCTTGGGACAGTCTTGATGCTCCTGCTAACGATGTAATCAGGTTCTAAAGATCCCTAGCTTTATCAATAAGGGCTGATAATCCTGTAATATTAACTAGTTCAGAGTTTGGTTAGAAATATTTTTTGATATGTTGCTAAAGAAATGTAGCAAAGTGTTTTATGAGGCAGGGTGCAATTAATAGGACTAAGAAAAGGAAGAAAAGAAGTGATAAGGATGGTAGCATCCATTTCTGTGTCTGACTATTAGTGATCTGCTGTCTGGGGAGATCAAGCTGTTTCTGAGTTTGAAGGTCCACTTGGAGTTGTTGGATCTTATCTTTCACTGTATGTGCCAGATTAGCTGGTCCCAAGCTTCTGAACATTTTCCTGTCTCCACCTCCCATGGCATAGAGGGAGCACTAGGGTAACAATCTTACTGCATCACCAGCTTTGAATATTTCCTGAGGATTCAAACACTGGTCCTCACACATGCAAGGCAAATGCTTTCCACTGAGCCATCAATTGAGCCTAGCTTTCACTCTCTTTAAGTAGCTTAATTCTGTCATGAACTATGTAATTTACTTTCTCTTTACTACTTCTCTGTAGATCATTTACCCCCAGCTTTCAATCAAATCTTAGATTCCTTGAATTCATGTGTCCCACTTCTCTGATCCTTGCTTAACTCTTAACTTCACTTGTAACTTGATTTAGTTAGTTCTTGAGATAATGGTCAAAAATGCAATTGTGCAATTGAGGCTGAGAAATGTAGAGAGAGCTCTAAACCAAGAACAGTGAGGTCACTGTGACTGTTGAGAATATATCTCAGTAGCCCTCGGAATATAAATAGAGTTTTGGGGTGAAGATGGAATGCTAATCCTGGAAGGTCTCTAGTAGCCTGTTTTTAGGAGGCTAGGGTATTGAGGAGTCACTATTGAGAAGTGGTGGAAACTTAGAGGTGGATCCATGGTAAGGGGATCTCCCTCCAAAAGAGTTAAGATACATCTTTAGACATGATGGTAATATAAAGTTCAAGCATAGTCATGCAAAGACCCCTCGGGCTTACTGTATTGGTATGATTATTTTCCCCAAAACATGCCTCCATCATTGTAGCCCACGAGGAGGATGCCTCTTTAAGGCAACACTGTAAATCTGTGAGATGATGAGTTTACTAATGAACTTGATTTAATCATCTCACTATCTTTGTGTATGTGTCAAATGTCACATTGAATAGTGTAAATACAGGCTTGATTTTTCTTAGTAAAGCTGTCTGCCATTTGCAGAAAATTGAAGAATATCAGGCAGACCTCATATTCATCCATTATAATCAATGCTTTCTTCCTCCCTTGACAAAGTGCCATTTGGATCATGGTTTGAGCACACCTGTGCCTGGCTGTCCATGAGAGAAACAGACAACTTCTTGCTACTGAGCTACGAAGACATGAAAAAGGTAACTGTTACAGCAATCACAAAGCCTCTCACAAACTTAACCCATGTAGCACCTCACATTCTTCAGTATCCCCATGTCAGTGTTTGGTCCATGAAGAGTCAATAAAAGTGAGAATATGTCACATGTCCTTTATTGAGCTGCATCTGGCATTTTCTCTCCAGCTTCCTTGTCCATCACCCACAACTTCTTTACCCTGCTGCCCCATGGGGTAGGGTGGGATAGCTCCCACTTGTACTATAGGTCTTAGGATTCTGTCTATGCAACACATTCCATACACCTAATAACCTAGTGGTCAGTGGGGAAAGGGTAAAGCAGTGTCATTACAATGTTGAGCCCAAATGCATGTCATCCCCTCTTAATAGCAAGAAGAGAGACAAAAGCAGGAATTCCATCTGTGAATCCAGGGAGAGCACAAGTGCTGAAGTTTCATGAACAGCACTGAGTGATACGCAAATCTGACTAGGCATGTACAGGATGTAGCCAGTCAGGGAGGACTGTGTCCTGTGCTCTTCAGTACAGAGGGTTCTGCATGGTGTTCTAGAATATAATGGAGATTTCAAAACTCTTAGTATAGAATATCTAAAATGTTGCAACATTTACTAGTGACATATGTCTAAATAGACTGATCAGCCATATCCTTATCAGATCATTACAGGTTTCATTTCACTGAAATGCCCCACAGACAGTTAGCAATATGTTCAAGTACTGTCTGTGTGTCTAAAATATATTATTTTAAAAATTAAAAAAAAAAACATTGGCAAGGCATCACATGATTCTAAAACTAGCACTGGGAGAGAGAGAGAGTGACAGTCAAGGGTTCTAGGTTATCCTTGTTTGTGTAGTGGATTTGAGGAGACGTCGATTCAAAAGATCATTAATTAAATTAATTTTAAGGTCATTTGGGTATTTTATTTTCATTTAGTTAAAAAATTCTCCCTGTACTGATGGACACATAATAATAACACCAAGCATACAAGCACAATAATATTCACATATGATCCGGAACTCAAAAGATTAAGTAGTTTGGAAGTTATCAGTAAAAGGTAAACATCATTTATATATCACAGGTAAAAATTTCAAATGTACTTTATAATGAACAAGAAAAAACTGTGCACTTATCAGAGAAATCTCTTGCCCATCCTTAGAATAGTTCAAAAATTTAGTTAAGGAGGAAAAGCAGCAGTTTTACAGCCACTGTATACCTTTCTGAAGTAGACTCTGGTGATAATCAAGGTTACTGATAGCTGTAACTTTTTGTTTTCATTTTTATTTCTCTTACAATTTTTTATTATTTAAAATGATTTTTAAATTTAATTATATTTTGATCATATTCTTTCTTTCTCAAAATTTCTTCCAAGTTTTCTCTTTATCCTTACCCACACATCCTTAAATTACTTCTGAATAAACAAACAATGTCCAAATAAAACAAAATTCCCCCTAAAAAATCAAAATAAAACTATAACCAAAAAGAAAAAAAAAACACTAAACTGCAACCAAATAAAAGCACATACACAGACTCTCTCTCACACACACACACACACAGAGAGAGACAGAGAGACAGACAGAGAGACAGAGACAGAGAGACAGAGAGACAGAGACAGAGACATAAAACTGTGGATTCTATAAAATGTTGGCAAACTACTCCTTCACATGAAGACTTTCCTGGAGTGGTTGATATATCTAGTGCAACTTCAATGGAGACAGTGGATTTTTCCTCTCCCAGCAGGTATAAATGACAGTTCAATTGTTAACTAACCTTTACCCTAGTGGCTAGATTTTCACTATTCATTTCTTGAAAATATAACAAAATAAAGTACAATATGATAAAAATAATATTATGACCTCAAAGTTGGACAAGACAAACCAACAGAAGGAAAACAGCACAAGAGAAGGAACAAGCAGAGACCCACGTGTTCAAACATCCAGGAAGTCCATAAAGTCACTCAACTGTAGACCCTAACATATAAGCAGATTATTGGTGTGGACTGGTGTGGCACTTCTCATGCTGCTCCAGTCTGTGGTTCATATGAGCTTTTTTATGTTGCTATGGATGGTCATGTTTTCTTAGTATCCTCCCTCCTCTCTGGCTCTAACACACTGGTTCTTCTTCTTCTTCTTCTTCTTCTTCTTCTTCTTCTTCTTCTTCTTCTTCTTCTTCTTCTTCTTCTTCTTCCTTCTCCTCCTCCTCCTCCTCCTCCTCCTTCTACTTCTTCTTCTTTTTCTTTTTCTTCTTCTGAGTAATTTGAGCTCTAAAGTGAGAGATTTGGTAGAGACATATCATGTAGGGCTGATTGTTCAAAATATTTCAAATTCTGTGTATTGTCTGTCTGCAGATCTCTATATTTGTTCCCAACTGCTTTGAAAGAAATCTTCTCTGATGATGGCTGAGCAAGGCACTAATCTGAGCAAAACAGAACACCATACACAGTCCTTTTTCACTAATTTTTTAGACCAGTATTATTTTGTTTTACCCTAGTTCTCCAGGCTACCTAGTCTGTGGTCACAAAAGCAGTGTAAGTTATGTGTTCCATCTCAGGGAGTGGGCCTTAAGTAAAATCAGTTATTGATTTGTTACTTCCATGAGCTTTCTGGAAACATTATCCTAGCACATCTTGCAGGTGGGGCTATGTAATTGGACATTTCTTGTCCTAACTGCCTGGTTTTGAATGACCAACTCAGAGCCTAAATGTGAATTATAAATGCTTGGCTGACAGCTCAGGCTTGTTACTAGCTAACTCTTACCTTTAAATTAACCCATTTTTATTAATCTACATATTGGCAGGTGTCTCATACCTTTACCTATCCTCTATAATGTCTTGCTTCCTGGCTGGCTGGCTGACATCTCTCCTGAACCTGCTTTCCTTCTTCCCATCATTCTTGGTTTGGTTTTACTGCCAACTTCCTGCCAAGTTACCAGTCTGACAGCTGTTTATTAACCAATGTGAGTAAGATATGTATATACATACATGTATATATCGGAAAAGGATTTTTACACAAAATTTTCCCCTTTTTGTCTAATTAAAAATGAAAGTTTTAAACTTAATATAGTAAAACCATGTACAACTAAAGCAGTTATTAAGTAAGAATTACTGTAACAATATCTAATCCATTTACATTTGGCAAAATTAGAGAAAATACTTATCTATCTTATTGTGGTTTGTCTAAACTTTTGTGTCTTACTTACTTTCTATTATAACTAAGGAAATAATGATTATAAGTATTTAGTTCTCAATTTTCTCAAAGACCCCAGAAGTGTGAAAAGTTACCTAATGGCAGGGACATCAGGTTTCCTGGACAGTCACCCAATGTTCCTCTGTAACATTTGGTGCAGTCAACTCTGACCTACTGTTCAAGCATATGTGCTGCGCTTTCCTGTGATGCAGAGGATTCTGAAGGACTGTCCTACACTCTCTTGGCACAGTTCAGCAGTCATCTTTCTTGCATCCTCCTATGCCAGTTTAGACAGTAACTGTCAGTAGTTGAGGCAAGGGAAGTTTCTTTACCCCCATGGCTACCTTTTACCATAAAAAAACAAACTCCATGTGGAATTTCTCAAATGCCCATCATCCTCTTTGAAGTAATTGGTGCTGACAGGAGCAGACTTGTCACACTGTCAAGAAAAGTCTAAGTTCTTACAACATTTTAAATATCATATTATTTGAAGTGTTTGAAGATTTGCTATCTACCTAGCTTAAATATATCTCTGTATACCTAGTAGACCGAACTAACATGATTTTAAGTTTGCTGGATCATCTCTGCCAGTATCCTTGAAGTTGTTCTGATGCAGAACTCAGAGGGAACTACAAAAGAAGAGCTCTCAAATATTGCACCATCTAGGTTAATCTTTCCCATTGGAAATTTTTCAGGGGGTCTTCCTCATTCAAACCTGATTTTTATTAACCCAGAATAAATGCAGGTCATATCATTTCCTGTGGAAATAAAATCAGATCCTCTTTCTCAAAGTAACATATGTTTTAACTTAAATTTTGATATCAAGATATTTTGAAAATGTATAGGTTTGTTTAACCCAGAAGCTTTCATAATCAAATATCTCTTACAGTTATCATTTGTTGATAAGTGGTCAAAAAATTAAGACAACACAATAACATACTGTATGGAGACTTTCTGTGTGTTTTCCATATTTATGTGGCTTATTATTTAAGGAATTTACCCAATTTTAAAAGTATTTTATAATCAAGGACTATATATATTCTTTTTTCTCTCTCCTGAGCATATGCATTTTTTAAACACACTGTGACCTGTTTAGAGGCTCTTTTTGTCTGAATCTGTCTTTACTGCACATTGATAACCTTTTCTGTCTTCATGAACAAGAAACCTGCAGTGTAAGTTAAATCATGGCATACTGGTGCTAGCTCCTCCCTCTTGATTCACTGAGAGTCTAGTCTCATGGCAGAGGCACATTTACCACCAACATTGGGAACCATGTTTACTTCCTGATCTCTGGGAAGTTTCTAGGTTGATGTTAGCACAGAGTAGCATGCTGTCAGTTGCTCATAAACACCATGTAAGTTTTTGGTAGTAGGGCCTCTTAAAAGAGCCACTACCCATTTTTGATGCTAGCACTAGACAAGAAAGCCTTCTCTTAAAAAAGCCATCTCTTAAAAAAGGCATCCATGTGCTCACTGCCAGCAAATAGAGCCCACTATAGAAAAAATTACTACCAAGAAGCCATGTTTGACAACATTCTTGTATGTCTAGTATTCTTTCTTAAGCTTCTTCATATTTTATGTGGAAATCTGGACACACATTGGAATGACATATGTAAAGGGAACTTTTCTATCCCAACTGCCTAGTCCCAACTAACCAACTCAGAGCCTGAATATAAATTATAAATCATTAGGTGATAGCTTAGGCTTGTTACCAGTTCAATCTTACAGTTAATTTAACCCATTTCCATTCAACTATGTAATGTCAGGTGGCTCATGGCTTTACCTGTCCTCTAGCATGTCTTGCCTCCTGGGTAGTTGACTGGCATCTCTCTAAGTAATAATTATAGAGATCAGTCTTATGAAAGTGTAAAACTATAATATTATCATTTACCTATAGGATATAGTATTACATGGTAAAAAAAAATAACCTCTCTCAAATTATTTGTGCACATTGTCTTCATTCTCATGGATCATTGTCTAGAATTATTTCTATAAATCTTTTTGAACATCACAGGGTACTTTGGGCATTGTGGTGCATACCTTTAATGTCTGCTTTTAGGTGGCAAAGGCATGTAGGTGGATTTCTGAGCTCTTTGAGCTTGAGGTCAGTTTGGTAAGAGGAGCAACTTCTGTCTCACCAGACAGAGCTCCATAGTGACATCCTCTCTCAACAAAAAACATCCCAGTATATTTAGTAGGTGTGTTATCACACACCTGTGAACACAGCATTGCAGAGATGGAATCAGGAGTATCATATGTTCAAGGACTTCATCCACTATGAAGTAAGTTTGAGAATAGCATTGGTTATATGAGTCCCTGTCTCTAATATCCTGTCCTCTCTGGAAGAAATTCCAGTCTCTGTCTTTTGGGGCCACAGATCAGCCACAATGAAGCTCACTCAATATACAAATGCTGTGGAACACCTACCCTCTCTACATGCCCTGTTTCTTTCTGAAATCCTTTTCAATGTTTTCTCATTTCAAGTTGCCGTATCTTTCTTCATGTCTCTTTTCATCCTCCATCCATAGTTTGCTTCTCTGTGTCTGTTCTCACAGAACTTTCTGTTGATTGCCTTCACTTTGTTTCTTCTTCTTTTAGGACACAAAGAGCACCATAAAGAAGATTTGTGACTTCCTAGGAAAAAAATTAGAGCCAGATGAGCTGGATATGGTCCTTAAGTACAGTTCCTTCCAAGCCATGAAAGAAAATAACATGTCCAATTATAGTCTGCTTTGTGAAGATATGGTTACTAATGGTTTTGTTTTCTTGAGAAAAGGTGAAGAAATTTTCGAGATTTAAATTATGTCAGAATATGTGGAGGACTTGTTCCAATGAGACTCAGATACTTTAGAGGGGAATTATTCCATGGTGATGAGGTGGACTTCAGTAGTTCTGAAAGATGAACACCTTGGGATTGCAGATCTTTTTGTCCAATACCATAAATGGAAAACAAAAGGGTAGACATGTTGCAGTAAGGCTTTGTAAGGATCCCTGTATCATAGACCTCAAACCTAAAGAAAACAGTGTGTGACACCAAAGATATATCAGGGATGACAACCACAGAAAACAATTCCATTCATAGTAATTAGGATATAATTAGTGAGATGGGACTTGGCATTGAAGAAGGAATGAATGAGATGTCAGGTCTTTGGGGACAAGTAAAGAACATGTGTAGAGGTAAATGAAGTGGAGAGTTATGGTTTTAATTTTCCTCTTCCAATTATTTACATGCTTCAGTCTTAACCTTCAGTTCTCCCCCACTCTAGATTGTAAGGATCAGGTCCTCAAATATAAAAATAGCATGAGTATACATATAGATAAATAAGTTAAAGTGGATAGCAGATTATATTTAATCCAATATTCCTGTTGTCCTCACAAGAGGAATTTTGGGCTCAGATTTGAGCACACATACATTTTACTTCAAGAATATTGTCATCTATAAATAATGGAGTGATATCTCTGGAGAATCCACTGCTATTGACAGATAACCTCAGACTGCTGTGCTCCAGACTCTGAGGAAACAGAGTTGTCTGCACTAGAACTGAAGGTCCCACATAAGAGATGTTGCTCACTCTTGAATTTCCTGTAATGAATCAGAATTTGGCAGTGATAAAACAGTTATGTATACATAAAAAGCTTTAATGAAATGCCAAAATGAAAGAAATATATTTTTTAATAGGGAAAGTATATGGAAACTAACAAGTAAAAGTTTTGTTAGAAACAAAATGCAGCAGATGCAATAGAGTTAAGGACAAAATTCCATGAACAACTGTCATTTCCTCTTTTCCATGTAGATTCTTACATGATGAGACCACAAGAGAACTTTAGTTAAGTCTCTTCCAAAACATAGTAAATTTTCATATATTATATACCTTAGGAGGAACACACATATATACATACATATATGTGTATATATATATACATATATATATATATATATATATATATATATATATATATATACATTAGCTCTGTTAAAACACCTGAACTGAGCCCATAAATTATTTCTAATTTATAGTAATTATATATGACATTCATTTCTTTTGTATTTGAAGATGACTTTTACTCTGGGGAATTATTTTTATTCTACAAACATTCATTATAACCCATGAGTTCCAGTGCAAACAAGGACATTGAAGGCACAGAGCAACTTCATTAATCACCCCAACCTGATTCATGACTTCATTATTGAGGATGCTGAGATGGATATCTGGGAAACACTTTTGAAAGAATAAGATGCATAAGGATAGTGTTGTAGTGTTGGTCTTTTTAATTCCTACATCAGATTGGTTTCTTTTTTATTCTTGAAGGTATGAGCAGAACAAAGATTAATGCTAAAATTAATTTAATTACTTACCAGTAGATACTTAATTCCCTAAATCATGATGCGTGAAAAGCTTTGCTAACTGTTACAAGTGGCCTTAATTGGGAAGAATTCTTTAGACCTATTTCACTGTCCTTTAGTTGCACTTCTCAGGACCCAAGAAAAATACCTCTTCTTACCTCTGGAGAGCTACATTTACTTGGAAGGCTCAGTCATCTGACTCGGTGGGATGAATATGGTTTTAAGCTTCGAGCAATAATTACCTACAAACAATTTAATCATTTTGAGTCCATATTTTGATACTGCACGAAATAAAGACCAGAGAGATGGTCATTCCCATTCATTCACTGTTTACTTGACAGAACTTTATAAAGATATTGTCACAATGAAGACATGAGAAAGGAAATGTCTTCTGACAAACGTCAAAGTTTTTGGACCTTATTACTTCACAGTGGATGTTTCCTAAATAGAATGCTTGAGCCATGAATCATTTTCACTGGTGTCCTTAGAAGGCATTAATCTGAGACATGGCAGGAAGAAGATCTAGAGGAAAGTCCACTATCTGCAGGCCAATAAAAAGCCAGGGAATATCTGGACAAAAACCTTTTGTGAGAATTGCCTCCTCCAGGACTATGAGGAAGTTCATTTCCAACATGAGTTAAGCCACAAATTTAGGGTTTTCCTGTCCCCTGACACACCAGAGTTTGAGGAGATTTTTAGAAAGAATGAATGAAGAGAAATACATGCTTGTAATGGCCACAGGATTTTGACATAATTAGATTTACAACTTCATGTCTGTACCTGCAAAGACATGCTTCTCTCATCTGGACTGATTCAATCCAAGTGGACAACCATATTGAATTTACTGAGATTCTGTTAGCTCAGCATACAGTCTGGCTTATCAAGAGCCAGGTGTGCTTTGGGAAACAATAAAGAAACTTGTTCTAATAATGAATATAGTAATAAGGCTGAAAATAGCAATGGATACCAATAGGTTCCCTTCTTAATAAATGACTCTTTTTTTCTTTTCTTCTTATTAAGATAATTTCTATTCATTTCACATAGCAACCACAGATCCCCCCTCCTCTGTCTTCCCACCAACCAGCCTCCCTCCCTCCCTCTCCTGTTCCCTCCTCCTCCAAGTCAAGGTCTCCCATGGGGAGTCAGCAGAACCTAGTATATTCAGTTGAGGCAGGTCCAAGCCCATAACTCCTGCACTAAGGTTGCTTAAAGTGTCACATCTTAGGTACTAGGCTCAAAAAAGCCTGCTCATGTACTAGAGATGGATCCTGATGCCCCTGTCTGGGTGTCCCCCAAACAGGTCAAGGTAAACAACTGTCTAATATATCCAGAGAGCTTTGTCCAGTCCCATGGGAGCTCCACAGCTATTGGTCGACAGTTAGTGGATTTCCATTAGTTTGGCTGGCTGTCTCTGTACGTTTTCCCACCATGATATAAATGTCTTTTGCTTATGGAATACCTTCTCTCTCTCATCCATTGGTCTCTTGAGCTCGACTTCATGCCCAGCCATGGAACTCTTCATCTGCTTCCATCAGTAACTGAATGAGGGCTCTATGATGACAGTTAGGGTATTTACTAATGGGGTTAATGGAGTAGAACAATTCAGGCACCCTCTTTACTATTGCTAGTTGTTTAAGATGGGGTAATCCTTGTGAATTCCTGGGAACTTCCCTAGCACCCTGTTTCTCCCTCTTCCCATGATGTATCCATTTATCATGGTATCTCTTTGTTCTTCCACTCTGTCCCTGATTCAGGTCAAAACTCCTATTTCTTTGTTCTCATCTCCCATCCCTTGCCCTCTATTACCTACGACAGCCAATTTCCTCATGTACTTCTTCTATTTTTTTCCTTCACTAGGCTATCTATATATCCCTCTGTGAAAGCACCATACTGAATTCAAAAGTGGCTGTATATGTTTGCATACCCACCAACAGTGGAAGAGTGTTCTCTTTGTTCCACATCCTCTCCAACATAAGCTGTCTTCCATGTTTTTGATCATATCCATTCTGACAGGTGTAAGATGTTATCACAGAGTCATTTTGATTTGCATTTCCCTTATGACTAAGGATGTTGAGCAATTCCTTAAATGTCTTTCAGCCATTTGAGATTATTCTATTGGTAATTATGCTTAACTATGGAGCCCATTAATTGAACTGTTTTGTATTTTGATATCTAGTTTCTTCAATTTTTATATATTTTGGAGATCAGCCCTCTGTCAGATGTGGGGTTGATGAAGACCTTTTCCCATTCTGCAGGCTGTCATTTTGTCTTACTGACCATGTCCTTTGCTCTTAAAACCAACTCAGTTTTAGGAGGACCATTTATTAATTGTTGCTCTCAATGTCTATGCTACTGGTATTATATTTAGGAAGTGGTCTCCTGTGCCAGTGCATTCAAGACTATTTCCTAATTTCTCTTCTATCAAGTTCAGTTTAAGTGAATTTATATTGAGGTCTTTGGTCCTATTGGACTTGAGTTTTGTGCATGGTGACATATATGGATCTATTTGCAATCTTCTACATGTTGATATCCAGTTATGGCAGCACCATTTATTGAAGAAGTTTTCTTTTTTCCATTGTTCAGTTTTGGCTACTTTGTCAAAAATCAGATGTTCATAGGTTTGTTGATTAATGTCAGGGTCTTCAATTCAATTCCATTGGTCCACATGTCAGTTTTTATGCCAATACCAAGTTGTTTTTATTACTATAGCTGTATAGCAGAGCTTGACGTCAGGGATGGTGGTGCTTCCAGAGGCAGCTTTATTATACAGCATTCTTTTAGCTATCATGGGTTTTTTGTTTTTCCATATGAAGTTAAATATTGTTCTCTCCAAGTCTATGAAGAATTGTGCAGGGTTTTTGATGGGAATAGCATTGAATCTGTAAATTGCTTTTGGTAAGATTGCTGTTTTTACTCTGTTAATCATTCCTATCAGGAGCATGGGAGATCTTTCCGTTTTCTGATCTCTTCTTCGATTTCTTTCTTCAGAGACATAAAATTCTTATCATACAGGTTTTAAACTTGCTTCACTAGAGTTACCCCCAGGTACTTTGTGTTATTTGATATTATTTCTGGTTATTGTAAAGGGCAGTGTTTCTCTAATTTCTTTCTCAGCCCTTTTATCATTTGTATAAAGGAGAGCTACTGTTTTTTTGAGTTAATCTTATGTCCAGCCATATTACTGTAGGTGTTTATCAGCTATAGGAGTTCCCTGCAGAATTTTTGGGGTCACTTATGTATACTATCATATCATCAGCAAAGAGTGAAAGCTTGATTTCTTCCTTTCTAATTTCTATCCCCTTGATCGCCTTTTGTTGTCTTATTGCTCTAGCTAAAACTTCAAGTACTATATTGAATAAGTATGAGGAGAGCAGACAGCCTTGTCTTGTTTCCTGACTTTACTGAAATCACTTTGAGTTTCCATTTAATTTAGTATTGTCTGTCAGCTTGCTGTAAATTGCCTTTATTATGTTTAGTTATGTATTCCTGATCTCTCTAGAACCTTTATTATGAAAGGATGCTTTATTTGTCAAAGGCTTTTTCAGCATCTAATGAAATGAACATGTGTTTTTTCTTTAAGTTTGTTTTTATGATATATTACATTGACAGATTTTTGTCATGTTTCTCTGGACTTGATTTAACTTTGGTATGTGGTACCTATCCAAAAAGTTGTCCATTTCTTTCAGATTTTCCAATTTTGTGGAGTAAAGGATTTTGAAGTATGACCTGATGATTCTCTGGATTTCCTCATTGTTTGTTGTTATATCTCCCTTTTCATTTCCAGTTTTGTTAATTTGGATTATCTCTCTCAGCCTTTTGGTTAATTTGGATAAGGGAAGTCTATCTTGTTGATTGTCATAAATAATCAACTTATTTTTATTATTCTCTTTGTTTATATTTTTATTTCAGCCATCAATTTGGATGTTTTCTAGCATCTATTCCTTCTGGGTGAATTTGCTTCATTTTGTTCTAGAATTATCAGGTGTGCTGTTAAGTCACTAATGTGAAATTTCTCCATCTTCTCTATGTGAGCACTTAGTGCTATGAATTTTCCTCTGAATACTGCTTTGATATTGTCTCATAAGTTTTAGTATGTTGTACATTCATTTTTAGTGAATTTTAGGAAGCCTTTAATTTCTTTCTCTATTTGTTCCTTGACCCATTGGAGATTCCACTGAGCATTATTCAGTTTCCATTATATTGTAAGCTTTCTGTAATTTTGTTGAAATCTAACTTTGAGCCATAGTGGTCTGATAAAATACAGGAGATTGTTCCAAAGTTTTTTTATCTTTTGAAATTTGCTTTGTGACCAGTGTGTGGTTTATTTTTAAAGAAGGTTCCATGGGGTGCTGAGAAGAAGGTATATTCTTTTGTGTTAGTGTTGGATATTCTGTAGTCATCTATTAAGTTCATTTGATTCATAATGTCTGTTACTTCCCTTCTTTCTCTGTTAAGATTCTTTCTGACAGACCTGTCCATTGGTGAGAGTGGGGTGTTGCAGTCTCCCACTACTAGTGTTTGGGACTTGATGTGTGATTAAAGCTTTAGTAATATTTATTTTACAAATGTGTGTGCCCTTTTATGTGGGGCATAAATGTTCAGAATTGAGACTTAATATTTGAAGTTGACCTGTTTTTGTTATATGCAGAAGAAGGCTGGATTCTGTTGTAGTATCCATTCTGTTAGCCCATTTTTTGTTTTGTTTTTTTTGTTTGTTTGTTTTTGTTTTTTTTTCATTTTTTCGAGACAGGGTTTCTCTGTGTTGTTTTGTTTCTTGTTCTAGATCTCACTGTGTAGACCAGGCTGGCCTTGAACTCACAGAGATCCTGTCTGTTTCTGCCTGCCAAGTGCTGGGATGAAAATCGTATGCCACCACTGCATAGATAAGGCTGTGTGTTTTAATAGGCAAAGTGAGTACTTGGATATTAAGGGATATTAATGACCATTAATTGCTAATTCCTGCCATTTTTGGTGGTAATGTTGTGTGTTTCTCTTCTTTGGTATTTCTCTGAGTGGGATTATCTATTGCCTGTGTTTTCAAGAGTGTATCTAAATTCCTTTTGTTTGATTATTCCTTCTAGTGCTTTCTGTAGAGGTAGATATGTGGATGGGTATTGTTTAAATCTGGTTTTATCATGGAATATTTTGTTTGCTCCAACTATGGTGATTAAGAGTTTTGCCTCAGGGGAAGCTTTGCCCTGGAGGAGGTGGGAATGGGGTGTGGGCTGGGGGGAGTGGAGGAGGGCAGGAGGGGGAGAACAAGAGAATTCGTGGCTGATATGTAGAACTGAATGGTATTGTAAAATAAAAGAAAAGAAAGAGTTTTGCTGGATATAATAGTCTGGGTTGGCATCAATGGTCTCTTAGTTTCTGCATCATGTCTGTCCAGGACTTTCTGGCTTTCAGAGTCTCCATTGAGAAGTCAGGTGTTATTCTTATGGGTCTGCCTTTATATGGCATTTCCCTTTTTCCTTTGCAGCTCTAATATTATTTTGTTATTCTTTAGGTTTGCAGGTTTGATTATTATGTGGTGAGGGTACTTTTTTGGGTCTAGTCTAATTAGTGTTCTATAAGCTTCTTGTATCATCATAGGCATTTCCTCTTTCAGGTTTGCAAAGTTTTCTTCTATGATTTTGTTGAATATATTTTCTGTGTCTTTGAGTTGGAATTCTTATCCTCCTCCTCCTCCTCCTCCTCCTCCTCCTCCTCCTTCTTCTTCTTCTTCTTCTTCTTCTTCTTCTATTCCTATTATTTGTATGCTTTGTATTTTCATGGTGTCACAAATTTCCTGGACATTTTGTGTTATGACTTTTTTGGCTTTAGTGTTTTCTTTGACTGATTAATCTATTTCCTTTATTGTATCTTCAATGCCAGAAATTCACTTTTCCATCTCTTGCAGTCTGTTGGTTATGCTTGCACCTCTAGTTCCTGTTCATTGACTCAGATTTTGCATTTCCAGCATTCCCTCCACTTTCATCTTCTCTATTGTCCTGATTTCAGTTTTGAAATCTTGAACTGTTTCCTTCACCTGTTTAATTGCTCTTTCATGGTTTTCTTGGCTTTCTTTAGAGGATTTATTGACTTCTTCCAATTTTTTGTTTGTCTTTTCCTCAATTTCTTTAAGGGAATTTCTCATTTCATCTTTAAAGGCCTCTATCATCTTCTTAAAGTCATTTTGAGATTGATTTCTTCTGCTTCTTCTGCGTTGGGATGTCCAGATTTTCCTGATCTATAACCAATATGTTCTGATAGAGCTATATTGTTCTTTATGTTGTTGAATATATTTTTGCACTGGCATCTATCTACCTATATCTTTCTCCACTTGGTGCAAGTGGTGTCTGTGTCTGAGGGAGCCCCTGTTGGTCCAATGGGAGCTCTTGGTCTAATCAGGGGTCTTGGTCAATTTGGTGCTGATGAACTCTGTGTCTCAGGGAGCAGCTGTTAGAACACTTGGCACTTGCATGCTCTGTGTCAGTGAGCAGCTGCAGTCTCAGATGATGGTGGGTTTGGGAGGGGTGGGGCATGTGGGTTACAGGGCCTGGTGTGGGATGGTGGTAGTCTGACCTGTCTGGCAGAGCCCTGCATACTGGTGTGAAGCTGGGAATGTAATGGATGGTGGTGTGGAGGCACACAGTTGAGCCCCTGGGCCCAAAGCCTAGAGTATTTGGCTATGAGAGCAAAGACTGACCTCTTAGTCCAATCAGCACTGGTGGGCTCTGTCTCAGGAAGCAGTTGCAGTCTCCAATGGAGTGTGGGGTTTGGGGTAGATGGGGCTTGAGGGTTACAGGGTCTATGGGGGATGATGTTAGTCTGACATGTCTGAAGGAGATGTGCTTACTGGCCTGAAAGTGAGACTGCAATGGGTGGTAGCGTGGTAGCACAGGGTTTATCCTCTGAGCCCAAAGCCTAGAGGCTAGGGTGTTCAGCTATGAGGAAAAAGACTCACTCCTTAGTCTATTTGGCATTGGCAGGCTCTGAACAGATGACAATCTTATAGTCATATCAATTAATGGCATATTATTTGAGTATGGTATATCAATAAATACCATTTACTTATGAATATTTTACATTTTCATTAACAATATCACTGGAAATTTAAACTTAAATTATATGATACATAAGGAATGTACTATGATAAGGAAAAGCTTGACTTCTACTATCCTTTTTTTTTGCCTTCAAGTCCACACCCATTGCTATTATGCTGGATAACATATCAAAGATTAATTTTCCTCATCAGCAAAACAGAAACAAGCCCAGTACTTTTCTCATTCATTCATGAATGCTTTCAAAATTTGCATCATAAGCATGCTCTATGTGTCTGATATGATTTGATGAATGAATCCTTTGCTGATGAAAGAAACATTCACCTTTCTAAATGTATTAGATGCATATTTCAGGCTTCTTTACAAAAAGGAAATTTATCGAACTGTCACAGTTATGAAATAAAATACAGAGTTCAGAGCATGGAGAAAGTAGTAGACTGAACATGCTCAGCATAATATGCCAGGCCACGAGGTCAAGAGTTTTGTGCCCAGATCATGACCCCCAGAGAGACCACTAAAGACAAGCATGCTGGAATGCAAAAGCAAGGTTTACTTCTGGATATTCAAGCCTAGGCAGGGAATTCATCCAATACATCCAATGCAGTGGAGGCTGGAGGAAGTGTCCACCTATCTGCAAGCTCAACTTTTAAAGGGAAAAATCACAAGGTTACATCATTTAGGGGTGCTAGTATGGGTACAATTCTGATTGGCTCACTTCTAAGGACTTCTAGAAACTACTTCTAAGGGAGTGGTTGCCCGCCACTATTTCTCATTGACTGCCCTCAGGTGGGGGCATTTCTGTGGTCAGTTACCCTGGAAACCAGGGAGAGGACATTCCATAGTCCGGCAGGTATTACCTCATGACTACCTTGTGACACTGTACTTTTACAATTCCTGGTTTCTGGAATCTGGACTGACTTGTTTCAGAAACTATTGGCCTATTCCTAGAAGGAGAAATCTTAGGCCTTAAATTTTGGGTGAAAGCATTTTGGTCTTATTTCTAAGATGGCTCATTTTGGTCTCTCACAAAAAGAAAAAAAAGAAGAACAAGAGAGAGGAGCGTAGAAAGAGAGTGGCAAAAAGACCAGGAGAGTCAAGAAGGAGCATGTTACACAGGAATCAAAAGCTGGGGAAGGTAAGCCCATGATCTAGAGAAGTTTAGGGTAGAGCTTTGAATGGGAGGAGCTGAGAGGGGCCAAGAATCCAGATATCTGAGTGGACTCCAACAAATACTTGCCCAGAATGCTTGGAGGCCAGCATGCACTTTGTAGTGCTAATAGGCAACACAATTAGCCATTTGTCCTGAGTTTCTTTTGGGCCTGACATATCAGCCTTTTTGGTGATGATAATGTAATCTATTCTGTAACTTCTTAGCTGAAATTAGGACACTATCAGAACCTACACAGGTTGGAGTGCTGACAAAAGTTTAGGAGAAAGGAAAGGAATTCAGGCTTCCTAGGTTCGGTATGACCATCTGTGGCTAGCAAAGTGCAGGTGACTTTGGAAAAGTCTGAAATTTCTGGTTAAGCCAGAGGCTCAGCCCAGTTAGAAATGCTATCAAAAGCATCTAGCTTACATTGGTTTTCAGTAAATCTAGGACTAGCTAGCTGGTGTTGATTTGTAGTAGTTTGCAGTCTTTCAGTGATTAAAAAATCTCCTTGGACAGGTATAGACTAGAGAAGTAAGGTAAAGTTAAGGAGCTTAGTGGAAAAATCTTTTTCTTTGGTGTACCATTGAAACTTCCAGACCTGTTTTCCTGGTAGCTGGAATGTGGAACTAGTCCAAAGACTGGGGGTAGCAGAAAGAGACAGAGAGAGAGAGAGAGAGAAAGACAGAGACACACAGAGAGAGACAGACAGACAGACAGACGGACAGACAGAAACAGAGACAGAGAGACTACACTTAAGTATAGAAAGTAGGCAAGTGGGGCAGCTTAAGCTGTTGATTGAGAGGAGTCCATACCTGGAGTCTGTTTGACCTGTGACAGGTGGATCCAGGTCATGACTCATTGAAACTTGTATGAATTTTTTAAGTTCATGAAAAGAGATAAAAGTTTTTTGAGGTATAAGCATTGCTACTGATTATAATCTGTACTGAAATACTTACTGTACAGAATGCGGTTTACAGGTGTCTGCAAAACAGCTAGAGTAGACTCATGCCTTAGAGTCATATCAAAAACTGCGTTTTGGGGTTAAAGGCATGAATATTTTTTCCTCTGGTCAGAAGGATGGATACATAAATTTTAGAATCAGATGTTTTCAGCAGAATGAGAAGCACTTTTAAGTCTATACCTAGCAAACAACCAAAGGAGTTTTAAATTTTGAGCTTGGGACTATGATGATAGTAGTGAGTACTTTACCAAGGAGATTAACAGTTTATCAAAACTCCGTTGATTAACTCTTAACATTTAAAATCTTAGTAAAACAATAGTATAGAAAGAGAAAAATACGAAACATTTCTCATTTTTTAATATTCTTCATATACCTTAAATCACTTTCTTAGACCCTCATAACTTAAGCATTCACATCCTCAGACCTTTACAACTTGCATTTTCATACTTGAAATTACTTTCTTTCTTTTTTTTTATTTAATGCCAAATGTCATTTATTGAAGGAGGGAGGAGGACTTAAATAGAGGCTTACAGCACAATGGGAGAACCCTAGAGGGCAGACATTTACTACCAATGTTTTACAATCCTGCATCTAAGCTGTTAACAGCCATTATGCAGGATACACAGACAAAGAACTTCCCTTCAGTATTCAGGAGGGTGGAACCCGGCAGGGAATTAGCATAGGGAGGATATCAAGGTCAAGGTCAGCAAGCAAGTCAATAGTTACCCAAAATGGGGCCAGGGCCCTATAGGTCCCCCTTTTACTAAAAAATGAGCTTCTGACTTAGGTTGCGTTGGACATCAGCAGGTCACCTTACCCGTCATGGAGACACCTGCCCAGAAGCCAGCTTTTTCAAGTATGTCTGAGTATGTGTCACCCTGACACCTGGGAGATTAAGGATAACCCTGAAGATCACTGACCTCCATTTGTTAACCGTAGCATACCAGCTAAACCTTTTCATTTTCACAATCCTCTTCAAGCTGGTGTAGTACCTACTTTTCAGGAGTGGCTCTGTGCAACATATATTGGCCTCCTGAAATTCATTTAGCCCCCCTTTGAAGATACCCTAAAATTTATGAACCTGAATGTAGCCATTATAAGACCATTATTTATGCTCCTTATGAGCTGCCTGTTTTTCTTCATGGTTCTTAGTTGTTCTTTTGCAGAGCTGCCAGCTTAAGTCATGCTGGCATCAAGAAAAATGGGACTTGGTGGTTCATGTTCCTGGAGTTGTATCCATGCCAGTGGATGCCCACATACCCCAGGAGAGAATTTGACATTGCTGATTCCATTGTTGCTGTTATAGCAGTGGTGGCCACCTCTGCTACTGGTTCTGGGATTACCATTTCATAATTGCTTACTACAGCTAGCACAGTGAAGACCCTGGCAGCAAAAGTAGCTACCACAGTTGAAATTACTTTCTTAGACACACTGTCTTAGTTATGGTTTCTATTGCTGTGAAGAGACACCATGGCCATATCAATTCTTATAAAGGAAAGCATACATAGTTTCAGATGATTAGTCCATTTCATCAGGGTGGGAAGCATGGAAGTGTGTAGGTAGACATGGTGCTGAAGAAGGAGATGAGAATCCATCATCTTGATCTGCAGAGAACAGGACTTAAACTGTCTCCCATGCTGGGAATAGCTTGAGCATACACAAATAATATCTTTATCCAGCTCCAAATCAGCCAACAATGCAAGTCATATCATGTTCCAAACAGCTGTGTCCAAAATCATTGAGGAAGAAATGTTATGATAGAAAGAAATGTGCAAGTTTAATATTAAAATGTTAAAATTCATCCAATAAGAAAACAAAAAATCAAAATGTAAACAAAAATTGCAGCTGAGTATGAACAGCCATGGTAACCATAAAAATGACAAGTCTCTGAAAACAAACCTTCATACTTAACTCATTCTTGGTGTCATTTGGCCCAAATATGTTAAAACAATACATTTCATACTTTGTAATTAATTTAATTAAGATAAAAAATATAAATCAACACATGAACATCATTAGAGTGGAGACTTTGAAAGCCAGAAGGACCTGGACAGATATAATGCAGACACTAAGAGACCATAGATGTCAGCCCAGACTAATATACCCAGCAAAATTTTCAATCATCATAGATGAAATGAACAAGGCATTCCAAGACAAAGCCAGATTCATACAATACTTATCCACAAACCCAGCCCTACAGAAAGCACTAGAAGGAAAATTCCAACCGAAGGAAGACAGACACACACTCGAAAACACAGGCAATAGATAAAGCCACAACAGTAAACCCCAAAGAAGAGAAGTACACACACACTACCACCAAAAATAACAGGGATGAACAATTACTGGTCATTAATATCCCTTAATATCAACGGACTTAATTCACCTATAAAAAGACATAGGCTTACAGAATGGATAGGAAAGCAGGACCCATCTTTCTGCTGCATACCAGAAACACATCTCAAACTCAAAGACAGACAGTACCTAAGAATAAAAGGCTGGGAAAAGACTTTCCAATCAAATAGTCTTAAGAAACAAGCAGGGGTAGCCATCCTGATATCCAACAAAATAGACTTCAACTAAAATCAATCAAAAGAGATCAAGAATGGCATTACATACTCATGACAGGAAAGATCCACCAATATGAAGTTTCAATTCTGAACATTTATGCCCCAAACACAAGGGTACCCACATATGTAAAAGAAACATTACTAAAGCTTAAACCACATATAAAACCACACACATTAATAGTGGGAGATCTTAACACCCCACTTTGACCACTGGACAGATCTCCCAAATCAAAACTTAACAGAGAAATAAAGGACTTAACTGATGTCATGACCCAAATGGATCTAATAGAAATCTACAGAACATTCCATCCTAACAAAAAAGAATATACATTCTTCTCAGCTCCCAATGGACCTTTCTCTAAAATTGACCACATACTTGGCCACAAAGCAAATCTCAACAGATACAAAACAATTGGAATAACCTCCTGTGTTCTATCAGACCACCATGGTTTAAAGCTAGATTTCAGCAACAACAAAAACTAGAGAAAACATACAATCTCATGGAAACTGAATAATGCTCAACTGAATCACCAATGGGTTAAGGAAGAAATGAAGAAAGAAATTAAAGACTTCCTAGAGATCAATGAAAATGAAGACACCACATACCCAAACTTATGGGACACTATGAAAGCAGTGCTAAGAAGGAAATTCATAGCATTAAATGCCCACATAAAGAAGTTGGAGAAATCTCACACTAGTGACTTAGCAGCACACCTGAAAGCTCTAGAACAAGAAGAAGCAAAGTCTCCCAAGAAGAATAGACACCAGGAAGTTATCAAAGTGAGAGGTGAAATTAATAAAATAGAAACTAAGAGAATAATACAAAAATTAATGAAACAAAGAGTTGGTTCTTTGTGAAAATCAACAAGATAGACAAGTCCTTATCCAAACTGACCAAAAGCCAGAGAGAGAATCCAAATCAACAAAATCAGAAATGAAAAGGGGGATATAACAACAGACATTGAAGAAATCCAGAGAATTGTCAGGTCATATTTCAAAAACCTCTACTCCACAAAACTGGAAAACCTAAAAGAAATGGACAATATTCTGGATAGGTACCACATACCTAAGTTAAATCAAGACCAGATAAACTATTTAAATAGTCCAATAAACCCTAAGGAAATAGAAACAGTCATTAAAAGTCTCACAACAAAAAAAAGCCCTGGAACAGACGGTTTCAGCCAGAATTCTACCAGATCTTCAAAGAAGAGTTAATACCAATACTCTCTAAATTGTTCCACATAATAAAAACAGAAGGGACATTACCAAACTCCTTCTATGAGGCTACAATTACCCTGATTCCCAAACCAAACAAGTATACAACAAAGAAAGAGAACTACAGACTGATCTCCCTCATGAACATTGATGCAAAAGTACTCAATAAAATACTGGCAAACAGACTCCAAGAACACATTAGAACAATTATCCACTATGATCAAGTAGGCTTCATCCCAGGGATGCAAGGGTGGTTCAACATAAGAAAGTCTGTCAATGTAATATACCATATAAACAAACTCAAAGAAAAAAACCACATGATCATCTCACTAGATGCAGAAAAGGCATCTGACAAAATCCAAAACCCCTTCATGATAAAAGTCTGGGAGCGATCAGGAACACAGGGAACATACCTAAACATAATAAAGGCAATATATAGCAAACCAACAGCCAACATCAAATTAAATGGAGAGAAACTCAAAGCAATTCCACTAAAATCAGGAACGAGGCAAAGCTGTCCACTCTCCCCATACTTATTCAATATAGTACTTGAAGTTCTAGTCAGAGCAATAAGACAACATAAGGAGATTAAGGGGATACAAATTGGAAAGGAAGATCCTGCCCCTGACTTCCCTTCTGGACCAGAGGTGAGTAGCCAGGTCCGACCTGTATCCCATCCCTGGGCACCAGCCACTCCGGGAAATCCTGCCCAACTTGGCCACAGGCTCTGGCCACCGGGCGGTTCCCCTCTAGCCCCACCAGGAGGGATCCCCTTCTCCAAGCCCCCCCCCCCCCCCCGCAGCCCCTGCAATCTCCGCGCCCTGCCCCCACACCCATCTGCTGGAGACCCCAGCCACTTCCTGAGACTTAGAGACCGGTCCCCAGCTCCCATCCTGCCCCCGACTTCCCTTCTGGACCAGAGGTGAGTATCTGGGTCCAACCCGGACCCCATACCTGGGCAACAGCCACTCCGGGAAGACCTGCCCAACTTGGCCACAGGCTCTGGCCACCGGGCAGGTCCACTTCTAGCCCCACCGGGAGGGATCCCCTTCTCCAAGCCCCCCGGCAGCCCCTGCAACCTCTGCACCCTGCCCCCACGCCCATCTGCCAAAGACCCCAGCTACTTCCTGAGACTTAGAGACTGGCCCCCAGCTCCCATCCTGCCACCAACTTCCCTTCTGGACCAGAGGTGAGTAGCCGGTCTGACCCGGACCCCATCCCTGGGCACCAGCCACTCCGGGGAATCCTGTCCAACTTGGCCACAGGCTCTGGCCACCGGGCGGGTCCCCTTCTAGCCCCACTGGGAGGGATCCCCTTCTCCAAGCCCCCCAGCAGCCCCTGCAATCTCCGCGCCCTGCCCCCACGCCCATCTGCCTGAGACCCCAGCCACTTCATGAGACTTAGAGACCCGCCCCCAGCTCCCATCCTGCCCCAGACTTCCCTTCTGGACCACAGTACCCTGATAAGACCAAGAAGGAACCACGGGGAGATGGGCAGACATCAAGGCAGAAGTACATACAACAAAATGAAGAGCAAAACAGCATCACCAGAACCTAGCCTGCCTCCAACATCTAGACCTGAATACCAAAAATTGGAAGAAGCAGAAGAAAGTAGCCTTATGAGTAACTTCATGAAGAAGGTAGAGGCTTGTGTAGAGGAAAAGACAAGAAAATTGGAAGAACGCTGTAAACAACTAGAGGAAAGGGCAAACAAATTGGAAGAAAACAATAAAGCCCTCCAAGAAAACAATAAAGCCCTCCAAGAAAACAATAAACTCCTGGAAGAAAACAATAAAGTCCTGCAAGAAAACAATAAAGCACTGATTGAAAATCATGAAAAAGTAATGAAACAAACAAAGGAAACAGTCCAAGAACTGAAAAGGAAAATTGAAAAAATAAAGAAGACACAAACAGAGGGAATGCTGGAAATAGAAAACCTGAGTAGAAGATCGGGAACTTCAGATGCAAGTATAACCAACAGAATGCAAGAGATGGAAGAGAGGATTTCTGGCATTGAAGACACAGTAGAAGAAATAGTTTCATCAGTTGAAGGAAACACTAAATCCAACAAAGTCATGAACCAAAATGTCCAAGAAATTTGGGACACCATGAAAAGACCAGCCTACGAATTATAGGGATAGAAGAAGGTGAAGAATAGCAACTCAAAGGCACAGAAAATATATTCAACAAAATTATAGAAGAAAACTTTCCCAACTTAAAGAAGGAAATGCCTATGAAGATACAAGAAGCCTATAGAACACCAAACAGACTAGACCCCAAAAAAAGTCCCCTCAACACATAATAATTAAACAACTAAATGTACAGAATAAAGAAAGAATATTAAGAGCAGCCAAGGAAAAAGGCCAAGTGACCTATAAAGGTAAACCCATCAGAATAACACCCGATTTCTCAATGGAGACTTTGAAAGCCAGAAGGACCTGGACAGATATAATGCAGACACTAAGAGACCATGGATGTCAGCCCAGACTAATATACCAGCAAAACTTTCAATCATCATAGATGGAAGGAACAGGACATTCGAAGACAAAGCCAGATTTAAACAATACCTATTCACAAACCCAGCCCTACAGAAAGCAGTAGAAGGAAAATTCTAACCGAAGGAAGTCAGATACACACTCGAAAACACAGGCAATAGATAAAGTCACAACAGTAAACCCCAAAGAAGAGAAGTACACTCACACTACCACCAAAAATAATGGGGATGAAGAATCACTGGTCATTAATATCCCTTAATATCAACGGACTTAATTCACCTATAAAAAGACATAGACTTACAGAATGGATACGAAAGCAGGACCCATCTTTCTGCTGCATACAAGAAACACATCTCAAATTCAAAGACAGACACTACCTAAGAATAAAAGGCTAGGAAAAGACTTTTCAATCAAATGGTCTTAAGAAACAAGCAGTGGTAGCCATCCTGATATCCAACAAAATAGACTTCAAAATAAAATCAATCAAAAGAGATCAAGAAGGACATTATATCCTCGTCACAGGAAAGATCGACCAAGATGAAGTTTCAATTCTGAACATATATGCCCCAAACACAAGGGCACCCACATATGTAAACGAAACATTACTAAAGCTTAAACCACATATAAAACCACACACATTAATAGTGGGAGATCTCAACACCCCACTTTCACCACTGGACAGATCTCCCAAATCAAAACTTAACAGAGAAATAAAGGACTTAACTGATGTCATGACCCAATTGGACCTAATAGATATCTACAGAACATTCCATCCTAACAAGAAAGAATATACCTTCTTCTCAGCACCCCATGGACCTTTCTCTAAAATTGACCACATACTTGGCCACAAAGCAAATCTCAACAGATACAAAACAATTGGAATAACCTCCTGTGTTCTATCAGACCACCATGGTTTAAGGCTAGATTTCAACAACAGCAAAAACTACAGAAAATCTAAAATCTCATGGAAACTGAATAATGCTCAACTGAATCACCAATGGGTTAAGGAAGAAATGAAGAAAGAAATTAAAGACTTCCTAGAGATCAATGAAAATGAAGACACCACATACCCAAACTTATGGGACACTATGAAAGCAGTGCTAAGAGGGAAATTCATAGCACTAAATGCCCACATAAAGAAATTGGAGAATCCCACACTAGTGACTTAGCAGCACATCTGAAAGCTCTAGAACAAGAAGAAGCAAAGTCTCCCAGGAAGAATAGACACCAGGAAATTATCAAAGTGAGAAGTGAAATTAATATATTAGAAACTAAGAGAATAATAAAAAAAATTAATGAAACAAAGAGTTGGTTCTTTGAGAAAATCAACAAGATAGACAAGCCCTTATACAAACTAACCAAAAGACAGAGAGAGAGAATCCATATCAACAAAATCAGAAATGAAAAGGGGGACATAACAACAGACATTGAGGAAATCCAGAGAATTATAAGGTCATATCTCAAAAACCTCTACTCCACAAAACTGGAAAACCTAAAAGAAATGGACATTTTTCTGGATAGGTACCACATACCTAAGTTAAATAAAGACCAGATAAACTATTTAAATAGTCCAATAACGCCTAAGGAAATAGAAACAGTCATTAAAAGTCTCCCAACCAAAAAAAGCCCAGGACCAGATGGTTTCAGTGCAGAATTCTACGAGATCTTCAAAGAAGAGTTAATACCAATACTCTCTAAATTGTTCCACATAATAGAAACAGAAGGAACATTACCAAACTCCTTCTATGAGGCTACAATTACCCTGATTACTACACCTAACAAGGATGAAACAAAGAAAGAGAACTACACACCGATCTCCCTCATGAACATTGATGCAAAAATACTCAATAAAATACTGGCAAACAGACTCCAAGAACACATCAGAACAATTATCCACCATGATCAAGTAGGCTTCATCCCAGGGATGCAAGGGTGGATCAACATATGAAAGTCCATCAATGTAATACACCTTATAAACAAACTCAAAGAAAAAAACCACATGATCATCTCACTAGATGCAGAAAAGGCATCTGACAAAATCCAACACCCCTTCATGATAAAAGTCTTGGAGCGATCAGGAATACAGGGAACATACCTGAACATAATAAAGGCAATATATAGCAAACCAACAGCCAACATCAAATTAAATGGAGAGAAACTCAAAGCAATTCCACTAAAATCAGGAATGAGACAAGGGTGTCCACTCTCCCCATACTTATTCAACATAGTACTTGAAGTTCTAGCCAGAGCAATAAGACAACATAAGGAGATTAAAGGGATTCAAATTGGAAAGAAAGAAGTCAACCTTTCCCTATTTGCAGATGACATGATAGTATACTTGAGTGACCCCAAAGATTCCACCCAGGAATTGATAAAGCTTATAAACACCTTCAGCAACATAGCAGGATACAAGATCAACTCAAAAAAATCAGTGGCCCTTCTATATACAATGGACAAAGAAGCCAAGAAGGCAATTAGAGATACATCACCCTTTACAATAGCCAAAAATGACATAAAATACCTTGGGGTAACACTAACAAAGCAAGTGAAGGATCTATATGACAAGAACTTTAAGTCCCTGAAAACAGAAATTGAAGAAGATGTCAGAAAATGGAAAGATCTCCCATGCTCATGGATAGGCAGGGTTAACATAGTAAAAATGGCAATCTTACCAAAAGCAATTTACAGATTCAATGCAATTCCCATCAAAATACCAACACAATTCTTCACAGACCTGGAAAGAATAATACACAGCTTCATATGGAAAAACAAAGAACCCAGGATAGGTAAAAGAAACCTGTACAATAAAAAAACTTCTGGAGGCATCACAATCCCTGACTTCAAGCTCTACTATAGAGATACAGTCATAAAAACAGCTTGGTATAGGCATAAAAACCGACATGTGGAACAATGGAATCGAATTGAAGACCCTGACATTATCCCACACACCTATGGACATATAATTTTTGACAAAGAACCCAAAAGTGTACAATGGAAAAAAGAAAGCATCTTCAACAAATGGTGCTGGCATAACTGGATATCAACATGTAGAAGGCTGCAAATAGATCCATATCTGTCACCATGCGCAAACCTTAAGTCCAAGTAGATCAAAGACCTCAACATAAATCCAGCTACTCTGAACCTGCTAGAAGGGAAAGTAGGAAATAGTCTTGAACACACTGGCATAGGAGATCACTTCCTAAATATAACAACAGTAGCGCAGACACTGAGACAAACAATCAATCAATGGGACCTCTTGAAACTGAGAAGCTTTTGTAGACCAAAGGATACGGTCAACAAGGCAAAGCGACAGCCTACAGAATGGGAAAAGATCTTCAACAACCACACTTCTGACAGAGGACTGATATCCAGAATATATAAGGAACTCAAGAAATTAGACATCAAAACGACCAACAGTCTAATTGAGAAATGGACTTCAGAATTAAACAGAGAATTCTCAACAGAGGAAACCCAAATGGCTGAAAGACATTTAAGGAATTGCTCAACATCCCTAATCATCAGGGAAATGCAAATCAAAACAACTCTGAGATACCACCTTACGCCTGTCAGAGTGGCTAAGATAAAAAACACTCAAGACACTTTATGCTAGAGAGGATGTGGAACTAGGGGAACTCTCCTCCACTGCTGGTGGGAATGCAAGCTTGTACAACCACTTTGGAAATCAATATGGCGCTTTCTTAGAAAATTGGAAATCAATCTCCCCCAAGATCCAGCTATACCACTCCTGGGCATATACCCAAGAAATGCTCAATCATACCACAAGAGCACTTGCTCAGCTATGCTCATATCAGCATTGTTTGTAACAGCCAAAACCTGGAAACAACCACATGCCCTTCAACTGAAGAATGGATAAATAAATTGTGGCACATATACACAATGGAATACTACTCAGCAGAGAAAAACAATGACATCATACGGTTTGCAGGCAAATGGATGGATCTAGAAAAAATCATCCTGAATGAGGTAACCCAGACTCAGAAAGACAAATATGGTATGTACTCACTCATAAGAAGATTCTAGATGTGGAACAAGAATGACTGGGCTGCTACTCACATCACCAGTGAGGCTACCTGGAAAACGGGACACCAAAAAAAGACATGGAGAAATGGTTGAGATCTGCATGAACAGCCTGGTCATGAGTGGGAACAATGAAGGGCGATGGTCGAGGGAAAGAGAGTGGGAGATCCTAGCTGGATCAAGAAAATAGAGGGAGAACAAGGAATAGGAGACCATGGTAAATGAAGACCACATGAGAAGGTGAGAAGGGGAGTAAGCAGAGAGCTAGGGAGGCCCATGGAGATCCACAAAGATACCCCCGCAAAAGACTGCTGGCAATGGTCGAGAGACTTCAGGAACTGACCTACTCTGGTGATGGGATGGCCAGACACCCTGATAGTTGTGCCATAAACCCCATCCAAGGACTGAGGAATGTGAATGCAGACATCCATGGCTGGGCCCCTGGTGGAGCACTGGGAGTCTAATTAGTGAGAAAGAAGAGGGTTTATATGAGTGAGAATTGTTGAAGCCAAGGTTGGATAAAGCACCGGGACAAATAACCAAATGAATGGAAGCACAGGATCTATGTACCAAAGGCTGAGGGGCCCCCAACTGGATCAGGCCCCCTGAATGCGTGAGACAGTCATTTGGCTTGATCTGTTTGGGAGGCAGCTGTGCATTGGTGCCGGGTCCTGGGCTCATTGCATGAGTTGGCTGTTTGAATCCTGGGACTTATGCAGGGACACTTGGCTCGGTATGGAAGGCTGGGAATGGACCTGCCTGGACTGAGTCTACCAGGTCGATCCCGGTCCTGGGGGGAGACCTTGATCTGGAGGAGGTGGGAATAGGGGGTGTGCTGGGGGGAGGGGGGGCAAGAGAGGGAGAACAGGGGAATCTGTGGCTATTATGTTGAACTGAATGGTGTTGTAAAATAATAAAAAAAATTAAAAGAAAAATATCAAATGAAAAGAAAAAAAACAAATTGGAAAGGAAGAAGTCAAGCTTTCCCTATTTGCAGATGACATGATGGTATACCTGAGTGACCTCAGAGATTCTACCCAGAAAGTGATAAAGCTTATAACCACCTTCAGCAACATAGCAGGATACAAGATCAACTCAAAAAAATCAGTAGGCCTCCTATGTACAATGGACAAAGAAGCTGAGAAGGCAATTAGAGATACATCACCCTTTACAATAGCCAAAAATGACATAAAATACCTTGGGGTAACACTAACAAAGCAAGTGAAGGACCTATATGACAAGAACTTTAAGTCCCTGAAAAAAGTAATTGAGGAAGATGTCAGAAAATGGAAAGATCTCCCATGCTCATGGATAGGCAGGACTACCATAGTAAAAATGGCAATTTTACCAAAAACAATCTACAGATTCAATGCAATCCCCATCAAAATACCAACACAATTCTTCACAGACCTGGAAAGAATAATACTCAATTTCATATGGAAAAACAAAAAAACCCAGGATAGCCAAAAGAATCCTGTACAATAAAACAACATCTGTAGGCATCACGATCCCTGACTTCAAGCTCTACTATAGAGATACAGTCATAAAAACAGCTTGGTATTGGCATAAAAACCGACATGTGGACCAATGGAATTGAATTGAAGACCCCGATATTAACCCACACACTTATGAACATATAATTTTTGACAAAGAAACCAAAAGTGTACAATGGAAAAAAGAAAGCATCTTCAACAAATGGTGCTGGCATAACTGGATATCAATGTGTAGAAGGTTGCAAATAGATCCATATCTGTCACCGTGCACAAAACTTAAGTCCAAGTGGATCAAGGACCTCAACATAAATCCAGCTACTCTGAACCTGCTAGAAGAGAAAGTAGGAAGTAGTCTTGAACACATTGGCATAGGAGATCACTTCCTAAATATAACACCAGTAGCATAGGCACTGAGAGAAACAATCAATCAATGGGACCTCTTGAAAGTGAGAAGCTTTTGTAGAGCAAAGGATACGGGTCAACAAGGCAAAGCGACAGCCTACAGAATGGGAAAAGATCTTCAACAACCCCACTTCTGACAGAGGACTGATATCCAGAATATATAAGGAACTCAAGAAATTAGACATCAAAACGACCAACAGTCCAATTAAGAAATGGGCTATAGAACTAAACAGAGAATTCTCAACAGAGGAAACTCAAATTGCTGAAAGACATTTAAGGAATTGCTCAACATCCCTAATCATCAGGGAAATGCAAATCAAAACATCTCCTAGATACCACCTTATGCCTGTCAGAATGGCTAAGATAAAAAACACTCAAGACACTTTATGCTGGAGCGGATGTGAAACTAGGGGAACTCTCCTCCACTGCTGGTGGGAATGCAAGCTTGTACAACCACTTTGGAAATCAATATGGCGCTTTCTTAGATAATTGGGAATCATTCTCCCCCAAGATCCAGCTATACCACTCTTAGGCATATACCCAAGAAATGCTCAATCATACCACAAGAGCACTTGCTCAGCTGTGTTTATATCAGCATTGTTTGTAATAGCCAAAACCTGGAAAAATCCTAGATGCCTTTCAACTGAAGAATGGATAAATAAATTGTGGCACATATACACAATGGAATACTACTCAGCAGAGGAAAACAATGACATCATGAGGTTTGCAGGCAAATGGATGGATCTAGAAAAAATCATCCTGAGTGAGGTAACCCAGACTCAGAAAGACAAATATGGTATGTACTCACTCATAAGAAGATGCTATCCTGGTGTTCTTGTTTCATGTGAGGGCATACTTAGGGAACTTACACTCCAAATTCAATGTAGCATCCCAAATCACTCCAGGTTGAAGTTGAAAATCAAGAGGGGAATTGTTACCATTATAGAATGAAAGATTATATCATAACTCTAGAGCATATGTAAGAAATCCTTTTTCACAGGATATGTTAAGAATTTCATAAAAGAGCTGGAGAAATGGCTCATTGTTTACAGAGGGGTCCTGCTTTGCAGAGGACCTAATTTCCATTCCTATCACCCATTTCAGGTGGCTCATAACTACCATACAACTCTAAGAGATCAATCAACCTCTTCTTTGCTCCTTGTGAACTGCACACATGCACACACACACACACCTACACACAAAAAAATTAAATATGAAATGTGATATATAATGTAAAGAAGTAAGAGGGATCCTTCAGATTTTAAAATGTTTTATTTACACTGAGTTGCTTTCATTTGCATATCTGAGTGTGAGTATAAACCTTGGTGCATGAGTAAAAGTCTGAAGACAGTTTGCAGGATCAGTTCTCTCCTTCCACATAGGTTCAGGGGATCAAACTCTGATCCTCACAATTGGCCACAACCGCCTTTACCAGCTGAGTGATGTTGCCTGTGAAATAGCATGGGGGGCCATACACTGTAGCATGGAAGTCCTAATAGATGTCACAACCCCAAAAGGGAACAATTCTCTCTCCCAAGCAGTTAGAGCGCTTCAATATGGGACTTGTCCTAGAGATCATGTGCCCCATCGATGACAGACTTCTGCTGCTTGAACCCCTGCAGGTGTCCACAGCTACTGTGATTTCATATTTGCTGCATCATGATGAACACATTAAGATATACTATGAGCACTTTTGGAAATTAATTGTTCAACAAATGGTTTCTTCTTGGTTTCCCTATAACCTCTGACCTTAACCCATTTCTTACTAAACATCCATAATATAAATATTCTCTTTATACAGAACTCTAAACTTAGGTCTGATCTTTCCATCATGCTTAGTCTAGTAGTTCCTTTTAATTTTATATATTATAATTTGATATATTCTCTTCATTACATCAACTAGGGATTTTTTTTGTTAAATGTTTTTTGAGACAGGGACAAACTATATAGCCCTGTCTGGTTGTCAAACCTCAATTAAGAGCAGGCTGCCCTTGAACTCATAGAGATTCTCCTGCCTCAACATTCTAGGTACTGGTCAACCATGCCTGGCTATTTTTAAGTTATAGCTACGTGATTGAGGAGGTTTTGGAGGAAGGTTTTTGCGCATGAGTACATTTGCACAGGAGACCAGAAGCCGTCATATATGCTCAAGCTGTTTTTGTAGAAGGTTGTGAGCTCCCCAACCTGGATCTAGATATTGAACTCTGGAACACTGGAAGAGCAGCAAGCAATTTTAACCTCTTAGTCATATATCCAGTCTCAGTATATTTTCTAACTCTTTAAACAATTTTATCTATTGAAACAATAGAGTGTGAAGTCTGTTAGAAATATGTTTAAAATGATCCAAAATTCTGTGTTTCTGAGAATCCGTAGAAATCTTGACATAATATCCAAGAAGAGGAATTTGAAAATACTGGGAAACTTTTTTTCCATATTGGTAATATTCTTAAATGTATCGGAATTTGATGAATAAACACAATTCTTTTAAATTAAAATTAATATAAATACCGTGTTACAAGTAATCTGAAGGGAAACCAGGGATGTGTACTAACTAGAGAGGGAATGTAGATACATACAGGTAAAGAAAAAAATGACAAATCAAATGTATGTATAAAATATCATAAGGAATCATACTATAAAGAAATTAACATATGACAGATAAGCATATAATTTCTATGAAAATTTCTTTTTTTAAATGTGTTAAAATTTTACATTTTATTTTTTGTAAAATTTCATCAAATATCATAATGAGTGTAAAATAGCTCATTAAATATCCATAGGTTAATGCGGGCTTATTTCAGGGGATTACAAAGCCATTGGATTTATCATCTTCATATGAAGGATCACCTGGTATAAAATGTAGAATTTCCAGTTTCAGATTTAGTAAATCTAACATATTTACAAAATAGAAATTCTTCCCACATTTGAGGGGTAGGTTTGAAAATCAAATATCAATAAAATAATCACAGCCAATATTCATTTTATGGATTAAAATGGGCTTCATCTGAAGTTGAGTTGGGGAATATAAAGGTAAAATTCTAAAGAATTAGTAATTTTAAAGCCATTAGAATCTATGACAATCACCTTGTCCTCCACTCACCATCAAAGGCATAAAAATATGTTAAGATGTGTATGAAAATAATGCAGTTGGTTTTTAGTTTCTTTTTTTTCTTTTTTATTATTTAGAAATTTTCAATTCATTTTACATGCCAACCACAGATCACCTTCTCTCCCCTTCCCATCAAGCATTCTCCAAACCCACCCTCCATCCCCACCTCCTCCAGGGCAAGGCCGCCCATGGAGAGTCAGCAGAGCCTGGTACATTCAGTTGAGTCAAGTTCAAGCCCTTCCCCCTGCACCAACGCTGTGTAAGGTGTCCAACCTTAGGTACTGGGTTTTAAAAAGCCCACTCATTCACCAGGGATGGATCCTGATCCTGCTGTAAGGAGGCCCCATGAACAGTTCAAACAAAACCACTGTCTTGACTATACAGTCCAGTCCAATGGGGGCTCCAAAGCTATTGGTCCACAGTTCATGAGTTCCCACTAGTTAGGTTTTGTTGTCTCTTTAGGTTTCCCCATCATAACCTTGACATCCTTTGCTCACAGAATTCCTCTTCTCTCTCATTGACTGGACTCCTGGCGTTCAACCTGGTGCTTGGCTGTGGATATCTGCAACTGCTTCCATAAGTTCCTGGATGAAGGCTCCATGATCACTGCTAGGGTATTCCCAATCTGATTACTGGAGTAGGCCAAATAAGGTATCCTCTCCACTACTGCTAGTAGTCTAAGGTGGAGTCATCCATGTGGATTCCTGATAAATTCATAGCAACCTATTTCTCCAAATTCCCATGGTTTCTCCATCTATCATGATATCTTTTTCCTTGCTCTCCCAATCTGTCTCTGAGCAAGCTTGCCTATTCTTTCTCTTATGTTCTCATGCCCCATCCCCTACTCTCCCTTACCTCCCTCCAGCCCCAGTTTGCTCATGCAGATTTCATCTATTTCTCATTCACAGGACAATCCATCCATACCTCTTAGGGTCGTCCTTGTTTGCTAACTTCTTTGGAGCTGTGAGTTGTAGTGTGGTTATCGTTTGCTTTACATCTAGTCTCCATTTATGAGTAAAGGAATACATACCATGTTTTTCCTTCTGAGTAGGGGTGACCTCACTCAGGATGATATTGTCTAGTTCCATCCATTTGCCTGCAAATATCATGATGTTAGTGTTTTTCTATGCTGACTACTACTCCATTATGTATATGTGCCACATTTTCTTTATCCATCTGTTCTTTGGTTGAGGGGCATCTAGATTGCTTCCTGGTGCTGACCATTATGAATAATGCTGCTTGAGAAAGGTTGCTTCCCAATTTTCTGAGAAACAGCTGTACGGATTTCCAAAGTGGCTGTAAACTTTTGCATTCCCCCCAACAGTGGAGGAATGTTCTCCTTGCTCCACATCCTCTCCAACATAGGCTATCATCAGTGGTTTTTTTTATCATAGCCATTATGACACGTACAGGATGTCATCTCAGAGTCGTTTTGATTTGCATTTTCCTAATGACTAAGTATGTTGAGCAATTCATTAAATGTCTTTCAGCCATTTGAGAAACTTCGGTTGAGAATTCTCTGTTTAACTTTTAGTCCATTTTTTAATTGGATCGTTTGGTATTTTGATGTCTACTTTCTTGAATTCTTCATACATATTGGAGATCATCCCTTGCTCAGATGTGGGGATGATGAGGATCTTTTCCCACTCTGTAGGATGTCATTTTGTCTTATTGATGGTATCATTTGTGCTACAAAAGCTTCTCAGTTGAAAGAGGTCCCACTTAATTGTTGCTCTCAGGGACTGTGCATTTAGGAAATGGTCTCCTATGCCAATGTGTTCAAGACTACCTCCTACTTTCTCTTCTATCAAGTTCACTGTAACTGGATTTATGTTGAGGTCTTTGATCCACATGGACTTGAGTTTTGTGCATGGCGACAAATATGGATCCATTCTGTTAGCCTGTATCTTTTTATAGGTGAATTGAGACCATTGATATTAATGGATATTAATGACCAGTGATTGTTAATTCCTATTATTTTTGGTGGTAGTGTTGAATGTTTCCCTTCTTTGGTATATGTGGGTGTGGTATTAACTATTGCCTGTATTTTCATGGGTGTATCTAACTTCCTTAGGTTGGATTTTTCCTTCAAGTGCTTTCTGTAGGGCTGGATTTGTGAAGAGATATTATTTAAATCAGGTTTTATCATGGAATATTTTGTTTACTCTGTCTATGTTGATTTAAAATTTTTCCGGGTGTAATAATCTGGGTTGGCATCCATGGTCTCTTAGTGTCCGCATAACACCTGTCCAGGACCTTCTGGCTTTTAGATTCTCCATTGAGAATCAGGTATGTTTTTCTTATAGGTCTGCCTTTATATGTTACTTGGCCTTTTTGCTTTGCATCTCTAATATTTTTTCTTTATTCTGTATGTTTAGCGGTTTGATTGTTATGTGGTTAGGGGACTTTTCTTGGATCCAGTCTATTTGGTGTTCTGTAAGCTTCTTGTATCTTCATAGGCATTTCCTTCTTTAGATCGGGAAAGTTTTCTTCTATGATTTTGTTGAATATATTTTCTGTGTCTTTGAGTTGATTTTCTTCTCCTTCTTCTATCCCTATTATTCTTACATTTGGTCTTTTCATGGTTTCCCAAATTTCCTGGACATTTTGAGTAATGACTTTGTTGGCTTTAGTGTTTTCTTTGACTGATGAATCTATTCCTCTACCATATCTTCAATACCAGAGATCTGATCTTCCATCTCTTGCATTCTGTTGGTTCTGCTTGCATCTGTAGTTCCTGTTCATTTACTCAGATTTTCCACTTTCAGCATTCCTTCAGTTTGTGTCTTCTTTATTGTCTTGATTTCAGTTTTCAAATCTTGAACTGTTTCCCTCACTTGTTTAATTGCTTTCTCTTGGTTTTAATGGATTTACTGATTTCTTCCAATTTTATGTTTGACTTTTCCTTGACTTCTTTAAGGGAATTTTTCATTTCCTCTTTAAAGATCTCAATCATCTTCTTAAGGTCATTTTTAAGGTCAATTTATTCTGATTCTTCTGTTTTGGGATGTTCAGGTCTTGCTGATGTAGGTTCTGATGGAGCCATATTTGTTTTTATGTTGCTGACTGTATCTCTGCACTGGCATCTACCCATCTCTTTCTCCACTTGGTGTAAGTAGTATCCGTGTCTGAGGGAGCCTTTCTTGGTGTGACCAATAGTCTTAGTCCAGTGGGAGCTCTTGGTCTAGTCAGTGCTGATGGGCTTTTTCTCAGGGAGCAGCTCTTAGTCCAATCTGGTGCTGGCAGGCTCTCTCTTAGGGAGTAGCTGCAGTCTTGGCACATGGATGGGTTGGGAGGAGTTGGGCTTGTGGGTTACACAGTCTGGTGGGGGATGGTGGTTGGATTATCCCACTGCAGTAGGTCTGCCTGCCAACTGGCCTGAAACTGGGAATGCAATGGGTGGTGGTGAAGGGACACAGGGTTGTGCCCCTGGGCCCAAGCCTAGGTGCTGGGTTGTCCCAGTATGAGGATAAAGACTCACCTCTTAGTCCAACTGGGTGCTGGCAGGCTCTGTCTCAGGGAACAGCTGCAGTCTCGAAGGGTTTTTTTTTTAATTAAGAGATTTTTTTTCTATTCATTTTACATATCAACCTCAGATTCTCCTGTCATCCCTCCTCCTGCCCCACAGCCTTCCCCAAACCCATCCCCTATTCCCACTTCCTCCAAGTCAAGGTCTCCTGTGGAGTCAGCGGTGCCTGGTACATTCAGTTGAGGCTTCTCCAAACCCCTCTTCCTGGCACCAAGGCTCTGCAAAATGTCTTACCATAGGTACTAGGCTCCCAAAAAAACAGCTCATACACTAGGAACCGGTTCCAATCCCACTGCCTAGGGGCCCCTTATACAGTTCAAACTAAACAACTGTCTCACTTATCCAGAGTGTCTAGTCCAGTATCATGGGGTCTCCTCAGCTATTGGTACACAGTTCATAGATTTCCACTAGTTTGTCTAGTTGTTTCTATTGTTTCTATCTATCATGGTCTCAATATCCCTTGCTCATAGACTCCCTCCTCTCTCTCATCAATTGGACTCCTGGAGCTCCATCTGGGACCCAGCCATGGATCCCTGTATCATCTTCCATCAGTCACTGGATGAGGGTTCTATGATGACTATTAGGGTATTCAGCCATCTGATCACCAGAGTTGAGAGGCACCCTCTCAACTACTGCCAGTAGTCTATGGTGGAGGCATCCTTGTGGATTCCTGGGAACCTCCCTAGCACTATGCTTCTCCCTATTCCCATGTTGTCTTCATTTATCATAGAATCGATTTCCTTGCTTTCCCACTTTGTTCCCATTCTAGCTCGAACCTCTCCCATCCCCTGTCCATGGCTCTCCATTACTCCCCTACCCTCAGTTTGTTCATGTAGATCTCATCGATTTCTCCATTGCTGGGTGACCCACGCACCGTTCCTAGGATCCTCCTTACTAGCCTGCCTCCCTGGAGCTGTGAGTGGCAGTCTGGTTATCCTTTGCTTTATATCTAGTATCAGCTTATGAGTGATTACATACCATGTTTGAACTTCTAAGTCTGGGTTACCTCACTCAGGATGATATTTTCTAGTTCCATCCATTTGCCTGCAAGCCTCATGATGTCATTGTTCTTCTCTGCTGAGTAATACTCCATTGTGTGTATGTACCACATTTTCTTTATCCATTCTTCAGTTGAAGGGCACCTAGGTTGTTTCCAGGTTTGGAATATTACAAATAACCCTGTTATGAACATAGGTGAGCATGTGTCCTTGTGGTATGATTGAGCATTCCTTGGGTATATGCCCAAGAGTGGTATAGCTGGGTCTTGAGGGGTATTGATTCCCAATTTTCTGAGAAATCGCCACATGGATTTCCAAAGTGGCTGTACCAATTTGAATTCCCATCAACAGTGTAGGAGTGTTCCCCTTGCTCCACATCCTCTCCAATATAAGGTGTCTTCAGTGTTTTGTATCTTATCCATTCTGACAGGCATAAGGTGGTATCTCAGAGTCATTTTGACTTCTTTGTCAAAGGTCATGTGTTAATAGGGTTTTTTTTCATTTTTTATTAAGAAATTATCTATTCATTTTACATAACAACCACAGATCGACCCTCTTCTCTCTTCCCACCTCCCAGCCTTCTCACCCAAACCACAGCCATCCCCACATTTTCCAAATCAAAGTCCCCCTTGGGGAGTCTCAGAGCCTGGCACACTTAGCTGATGCAGATCCAAGCCCCTCCCCTATTTCCCAAAGCTGTGCAAGGTGTCACAACCTAGGCAGACACTGGATTCCAAAACACCCGCACATGCACCAGGTACAGATCCCAATCCCCCTGCCCTGGGGGCATGCCAAACAGTTGGAGCTAAACAACTGTCTCCTGTAACCAGAGGGCCTGGTCTAGTCCTATGGGGGCTTCATAGCTGTTTTTCCACAGTTTATGGGTTTCCACTAGTGTAGCTGGTCATCTTGTCACATTTTCCCGTTTATGATTTCAACATCCCTGGCCACAGAATCTCTCCTCTCTGTCATTGGTTGGGTTCCCAGAGTTCAGCCTAGTGCCCAACTACAAATCTCTGCATCACTACCATCAATCTTGGATGATGGCACTATGATGACAACTAGGGTGTTCACTAATCTGGTTACTGGAGTACACCAATTCATGAACCCTCTTGACTATTGCTAGTAGCTTAATGTGGGGTCATTCTTATGGATTCCTGGGAACTTTCCTAGCAACTGGTTTCTCCCTGTTCCCATGATGTCTACATTTATCATGGTATCTCCTTGTTCTTCCACTCTGTCCCTGTTCCAGCTTGAACCTCCCATTTCCTTGTTCTCATACCCCATCCCTTGCCCTCCATTACTTTCCCATCCCCAGTTTGTTCATGTAGATCAGTCTATTTTTTCCTTCACAAGGCTATGTATATGTCCCTCTTTGGATCCTCTACATTAGCTATCTTTTCTGGAGCAGTGGGTTTTAGTCTGGTTATTCTTTCCTTTATATCTAGTATCCACTTATGACTGAGTACATACCATGTTTGTCCTTCTGAATCTGGATTACCTCACTCAGGATGATATTTTCTAGTTCCACCCATTTGCCTGGAAATTTCATAATATAATTATTTTACTGCTGAGTAGTACTCCATTGTGTATATTTGCCACAATTTCTGTATCCATTCTCCAGTTGAGGAGCATTTAGGTTGTTTCCAGGTTCTGGCTATTATGAATGCTACTATCAACATAGTTGAGCATGTGACCTTGGGTATATGCCAAGAGTGGTATAACTGAGTCTTGAAGTACATTGACTCCCAATTTTCTGTGAAACCACCATACTGAATTCCAAAGTAGCTTTATAAGTTTGCATAATCACCAACAGTCGAGGAGTGTTCTCTTTGTTCCATATCCTCTCTAACATAACCATATTTATCATAGCCATTCTGACAGCTATAAGATGGTATCTCAGAGTTGTTTTGATTTGCATTTCCTTTATGACTAAAGATGTTGAGCAATTCCTTCAATGTCTTTCAGCCATTTGAGATTCTTCTGTTGAGAAATCTCTGTTTAAATCTGTAGCCCATTTTTTAATTGGATTGTTTGGTACTTTGACGTCTATTTTCTTGAATTCATTATATATTACAGAGATAAACCCTCTTCCAGTTGGGGGGTTGGTGAAGACCTTTTCCCATTATTTGGGCTGTCATTTTGTCTTATGGACCATGTCTTTTGCCCTACAAATCATCTCAGTTCTAGGAGGTCGCATTTATTAGTTGTTGCTCTTTAGTAATAGCTTTCATTGTACCAGAAGAAGCCATACAAGCTTCAAATGAAGGGAAGTAGCCAATAGTTCTACCCACCTTAAAACCTATATACCACAACAATGGCATGACCTAACTTTAAAAGAGCAGTTGCATGCATACACTGATGTTAACCAACAGCTCTCTAATTTATCTTATGACCAACAAAAGTGGGAAATCATGCTAGGTACTAGAAACTAGCCACCTACACGGGCCTATGATGTCATAAACCATGGAGAAAAAACCTACAACCACCAGTTTACTAAACCAGCATAAATCCCAACTACACCATTACTGTTTGTCCGTATGCATACAGGTAAATTTAACACTTACCCTTCATTAATGAAACTTCTCTTTACAACAGACTGAGACAGTTACACTAAATGTAACAGTCATTGCACACCACAACTGAAGAAAATGTAGAGTTGTGGATCCCAGTCCCAACTGATACACCCACAAAATAACTCCTGCACCTAAAGTCAGGAATTATTGTCCAAGAGGGAGAGGAAAAGGTGGAAAAACTAGAGGACTGGTAGGTTTGCCATCAGATTGTATCAGCTAGAAATGTTAGAATTGCTTCACCAATGATGTCAAATCTTGCTAACATGGCTGTCTTAGGATGACCTGAACAAGTGCAACACCAGTGGATATGGTAGTGTGTAGAGCAGAAATCTCAAGAGCTCTCAACCATAGATGAAGAAATCCAGGCAAGTAAAGAATTCTGAAAATGGAAAAAACAGTTTTCTCCAGGAGAAGAGAACAGTTGGTTAACTAATACAAAATTGTAAATCTTGAAAAAATGTAAATACAAGAAAAAAATGTACAGACTGAGTAGGTTATACTTATATATTTAGGAATAATATATTCATATGAACAGTGAAAGGAAATGAGGCCATGAATTTGAAAGAGGGCAAGGTAGAATACATGAGAGGGTTTGGACGGAGGAAAGAGAAAAGAAAGTGGCATAATTTTATTTCAAATACTAAAAGAATTTTAATAGAAATTATCCAAAACTAACAAATAAATGTGCATGTTATGATTGGTGGATGTAACGGTCTAGAGACTAAAACACTTGCCTAGAATCTACTCATGCTGAGGAGGTGAGTGTTGTTGCTCAGCAGTAGAATACAGATCTAGAATTGTTCAAGTAAAGAACTGGGGATGTGCCTTAGTGGCAGCACACCTGCCTGGAATCTGCAGGGGAGGGATTGGTGGCATGTCTCAGCCATTTTCCACTAGCATAGCATTAATGAGACCTTGGTTCAATCTCTTGCAGCTAGAAAGCTAAGAGAAAAAAAAACAAAGACAATGCCTGCTATAAGTTTAGTTTAGGCTGCCAAACTCACCCCACAGTATTTGTTCCTATGTCAATCTTTATAAACCATCACCAAATTCATGTTTTCTGATTTTGCTCAAATTGCACACCTCTGCAGCTTTTCCCTATTTTCCTCTCACTTAAAAGTGGGTTTTTCCTTATTTTCCCACATCTGAAGCCATGTAGATAAAAAAAAAACCTGGGTGGTAATTAGGAATCACAAGACCAAGCACCCATATTGGAGGTGCACACTGGGGCTGGGATGTGTGTGTGTGTGTGTGTGTGTGTGTGTGTGTGTGTGTGTGTGTGTGTTGCTGCCTCCTAGTGGCTATTAGCACCAAAACAGCTATGAATGCCTAAAGCTTCCCTTCTGCTCAGGCACATGAGTAGGTTTGTTTTTCAAACTGAAACTCCTGGACCACAAAGTGAAAAGAATAACCAGTCATCGGGGACTGCAAAGAACCCGAGTTCTTTTTTCTAGTTCCCTTGTCAGGTGGTTAACAACCGCCTGTAACTCTCCATCCCTACAATCCAATACCCTCATCACGTTGGAGGACTCCTGCACTTCTGTGGACTTATCCAATACCACACACACACACACAAAACAAATAAATCCAGCAGAGGTTAAATGAACTGTTTAATGATAAGTAAATATTAAAAATGAATAATAATGTGGGCATATATGTGTGTGACTAGTGTCCTCAAAAACTAGAACAGAGCATCAGACCTGTTGATCATGTGTAACTGGAATTACCCATGGTTTTGAGCCACCATAATGGAACTGGGAATCCAACCTGTGTCTTCTACAAGAGTATTATTTTTTCAAGATTTATTTACTTCATGTGTATAACTGTTTTGCCTGCATGTCTGTCTGAGTGCCATTTGTGTGCCTGGAGTCCACCAATGACAGAAGAGAACATTCAGTCCCTGGAACTGAATGATTGTGAGACATCATATGCATGCTGAGAACTGAAGCCAGGTCCTCTGGAAGAGCAGCAAGTTCTCTCAACCAGTGAATATTCTCTCCACACTATCCTTTTTATTAACTTTGTAATATTCTCTCCAGACTATCCTTTTTATTATCTCATCTTAGACATCTGATCTCAGACACTGCCCCAGAGTAAATGGTTGGGAAAAGACCTTCCAATCAAATGGACTTAAGAAGCAAGCTGTTGTAGCTATCCTAGTGTCTAAGCAAAGTAGACGTCAAACTAAAATTAATCAAAAGAAATTAATAGGACACTTTGTATTCATTACAGGAAAAATCCATTGCAGGATGAAGTCTCAGTTTATGCCCCCAAATACAAGGCCCCCACATTTGTAAAAAAAACATCACTAAAGCTTAATTCACACATCAAAGCCTACAGACTAATAGTGGGAGACTTCAACACCCCGATCTCACCAGTGGACAGGTCTGCCAGACTGACACTTAACACAGAAATAAGGGAACTCACATATGTTATGACTCAAATGTGATTAACAGACAACTATAGTACATGCCATCCAAAAACAAAAGACTATACCTTCAGCTGGGTGGTGGTGGCAATCACCTTTAGTCCTAGCCCTTGGGAAGCATGTACTACATGGGAGCCCAAGAAATCTGTCTAGTAAGGCTATAAACTCAACTCTATCATCTTGATTAATCCTTCTCAGATCCCTGAAATTGATGGCTAAGCTGATTGTGGCTTTGTTAACTAGACAACAACATGTATATCATAGGTTTTTCTATTTATACTTCTCTATATATTCCCTTAATAATCAAAATAAATAAATAAAAGCCTGACATGATAATTAGTCTTGGACATCAATCTTATACACTCTGTATGACTTGCATACTCAGCTAAAAGTACATGGTTAAACTGAGATTTCAGAGGTTTAGAGTTTTAAAACTAAAAATGGAATTCCAATAAACTGATAGAGCACTGAATACTCACTTTTCAGTCATGAGCTTCAGATTTTAAATTTTATTTATAAATTTAAAGATAAAAAAATCCAAATATAAAGTTTTCTTTAAACGTCATAAACTTTAACTTTTGTTCTTCATCTATATATTTATCTCAGCAGATTTAACAGACTCCATCCATGAAACACCTATGGACTGTAAACTGCTGAACTCTGGACTTGTTGAAAGCTGATGTCAACCAGTCCACACAATGTGATTTCTCCCTGTTCCTCCACCTGAAACAACTAATCAGATGTTCCTGATAAGTATCCCGTTGTCCAGTCTTGACCATCCTTTCAACTTTCCTAGGCCTTAACAACTGACAACCTAATTTCAGCTGGAAGCTGCTACAGAAAAGAATACATCATGTCCGTCCCCTAACAGGCTGAAAAAGCTAAGTTAAAGGCAAATTCCTTTCAGGGTAAACCCATGGCTTGCATGTCAATCATTCTGAGCTAGTTCAATGAAAACAAAAACCCTGACCATACAGAATGAAACTCATTATGCTGCCCCATTTGGACAATGGGCCTACAACACAGGCTTAACCCCGTACATTCATGGTATGGTTCTAAATGCAGCAAAGGGATAATATATTAGGGTCCTCTGGGCTCAGTATCATTCCCTAGACCCCCTTAAAGCACAGGACCCATGATTGGTCTTATCTATTTACTTGTAGAGTAGGAAATGAGGAGGCCTAGCTTAACATTAGTGTAAGCATGACAGGCTGCAGACTAACAATACTAGGACTAACCCTCACCATTACAATAACCAGGAAAAGCCACAAACTGTAAGCTATGCGAGACCAATCAGAATTGAAAAAAACAAGTACTAGATGTTATAGAATATAAAGGATTCCTTACATCACTTGTATATAAATTGCCAATTTCCTTGCAGCAATGCCAGTATCAATCGCTATTTGACAAAATTTCTGCTACTTCATTCCTGCCCAATCATGCGTTCAACCCTATCTGAACCCGGAATTCTTCTACCTCTCATCCTTTATTCCTTAAAAACTCTGCCTCAATTGCACTCAATGTTCTCTTTGATTCCACTGCTGTAGAGAAATGGATGGGAAGTCCAAACTCAAGCTTGCAATAAAGGCTCTTTGCTTTTGTATCTGATCTATCTGATGGTCTCTGGGGACTCATAACTCAGGCAGAACACCACACCACAGAAGGATATACAAGCCTTCTTTAAAATAGATTTGAGTGTATGCCAGTTTGGAAAAAACAAAATCATACAATCATTAATTCTGTTGAGAACAAATGTTAAAAAAAGTTTGAAAAAATATAGTCTAATTTTATTTAACATGTAAGACAACAATATTTAATGAATTTTAAAATGTTTTTTAATCTCAGTGTATGGACCACACTGGCCTGAAACTACTACAGATGAGCCTGCATCAGTCTCCCAAATCCTGATATTGAGGGCATGAACCACCACACCTCTTTCTTTCTATAAAGATTTCTTCCCATGGAATGCTCCATGTGAGAGTTATCGTATATAGACAGGATGTAAGTCCAAGTCTACAGGTCCTTCCATGTGTCCAGAGTCTCAGAGTCTTCCATGCATTGCCAGAGGACTCAGAAGGTGGATATAAGTAATGAGCACCTTCAGGTCCTCTGGCTGCAGCTATGGTGGGAACTGGAGCTTCCCCTGAGGCTGGACTTCAGTCATTGCTGGATCAGTCTGGGCTTCAACTACTGTAGGTTGACTGGGGTTGGGAGCTACAGCCATGGCTTGACCATCAAGCAGGTACTCTTAGGGACAACACACAGCATCTTGCATGTCCTAGTCTTCATGGGCAAAAGCTTCCAGGCTGTGGTTGTGTTTGGGAATGGAGCCCACAGTAGATGTTCCTAGAGACATGGACTCTACATTGACAGAGGCAAGTACAGATAAGTGACTATGAGAATGGGTAGGCCAACTGGACTAAGAGGCCTGTTGGCAGGCAGACATCCTGCAGACAGGCCAGACTACCACCATCTACCACATCGTAAAACTGCAGCTGCTCCCTGAGACAGAGTCCACTAGCTCTAGTTGGACTAAGAGCTTATCCCTAAGACAAAAAGTCCATCAGCATCAACTAGACCATGAGCTCCCACTGGATCAAGAGTATCAGTTAGACCAAGAGAGGCTCCCTCAGACACAGACACCACTTGCACCAAGTGGAGAAGGAGATGGGTAGACGCCAGTGCAAAAATACAGTCAACAACATAAAAACCAATATGACTCCATCAGATCCTACATCAGCAAGGTCTGAACATCCCAAAACGGAAGAAACAGACCTTAAAAATGATGTTAAGAAGATATTAGAGATCTTAAAAGAAGAAATGGAAAATTCCCTTAAAGAAATCGAGGGAAAGTTAAACATAAAATTGGAAGAAATCAGTAAATCCCTTGAAAGCCAAGAGAAAGCAATTAAACAAATGAGGGAAACAGTTCAAGATTTGAAAACTGAAATGGAGTCAATAAAGAAGACACAAACAGAGGTAATGCTGGATGTGGAAAATCTGAATAAATGAACAGGAACTACAGACACAATTAGAACCAACAAAATGCAAGAGATGGAAGAGTGGATCTCTGGTGTTGAAGGTATAGTCGAAGAAATAGATTCATCAGTCAAAGAAAACACTAAAGCAGACAAAGTTATGACCCAAAATGTCCAGGAAATTTATCCACCAATACCAAGTAGGCTTCATCCCAGGGATGCAAGGATAGTTCAACGTACAAAAATGTGTCAATGTAATACACCATATAAACAAACTGAAAGAAAAAAAACCACATGATCATCTCATTGGATGCTGAAAGAAACTTTTACAAAATACAACACCCCTTCATGATAAAGGTCTTAGAGACATCAGGAATACAAGGGACATACCTAAACATAATAAAGGCAATTTCCAGCAAGCCAACAGCCAACATCAAATTAAATGGAGAGAAACTCAAAGCAATTCCACTAAAATCAGGAATAAAATAAGGCTGTCCACTCTCCACTTAAAACAAGTAAGTCCACATACTTATTCAATACAGTACTTGAAGTTCCAGCTACAGCAAAAAGACAACATAAGGAGATCAAGGGGATACAAATTGGAAAGGAAGAAGCCAAACTTTCATTATTTGCAGATGATATGATAGTATACATAAGTGACCCCAAAAATTCTATCAGGGAACTCTTACATCTGATAAACTCCTTCAGTAAAGTAGCAGGATACAAGATTAAGTCAAAAAAAATCAGTAGCCATCCTATACAGAAATGAAAAAGGGCTGAAAAAGAAATCATAGAAACATCACCCTTTACAATAGCCACAAATAATATAAAATACCTTGGGGTAAATCTAACTAAGCAAGTGAAAGACCTGTATGATAAAAACTTTAAGTCTCTGAAGAAAGAAATTGAAGAATATATCAGAAAATGAAAGCTCTCCCATGCTTATGGATAGGTAGAATCAACATTGCAAAAATAGCAATCTTACCAAAAGCAATCTACAGATTCAATGCAAGCCCCATCAAAATACCAACACAATTTTTCAGACTTGGAAAGAAAAATACTTAACTTTATATGGAAAAACAAAAAAAAACAGGATAGCTAAAAGAATCCTCTATAATAAAGCAACCTCTGGAGGCATCATTATCCCCAACCTCAAGGCCTACTATAGAGCTATAGTAATAAAAAACAGTTTGGTACTGGCATAAAAACCAACATGTGGACCAATGGAATGGAATTGAAGTCCCTGACATTAATCCACACACCTATGAACATATGATTTTCGACAAAGAAGTCAAAACTGCAGCATGGCAAAAAGCAAGCATCTTCAACAAATGGTGCTGGCATAACTGGATGTCAACATGCAGAAGATTGAAAATAGATTCATATCTGTCCCCATGCATCAAACCCAAGTCCAGATGGATCAAAGACCTCAACATAATTCCAGTTACACTGAACTTGAAAGAAGAGAAAGTAGGAAGTAGTCTGGAGTTAATTGCCACAGGAGACCACTTCCTAAATATAACACCAGTAGCACACACACTGAGAGCAACAATTAATAAATGTTGCTCTCCTGGGACCTCCTGAAACTGAGAAGCTTTTGTACAGCAAAGGACATGGTCTATAAGACCAAACGACAACCAACAGAATGGGAAAAGATCTTCACCAACCCCACATCTGACAGAGGGATAATCTCCAAAATATATAAAGAACTCAAAAAGTTAGACATCAACAATACAACTAAAAAATGGGCTGCAGAGCTTAACAGAGAATTCTCAACAGAAGAATCTCAAATGGCTGAAAGACATTTAAGTAATTGCTCAACATCCTTATTCATCAGGGAAATGCAAATCAAAACAACTCTGAGATACCATCTTATACCGTTCAGAATGGCTAAGATCAAAACCCTGAAGACAGCTTATGTTGTAGAGAATGTGGAGCAAGGGGAACACTCCTACACTTTTGGTGGCAATGCAAACTTATACAGCCACTCTGGAAATCAGTATGGTGGTTTCTCAGAAAATTGGGAATAAATCTTCCTCAAGACCCAGTTATACCATTCTTGGGCATATACCCAAGGAATGCTCAATCTTACCACAAGGACATATGCTCAACTATGTTCATATCAGCATTATTTGTAATAGCAAGAACATGGAAACAACCTAGATGCCCCTCAACTGAAGAATGGATAAAGAATATATGGCACATATGCACAATGGAATACTACTCAGAAGTAAAAAAACAATGATATCATGAAGGTTGCAGGCAAATGGATGGATCTAGAAAATATCATCTTGAGGTAACCCAGAAGCAGAAGGACAAATATAGTATGTACTCACTCATAAGTGGATACTAAATGTGAGGGAAGGGATGGCTAGACTGGTACCTACAAATCCAGAGAGGCTAGCTAACAGGAAAAGACCCTAGGAGGGACACATGGATGACCCTTTGAAGGAGAAGTGGATGAGATCTACATGAATGGACTGGGTGGGGGGGGTGGCAGAGGGCAAAGAGTGGGGGATGAGAACATAGGGAAATGGGAGGGTCAAGCTAGAACATGGACAGAGTGGGAGGACAGGGAGGAAGATACCACCATAGATGAGGACATCATGGGAATAGAAAGAGGTAGGGTGCTTGGGAGGCTCTCAGTGCCATTGGAGACTTGATTGCATTAGCATTCCTAGAGGAATTAGGGGATTTTGAAACATTTGGAAACTAAGTTTGCTTATAGAGGATGGATGTTTTTGATGTTCAGGTCTCTGGCACAAGGAATCTGCATGGGCAGAGGTGACAAGAGGGACAGAACCTTCCTGCAGGTCCACCTATCATGAGAGCCACAGCCAGGCTTCCCAGGAACATCCTGAGCCACCTTCTGTTTCTCCCAAGCTTCTCTGTTCTTGGACTAGATCTGGAGAGGAAAAGGAGAGAGGAGATCAGGAGAGACCAGGTGGCCAATTTATGTTCCAAATATGAAGATGTTGGATGAAAAGCCTGAATATTGGTCTATATCCACCACCTATTATAGAACTCTCAGGTTCCTAGACACAAGAAGGAGAAGGAAGACAGGTTTAGCTGGACCTGAAACACACAGACTAAGGAAGCTTCTACCAGAATCTAGGAGTTTGCAGAGGAGCCATGATATCTAGTCCACTAAGACAATTTGGAGGATCATTACCCTCTGCATCACATCATGAGTCTGCACTAATGGCTAAGGGACATTTAACTGCAACCTGAGATACAGCATCATACCCTAATAAAACTGTTGGGCCAAGTAATTCCAATAATTCAGGGCAACTAGAAATAGAGGAGTCAGGGATGTGGGGGTGGCTGCTGGTGGACAGGCTATCTGAATAAAAGAGAGAGAGAGACATGAGGGGAACATACCTTGATAGTGTAATCATTCAAGCAAAACCTTTCTGCAAGTGCCATGCATTGCTCCTGGCTCAGGTAAATTCACTTTTCAAAATGTACCTGGAAGACAAGCTTTTATTCCTGGGTGAACACTATGTTTCCTCTGCTGCTTCCCTGCTTCACTGGGTGAATCTTGTGACCTTGGAGGGACTTGTAGACATGGTGGACCTGAGGGACATGTGGAACCTTGGGGATCTTCGGTCACTGGAGAACTACAGGATTTGTTGCTTGGAAGTACAATGGGCCATCCATTCATTCCAGGAGGCAAGGGGGAATTCTTAGTGGACCTGAGATCTGGTGATTACAGGAGAATTTGATCCCATTGTAAGATCTTCTTGCATTGGAGAACCTGGGATTAAAAACAGATATCAGAGAAGCCCCACAGTCACTAACTCCTACACTAATTCTTTGCCATCATCTGCTCTAGGCTTGTGGAGAACTTCATACAAGCTCCAAACACACATACCAGCTACACAGTGCTACCAAAGGAGCTTCAATACCTTCCTCTCCCCCATCAAGGTAGTCCCCCAACCTAGCTTGAGGCCTCACCTCACCAGGAAATCCGTAGGTTGCTGCAACTTGCTCAGGTCCCTCTCAGTGTTTGAACACTATTCCAGGAGCCAGGGCTTAAATACCTTCCCCAATTTGAAATTTCAAAGAGATTCACCCATGTTTTGTCTCCTCCTACCATGTAGACTCTCTAATCCATTACTCACACCCACCCTTTTATGCCCCTCAGTATGAGCCCTGTTCCAGGAATCTTAATCTTACTGAATCAATCTATCAGTAGGTTGCTGCAACTTGGTCAGGTTCCTCTCAGTGTTTGAACACTATTCCAGGAGCCAGGGCTTAAATACCTTCCCCAATTTGAAATTTCAAAGAGCTTCACCCATGTTTTGTCTCCTCCTACCATGCAGACTCTCTAATCCATTACTCACACTCATCCTTTTATGCTTTTTGTCTCCTCCTACCATGTAGACTCTCTAATCCATTACTCACACCCACCCTTTTATGCCCCTCAGTATGAGCCCCGCTCCAGGAATCTTAATCTTACTGAATCAATCTACTTTTTTATGTCAGGGTCTTTCTATTAGCCTAGTGTATTCTATCATTCACAATGTTGACCAGCATGGCCTCAAACTTATATATATATATATATATATATATATATATATATATATATATATATATATATAGCCTTTCTTCATGCTCCAGAAAGCTAGCATTAAAGGTGTGGATAACCAGGACCCTGTAAGTTTTAATCATTCTTTTCCAAATGATTATGGAGTGACAGCATTGTATGGAAAATGGAAACTAACAGAATATTGGCCATGCCACCTTGGTTCTAACGTCCAGAATGAATTTGTGCTCCAATGTTGCCCTATTTGGCAGCCTTTACCATAACACCAGATCGTGGAAAAGTATTGGAGGTTAGAATTATTTATTGCTTCTACAGGCCCTGATGGGAAAACAAGTATGTTTGTATTTGAGATGGAGAAAGAAAGATCAGGAGTTGTAGGCCAGCCTAGACTAACTACATCGTTATTCAAATCTTGCCTGGGCTATAGGAGATTCTGTCTCAATAGAAAAAATCCATCAAGCAACAACAGACACAATCTCTTCATGAATCTCTAGGATTTCAAATGAGAAGAAAAATTCCACATTCTTAGTGTTATCAAGGGCTACATAGAGCAAAATCTGGGAGCATAGACCTGTAATCCCAGCTACTTTGGAAGCTGCACCAGGAGAACTGGTCTTTCAAGGACAGCCTGAGCTACAGAGTGAATTTGAGGTAAACCAGGCATATATGGATTGAACTTTTCATTTGGAAAAAAAATGGTATGAACATAGGAAATTTATGTGAATGAGGCAGATGCCTTTTTTCGTGTTTACTATATATTAGGACCCTGATTCAATCTCCAGTCTTTAGAAGATCAGGAAAAGCAGGAAGAGAAAAGAGAAGGTATAATTAAATTTTGTGAGGAAGGCATGGCAAGAGGCAAATGAGATGGAATGTTTTAGGTGGCTTGAAATGGACATTCCAATCTCAGCTTTGCCCCTATGCCAGCACTTAAGACACAATGACACACCCATTCCAGGAAGATTTTTTTTAAGTCTTTAAATTAGTTTTAAAGATTACATTTTATGTAGTGTAAAGGTTGTGGAGTCACATGGGGAGGTCAGTGGACAAGTTTCAGGAATCTCTTTTTGGCAAATACTTTTTCCAGGTGAGCCATATTGGTGGAATCTGAACTAATTGCTGTCTTTTTAGGAGAAAAGTGTATTAAATGTATTTTAATTAATTTGGCATATGATCTACCTTTAACCCCAGGACCCAGGAGGCAGAGGAAGGTGGATCCCTATGAATTGTCTAGCCTGGTCTATTTAACATAATGTCAAAAATAAAATGATAGCTGGGTGGTGGTGGCATGTGTCTTTAGTTCAAGCACTAGAAAAGCAAAGACAGGTACATCTTTGTAAGTTCAATGCCAGCCTGGTCGCCAGAGCAAGGTTTCAGACAGTGAAGTCTACAGAGAAACTCTGTTTAGAAAAACAAATACATTTTATATTAAAAATAAACCTTAAGTGACTGATCATGATGGCATGAATGTTCAGAGCAGCTTTATTCATAATAGTCAAAACGTAGAAACAACCTAGATATCCATCAAGCAAAGCAGGGACAGAGAAATTGTACTACATTCACACAATGGACCGTTACTCAGCTGTTAAAAAATAATGACATTATGAAGTTTGAAAACAAGTGGATGGAAATAGAAAAACAATCATCCTGATTGAGATAACGGAGATCCAGAAAGACAAACATGGTTTGTACTCACTTATAAGTATATGTTACATGTGAAGGACAATAATGCTACAATACACAGACCTAGAGGCTAAATAACATAATAATCAGAGGAACATATTACACAAGCCATTCTCAGCCATTATAAGACTTTCTGGCTTGCCATGAATATTTTGTGACTGAATTCATGCAAAGAATCTAAGATCCTACACAAAAAGCAACTCCATCAATCTCAGATAACAATCACTGCTTAATGCAAATGATTATTTCAAAAACTAGTTGTGCCATCACTCTTGAGTTTATGTGAGGTACAATGGTTCTACTATATTTTCCACAGTAGCCTATGTGTCTGCTGTGATGTGATTAGTTACTTCAAGGTCCTATGCCTTGACTTCCCCACAATGATATGCTGTGTCCTGGATCTATGAGCCAACCCATCTCTTTTTCCTTCAGGTTCCTTTTCTCATGGTGAATTATCACAACACAGGAAATGAAACTGAGGCAGGTTGCTTGATCTGAGTTAATTCCTCTTCCCACAGGAACTGGAGGAATATAAGACTGATGCTGCCAGACACCAGCTACTAAAAATGAGCACTTTAAAAATGGCCTCAGCTCAGACACTCAGAAAAAAGGGAAGAATGCTTGTGATGATAAACAGGAACACAGACATCAGAAATGTACTGACAGGGGAGAGAACCTGATCTGTGAAATGGCTGTATGCTGCTGTTCCTCCTCTGATCCAGAATATTAGCTGGGTGGAGATGAGATGAAAGACAGGATTTAGGGCTTTAACCTGTTGTCTTTTCAGAATAATGTTTCTCCGAATACTGTGTGATGGAAAGCTTCTGTTCAAGTTCCTGCTTGTACACAGTTTGTGTTCAGGGACTACATAGGTTACATGGACTGGCCACACACATGGCATGGCTTTCACACTTTGTGCTGAGACATGAAAGAGAGCAGTGACTGTCACCAGCACTGGTGATTCCTGGGTGTGGGCTTGGAGATAAGAGATGGGAAGGTCCTGAGCAGCTGCCTAGCTATTTCACTCAGAGACTTTCCCTGTACTAGGACCTTTCATCTGCCAAGTTGAATTGCTGCACTTTATTGTTTTGCTCCAGGATTATTTTTGGCCTCTTATTTAACAATACTTGATTATTTATGTGAGAGTATGTGTGCATGCATATATGCATGAATGAGTGAATGTGCATGACTGCATCTATATGTGTGCATATATGTACATGTATTCATACCTCATTTATCATGCTTGATTATACACACTCCTCAAGGTCTTGACTGAAAGAAGATAAATATAGAAATTGGATATGAGTAGGAAAATAGTCAGATGATGCCCCCTCGCAGATGATATTGCCCCACATGTCACAAATCCTAAAGACTCCTCCAAGAAAACACTTAGACTTCATAAGTACTTTCTCCAAAGCAGCACTTTCAAATAACAACAATGAACATGTTGAAAAAGAAATAAGAAAAAAATGCTGTTCACAATAGCTTAAAATATAATGGGACTAAAGCTTCAAGCCACAGAAAGAGGAAGTAATTACTCAGCTGGCACTGACAAGGCTAACCCAGCAAAGCCCCTGGTTAAAGCCAAAACTTACAGAGTTTTGGTGATATTGACTTTTGAATGTATCAGCTGTTTCCTGAAGTAAATTTCTTGTGTGCTATTGTAGCCTTCCCATCTGATTCTTTCCCCAAACATTTCTAACAGTGTGATTGATCATTTATTGGGCACAACTTCCCCTATACATTTGAGGTATTTGGATAACATCCCCAGCTATGTATACAAAGAGTCATGTTAGAAAACTGCAAAAACTCTGGGTTTGGTGTCCCGGGTATGGGACCAAAATGTTAGTAAATTGATGGCTGAAACTGCAAGGAGACAGTTCAACCCTGAAAGTCAAGGTATCCTGGAGAACTCATGCTACTCAGAACAAGAGCTGTGCCCTGCAACTGTCCCGGACACCTGGAGCTGTGTAGCACAGCCGTGATGGCTGAAACTGCAAAGAGACAGTTCAACCCTGGTGGGTGAGGTATCCTGGACATCTCGAGCTACTCAGAACAAGAGCTGTGCTCTGAAGGTGTCCCAGGCACCTAGAGCTGTTTGTCACAGCCCTGGCAGCTGGGACTGCAAAGAAACTGCCCAACCCTGGAAATGAAATTATTCTTACTTCTGGGGAGTGTCAGGCCTGCAACTGCTTCAGTAGGAAAGGGTATCCTGACTGTTCCAGAAAGTCAAGGTATACCTGGTGTGATGGGAGATGATCTCCCCGGCAGATATATCAATCCTGCTCCTCTCCTGGAGAGTCTCTACAGCTTAGCTTTGCTCAGCCCCCACTTAAGGGGGCTTGCTAGCAGAGCTCTGCTTCTCCTGCCTAAGATGTTGCTTCTTTTGCTTCACTCTGTGAAAAGGGGAAAGCACTGCAGAAATTTGGCAATCTCCCCCGGCTCCTAAGAAAAGTGTTACTTACAGTTCTCTCTGTCCACTGGGGGACGTCTTAGCAAAGATCTTCTCTTCAGCTCCTCCTTGCCCTGCTCTTTCAGCTCTCTCTCTCTCTCTCTCTCTCTCTCTCTCTCTCTCTCTCTCTCTCTCTTGTTTTGTCCACTGGGGACATCTCAGCAAGGATCTTCTCTATGCCAGTGAATGAAGATTTTCACACCCAAAAAACTCTTTTGAGGTAAAGGTTTATTTGGGAAGGAGGAGTCCAGGAGAGTAGCTGCCTGTGGTGGTAATCTAATTGTACTGAAATGTGATTTTGATTGTATGTTAATAAATAAAGTTGCCCGGGGGTCAGAGCTATTAGAGCCATAGCAAGAGTGTGGCGGTGGTGGTACACGCCTTTAATCCCATAGATATCTGTGTGTTCAGGGATATAGCCAGCATTGGAGACATATGCCTTTAAGACCTAGGGGGCTGTACATTCAGACAGTGACGAGGCAGTCACGTGTTTGGGTTTGCAACCAATGAGAAGGCAGAACAAAATACTTTAAATAGACGAACTGACAGGAAATAGAGTCTCCTTCGGGAAGCTGGGACACCGCAGGCGGAAGGGTGAGATTTTAGCTCTGTGCTCTGACCTCTCAGCTTTCACTTTTGCATTATTTCTGTGTTTCTTATTTAATAAGACGGTTGGTTACATCTATAGCTGCCTCTACCAGGGTGGAAAGAACAGTCTTCCTTTTCTGACTGACTAGACAGGGAGGTCTTTTTACAGGAAGCCCAGGGGGTGGAGTCAACCCCTAGCCCAGGGTTCTAATATTCTGACCTGTGATTGGTTGATTTCACAAGTCAGTTGGACAGGGCAGAGATGGATGGCTCTGAACTGAGCTAAACTATGTTTCTCTCACTGGAATTATCTGAGCCATCCTTCCCTAGTTGTGGGCTCCAGGGTCAGGGTGGGTTTCTTTGGCCAGCCTCTTTTCCCTACAAGTCACACAGTAAATATATGTTTCCCACAAGCATGTCTTTGCTCCTTTCTCCAATATAAACTTAGACATCTGCCTTCTTGCAGTTTTCGTCATTGGCAGACATTTGGGCAGTGTTAAGTGTCCAGGCAAAAGTATCTCATTTGAGACATTTGCAGAAACCCAAGGACAGAGCATTCCATCATGTTTGAATTTGTTGACTCACAGCCTTTAGATAGAGAGGGAGCAACTGTGCCCTGGGCTCACCCAATCTGCAGATAGGAAAGTGCTGCCCCATGCTAACCTCGAATTAACAAATTCTTAACTCCTATTACTTTCACCTTGGTTTACAAAACAGCTTGTTATCTAATCACAATTAGGAATGCAGTATTACACACAGATTCCTCTTTTTCCCTTCTTATATTCCCATAATTGATTTAAGATCTCTCTACCTCTCATTTGACCCCATTTCCTTTAAGAGTTCACTGAGTTTACAAGCCATCCCCCCTTTGAGTCATAAAGAGATACTGATTGCTGGTTTTGTGTGTATAAAACTGAAAACTTAAAGAGAACTAAAGTAGAACAAAGAGAGAACTGTAGAAAGGGATACAGAGAATCAGGCAAGACAGAAGCGAAGTATGAGCACTGAAAAGAGTCTGTACAGGTAGAGCAGTCTTAGGACAATGAACAGAATGGACTGGAAGAGCTCAGTGTGCATAGATTGTTTTCATTTCACTCAGATTGAATTCCCAGCTGGTTGTTCGATTCTTTCACTGACCCTGGGAGAGAGTTATTTGGGTCTGGACCCCAATAGCTCTTGTTAGACTAATTCTTAAAAAGAAAGTGAAAGTCAATCACAGCAAAGAATGAGAAACCAAAGAAAGCACCTGAAAAGGACAACACAAACTGGGATGAGCCACACTCCTCCCACCCCACAATGCTCTCTTCACAAATGGGCAAATTTAATGATATGAAAATGGCTAAATTACCACAGGAAATTTGCACTGCAATTGTGTCCAAATTTAATTGAATTCCCTTTTTGGATATGTTTTAAGTTTATTTTAATGTAAAATTTGAGTGTTTTACTTCCATGAATATCTGTGCAACTCATGTATCCCTTGTGTCTGTTGAAGCCAGGAGAGATCACTGGATTCCTTGGAACTACACTTACAGATAGATGAAAATAATATACGGGTGACAAGAAAGGGATCTGGGTCCTCTGGAAGAGCAACAACAAGTGTTCGTAAAATCACAGAACTATATTGTGCCGCTCCCATTTTATGGTCTGATTATAAATAAGGAATATGGTTTTCCACAAAATCTATGGAATCCTGACATCTCACAGATCTAATCTCTTATGTCCCATCACAAACAAGATTTGTGTCTTAGTTTTTCTATTCCTTTGAAGAGATACCATGGCCATGGCAACTCTTAGAAAACATTTAATGGGGTAGCTCACTTACATTTCAGAGGTTGAGTAATTATTTTCATGGTGGGAAACAAGGCAACAAACAGGCAGATGTGGAGCTGAAGCTAAGAGTCTTTGTATCTTGATCCAAAGGTAATAGGGAATGGGCTGAGTCACTGGAAATGGCTTAAGCATATAGGAGAACTCAGAGCCCACCCACAATGAAATACTTCCTCCAATGAGGTCACAAATACTCAAACAAAGCCACATCTGCTAATATTGCCACTTCCTTTGGGGGGCCATTTTCATTCTAATGACCAAAATTTGGTTTATCAGATGAATTCAAAATGTTTTGTGAAATATTACTTTAACTATGTGAAGATGTGTTACATTTGTTTATGTTGCAGAATATTACTTTATCTATGTAAATGTGTGTTACATTTGTTTATGCTGCATTTGTTTAAATATCTAGAGATGTGTTTATTTGTTGTTCCTTGCCTCCCTAAGGCACCTCATTGGTCCAAAAAAAAGCCAAACAGCCAGTAGCTATGCAGGAGAGGTATAGGTGGGATGGTGGGAAGATAGAATAAATAGGAGGAGGAATCTAAAAGGAAAAGTAGAGTGAGAGAATGAGGAAGAAAGAGAGACAGGTACCCAGGACAAGACAGAGAGACAAGCAGGTCAAGCAGGACATACAGAAAGAAAGAAAGGTAAAAATACTGAGAAAAAATTTAAATAAGAGAAACAGTTTAATTTAAATTATAAGAGCTAGTGAGACACTCATAGGTAAAGCCAAGCATTCATAAATAATAATGAGTCTCTGTGTCATGATTTGGTAGCTGAAGGGTGGACCAAAAGAAAGCATGATACAAAAAAATATAATATTCTATTTTTACTGGAATTATTCTGTACTGATAGTTTCCATTATTTCCACAATCTTGTGCAATATCAAAATAATAGGCTAGATCAAATTTTTATCCACAAACAATTAAAACTATATATATATATATATATAATCTTACATAGATATATAATTTTATATGAAATATATATATATATATATATATAGTGATTAATATAATTAATAATAAAGACCTTTTGGAAAGTCATATGGAAAATTACTATTGTAGAAACTCCCTAAAGTAAATAAGATAATTTAAATTTCATTATGCTATATAGAGGAGATAATGCTCCAACTAGAAATTTTAAGTAAATTGGTTGCAACAACTCTGGGTTTGGTCCTGGGTTTCAGCACCAACAATGTAAGTAAATTTGTTGCAACAACACTGGGGAAAGGTGTCCTCACTATGAGGAGAGGCAGGCAACACCTTGAGCTGCTTAAGACAGCTCTGACAGCTGGAACTGCCAGGGGACAGTTCAGCCATAAACAGACACCTCAAGCTGCTCAGAAAAATAGCTCTGCCCTGAAGGTGTCCTGGACACCTGGAGCTGTTTAGTGCAGCTCTGATGGCTGGAACTGCAATGAAGAAGCCCAACCCTGGAAGGGAAATTTTTCTGACTTTTCGGGAAAGTCAGGCCTAGAACTGCTTCAACAGGGAAAGGTATAGTGACTGTTCGGGAAAGTCAAGGTATACCTACCTGGTGTGATACAGGATGGTCTCCCCACAGGATATATTAATCCTGTTCAGCTCCTGAGGAGCCACTATAGCTGAGTTTTGCTCAACCCCCACCTAAGGGGGCTTCCTATCAGAGCTTTGCTTCTCCAGCCTAAGATGTTGCTTCTTTTGCTTCACTCTGCAAAAGGGAAAAACCCCTGCAGAAATGTAGCAATCCTTTCCGTCTCTGGGGAAAAGTGGTACCTTTTCGGCTCTCTCTTGCCCTCATCATTGAGGGACCTCTCAGGAAAGATCTTCTATTAAGTTCCACCTTGCTCTGCTCTTTCAACTCTCCCTTGTTTTGTCCACTGAGGGACTTCTCAGCAAAGATCTTCTCCATGCCAGTGAATGAAGATATTCACACCCAAAAATCTTTTGAGAAAGAGATTTATTTGGGAAGGAGGAGTCCAGGAGAGTAGCTACCTCTTACAGGGTGAAGAGAACAGCATTTTTTAATGGACTAGACAGAGTGGTTTACACAGGATATATTGGGGGTGTAGTCAACTAGGGGTTGACTTGGAGCCCAAGGTTCTACTGTCCTGCCCTGTGATTGCTTGGTTTCACAAGTCACTTGGCCAGGGGCAGAAATGACTTTGATCTGCCTGATCCAAACTGTTGCTTTCTGCCCTGATCTGAGACATCATTCCCTACTTCTGGGCTCCATGATCAGGGTGGTTTTCTTTAGCCAGCCCTTTTTCCCTACAGAAATCATATGCTACCAAGTAAAATGTCAAGTAACAGGAATTAGTTACATCTTTTCAGTACTTGATCAAAGGGTTCCTACAGTCCAACCCCCCAACAGCATAGGCTATTGTCAGTGTTAATTATTACCTTCCACAACTTGATAGTTAGGACTTATTCCTGAAGACAGAACTTAACTTCTATCATTGATTATGGAGAAAAGGATCTGGTATACATCAGGAAGCATCATCGAGGATAATTATGATTAATAGTCCTGGAAGATACTGTGCACACTGCAGGACAAGAAAATCAATCACCAGTATGACACATCTACAAAAGTGAGCTATCTTCAAGATATACTGGTGCAATAATGGCACAAACTTTGTGGGAGAAGTCAACAACTTTTATTGAATTTAAATCCAAAATCATCAGATCAAACCCATAACTAACACTGATAGTGAGGTCAATCCTTCAACAAAAGAATGACAAAAGCAAATGTGATACATACATACAATTCTACTCAGCTGTGGAGAAAAATGAAGCCATGAAAATTTTCAGATAACTGGGTGAAACTAAAAAGTAGTATTATAATGAGAGAGGCAAACCATACATGAAAAACAAATGCTAAATGTTCCTCCTTCTTTGTGCTTCCTGTCTAAACAGGTGTGGTTATGCATTCATAACCTGGAATAACTATAGAACTAAGAAAGAAAAACTGGAGCAATTAATGAAAAAGCTCCAGATACTGGAATAGCATGCAGGTGCTACAAAGGGAGAAATAGAAGAAATTCAGGGAATTGAACTGATATGGGTACAGAGAGAATACATAGTGACAGAAAGGAAGGAGAGATAAATACTACCAAGGATGTTTGGAGAGACCCAGGGAAGTTTATTATCTCATATTTATCTAAAGTCATATACAATGTGCATGTATTAACATGTATTTTAAAGATGTTATGAAATTTATAATGATAATACTCCCTCCAAGTGCCATGGACTGTAAGGGAAAACTCCAGCACCATGCATGAGAAACTCCCTCTCTAGTTGTTCAGGGTACTCCAAGTGACCTTCAAAACAATACCAAATATTTTTGCCCTTGATTGATTGGCACACAGAACTTAGATTACAACTCTGTTGTCAAAGTCACAATACTCTTTAGACACAGAATTCGGAAGAATTTAACTGAAATTGACCTGGAACCTCTTATATGTCAAGTGGCTTTCATAAAGTGAAAAGCTGCAGAGGGAGAAGAGCAATCACTTGGCTTATCCAGGTGTGATATCTGTGAACCACAACAATAACTTGACTGGCAAGATATCCATGATGATGCAATAGTGGAGCTTTCATCTTTGGGGTTTCAAGGGTTGTCTAATTGAACTTAAGGCACACTCAACAAGTGGGAAGCCATGTCTGGCACTGTACACATAGACAACCACTTGTGCCTGGAATCACATAGATCTAAGAGGTGAACCTGCTACTACAAGTATCAGAATCCAGTATACTTTCTATCTGTTTTCTTTTTCTTTTTTGTTTTGTTTTGTTTTTTTTTTTTTTTTTCGAGACAGGGTTTATCTGTGTAGCTTTGCGCCTTTCCTGGAACTCACTTGGTAGCTCAGGCTGGCCTCCAACTCAGAGATCCGCCTGCCTCTGCCTCCCAAGTGCTGGGATTAAAGGTGTGCACCACCACTGCCCAGCTCTATGTGTTTTCTTAATACCTATCTCTTACACACAGATAAATATAATTCCCAACCTCATCAAAGAAGCTTCTTTTTGCAACATATGGAGACTATTACAATTCCCACAACTGGTCAAAATGCAAAGAATAATTGACTGCAAGGTGCCCAACCACAACTGATGAATCTGAGTTCATTTAACTGAAAGGTTGGAAAAAACACAGAAGAGGGAACAGAAATACCCCTGCAGCTAAGGATCCTAAATGATGGTACATATACCCTAGACATGACAGGAAAATACACCCACCTATGAACTCTCAATAGTATATGTAGTCAAATATGCTATCATAATCACAACAGTTGGTATAGAAATAAAGGCAGGAAAAATTCTACATGGTCTTACCTATAGGTGAGGTCAATGGCTGCTGAGAGAGAATGATCTGCCTCAGTAGGGAAATCCCATATTGGTTTTCCAATCACAAGTGCTCCACTCAGAGTACATTCACATACAAACAGAAATAACAGGACTCAGTAGGTTATATGTACATGTGATCATATACATATAAACAATATAAATATACATATACATAAAGTGAAAAGTAAAGAAGAAATCATAAATACGGGAAGGGAATGAGGCATTGGAGGGGGAGAGAGAAGGTGGGAGCCATATAGCACAACTAAGGGCTTGAGTTTCTCAAAAATAACCACTACTTTAAAAAAAAGACTTTGATGTGGTTACATTTTGTATGACCTCTGTAACTTTTATGCACATTTGAAACCATTCTGAAAGCTGAATTGTATTAGAAAACATTTCAAATTAAACCCCATTTTTATGTCCTAGTACTTGTTATTGAGTTTCTGGTTTGGGTTCATAAATATTGCAGAATCATCTCTGAATGTGTTTACAATTGCTTAACACAACAACCTTTGACTGGTTACTACATCATTTCTTCCTGCAAGTAGCTGGATTTACAAGGAACTGTGGAGTGTTAATAATTTCTTTACCTACACTATAAATATTATCTCTCAACATATGCCAGAAGCTGAAAAGGTGGCTAGAGCTGTATCATAACAGCACCCACAAAGAACTCTTTGCCATGTCAGACTACCTTTGGTTTGAAGGGATACCTTTCCCTTCAGTGAATGAAGAAGAAAGAATTGAAGAAATTCGCAATGTGTTTGTGATCAGAGATGAAGACACAGTCATACTGACTTACCCTAAATCAGGTAAGAACTGTTAGTGAGAGTGCTCTTAAAGTGTATGAGGAAGGATAAGGCTTTTATCCTCATTCATTTGTGTGATGAGTGGCGTTCTCTATATATCTGATGTTGAAAAAGTTTTGTGGCATGGATTGCTGTTTGTGAGTGCATTTTACTCAGAGAAAGAACTCCAGCCTGGTCTGTGTGGGGAGAGGCTCATCTAGGCCATTCAGAGCAATGCCAGTGGGTCCTAAGGCAGACTCTGGCATTGTTCTGTCTCTGTGTGGAAGAAAATGTGAGGGGGAAATGAGGGAAATAAACTGAAGAAACAGCACCAAGGTAAAAGTCATGGATGTAAGGATATGTGGAGGAGAGGACAATGTCAGGCAGAAGAATTATCGTGGAGCTTGTCCAATGAGTGAAAACAGTCTCAAAACTCAAGGAACCAAAAAGAAACAGTGTGGGCTTTGGGGAAGGGTTGTTTGCTGGGTGGCAGAAGCACTGAACATATGTAAGTTTTGGGTTGTTGACATTGACAGTGAAAGAACATGGAAAAGCCATGGGCGGTAGAATGCATGAAGAAGATTCATACAATGACCCAGAGAAGAAAGCTAGAGAAATACCCAGGGACAAGTAAACTTAAATAAAAGTGTGTGTGGAAAACTGACAGAAGGGGATTTATTCACCTAATGAGAAGCAGTACTGATAGATATACTGCAGCATGGAAGCATATCAATTGCTTTGCATTAAAGGAAAGGAGCTAGTCTCAAGGACAGAGTCCACAATTACATCCCTGTGAAGTATCTGGGAAAGTCGAACTCACAGCACCAGAATGTAGAATAATGATGGCCCAGGACTTGAGGGAACTTTCAGGTGGAGTTAATTGAGTAGAGTCTCAGTTTCTCCATGTTAAGCACTGGCAATGTGCTAGATGAATATAATTTATACTTAGAGCATGTGGACATTGTGAACACCACAGGTCTGTGTGCTTGGAAACAGCTTCACTGTAAATTGTGCAGGTGTACAATGTTCTACTTGAGGCTTTTTAACAAGTACTGTTGAAATGAGTGACCATTATATTTTCCTTCTTCAGGAACTAACTGGCTGATTGAGATTGTCTGCTTGATTCAGAGCAAGGGGGATCCCACTTGGATCCAATCTGTGCCTATCTGGGAGCGCTCACTCTGGATAGAGAGTAAAAGAGGATATCAAAAATTAATCAGTAAGGAAGGACCACGCCTCATCAACTCGCACCTTCCCTTCCATTTTTTCCCCAAGTCTTTCTTCAGTTCCAAGGCCAAGGTCAGTATCCAGTGGTTGAAAAATCTTTGACCAAATGTTCTTTGAACTTTATCAACCTTGGTGGGCCCTGGAGCTCTTGATGAAATGCACTCAGATTGTGTAGGCTGTGGGTGAGAACATGAGATTCACATGCACTAAGTGATGCAGATGTGTCTCCTCCTCAGACTACATCAGAGTACCAGAATGTCAAGTACCACACAGTGATCCTTGGGAGATATATGAAAGAACATGAAATATCAACTAGAGCATTCAGGAACTACACATACAGGTCAAGCAGAGTTCAAACTCTAGTGAACAGTGGACATTACTGTTTTGTCATCATCAAAGTCAATTAGCTAATCTTGATTGTACATAAATCCCATGAGCAGTGTGTCAACCACTCCAGACAGAGTTACTCATAGGTGAAGCAGCCTGACTAGGTATCAGTGCTCTAATCATGGAGATTGTTCAGCAGTCATGGCTCAGTTGTACCCACTGTGTGTTGTTGTATCTAGCTGTCCATTGAGATCAGTAGCCACAGGAATCCCCCACACCACTGATAGAGGATTTTCAGAGGGGAACAGAGATATGCAGGTTCTGACCTATCATAGTTTCTAGTTTGTAAGAAAGCTTTATGGAAGTTTCTGCACCATGAACTTAAAAATATTTTCTACTTAAAATACAAAGACAAATGTAGAACTATTATCTCTCTTGACAATATCACGATGAAGTTGTGACATTTTATCTATATGTGTGTGTGTGTGTGTGTGTGTGTGTGTGTGTGTGTGTGTGTGTGTGTGTGTGTTTATGTGGTTTTGGCAAACTCTTGGCTGGATAAATTGAAGTCTAAAAAGTTGAATTCTAGAATAATGTTACACAGATCATTGGTACAAAATATGAATTTCCTTTTACTAAAATTATTGTTTATTTTTAATTAGTTTCTTTTATTGTTTGTGATCATAACATAAATACATACATCATCCCCCTTCTTCCTCTCTCCAAGGTTTACTCCATTCTCTCTTTCAAATTTGAAGTCTTTTTTCATTAATTGTTGTTATATCTATATATGTATCTACTTTTTTCTCAATATTTAAAGGCAACCTGCTCAGTCTATAAAATGTTACTTCTTTGTATGTTTTCAGGGCTGAGCATTTGGAATTGCATAACGAATTGTTATGCTTTTCCCAGGGAAAGTCTGTTTCTCCGACTCTCTGCATTTCTGAGTTGCCTGTAAGTCTTTGTGTTCACTATTGTGCAATGACACACTGGCCTTGAGATTTGCACCATGGTTCTTTGGAAAGTTTTATTTGGCAGTTATGGTTGTGGACAACAATTAGGTTTGCATATTGCAGATGTATTTAGCACAGTACTCATCTCTGTGTATATAAGATGTTCTTTCACAATGGATGGATGGTTTTTCACACTGTAAGACATTGATCTTTATAAACATAGGATCAGCCTTGGATTTTTGTTATAGTTGTTTTATTTTTTAATGTCTTAGTGACCTGAGTAATTGTGCAGTTACATGTTTGTAAATGAAATAAATTTATAAAAGAGGATTCTCACTGTAGATATTTGCACTTATGTAAAATTTTGTCCAAATAAAAATAAAGTTTTGAGAAACCTCATGGAGATTTGACTGACATTTCATATAAATTGTGCAAGTTAAAAGGTTTGGAATGGCTATGTTGACCATCGTGTACATGTTTTTCTATTTAAGATAATCTATGTCATCAGAAATCCCAGAGATGTTCTTGTGTCTGGTTATTTTTTCTGGAGTAAGACAACATTGGTTAAGATTCCAGAGTCATTGACAACTTATTTTGAATGGTTCATCAAAGGAAATGGTGAGTGTCCTGTTAAATATAGGACTTGGGGGAGGCTCAGAGACATTTTAATGATAAGGTGATATATAGCTCAGGTTTGTCTTGAATTCTATATAGCCAGGGACAATGTTGAAGCTCTGTACCTCAGGCATCCACTTCTTGAGTTCTAAGACTAAAGCACCTACTACCATGTTCCATCAATTTAATGCTGGCACTCACTCTCATGATCATGTATATTATTTAACTTGGTTACATCCCGAGCCTTTAGTATATTCTGTAGTCTTCACTTGGCTACCTCTTATCTGTCTGTATTCAACCAATATGTGCTTCCAAGTCTCATCACCATTTTGAACCTAATTGTGAAGTATTCCTGTTTTCACATGCCACTACACAACAGGACACAGCCACAGCTTGCCCATAACACATCATCCCAACAACTTTTGCAGTATCTGATCTTTCCAGTATTAAGGTAGTTGTTATAATTTGTGGTATTGAATAAGAAATGCCTCAAATAGACCTTGACATATAAACACCTGTTTCCCACTTGATGGCACTGTTTCAGAAGATTCATGAGGCACAACCTTGCAGGAGGTACATCCCTGAGTGTGGGCTTTGAGAGGTTGTAAATTCTTTTTTTAATTACATTTATTCATGTATTCTGTATCCTGACCAGTTTCTCCTCCCTCCTTTCCTCCAATCCCCTCCACGAACCACTTTCCCCACCCCACATCCCAATCCACTCCTCCTCTGTTTCTGTTTAGAAAGGGGCAAGCCTCAGCATGGGTGTTAACAAAGCATGGCATATCAAGTTCAGGTAGAGCTAAACTCCTTGTATTTAGGCTGGACAAGGTAAACCACTATGAGGAATAGGTTCATAAAAGTCAGCCAAAGAAACAGGGATGGACCCTGCTTTCATCACTAGGAGTTCTACAAGCAGATCAAGCTAAACAAATGTCGCACATGTGTAGAGGCCCTACTTCCATGTCCTTTTTCTTCATGATTCTGTTTGTGACCTAGTGAAGTCCATTGGGGTTGCTTAATGGAACACAGGGAATGAGTCATTTATAGGAACATGGGTATCTCACTAGTAGCTCCTATACTGAAAAAAATACCTCTCCCTCCACCAGCTACCACTAACTGCCTATAGACTGTGGAAGGAAAAGGATGTCATGAGCCCTGTCCCATAATTACACTTGAATGCTCATAAATCCACAGGAAAGTAGTGGATACTTTGGAGTACTTTCTCTTCCCTTGATAGAGTATTTTAGGGCCCAGTCTTATGCAGGTCTTGTGCAGTAATCCCAGATGCTAAGAGTTAAAATGTCATATGGCCAAATCATGTCTAGAAGACAATATTCCACAGCATTCTACTTCATATTTAAGCTTTTGCATCATTTCCATACCTTCTTCCTCTGTTTTTCTAAAGGCTACATGGGAGGGCATCTAGATCATATCATTTGGTGAGCACTGAAAAAGACACTTCAGCATTTTGACCAAATTTGAGTCTCCAAAACTAACAATGCACTACGAGAAGAATCTTTTTTAAACCCAGCTAACAGTAGTGATATATAAGGAGAAACATAGCTATTTAGAAGAGAATTTAATGTGCATATCAAGTACATTTAGCAGAACAACAGTGATATCTTCAACACTATTACTGGAGCACAGGGAAGAAGTCATTTATAGGAACATGGGTTTCTCACCAGTAGCTCCTATACTGAAAAAAATACCTCTCCCTCCACCAGCAACCACTAACTGCCTTACACCATAAAAGGATGGGGACCTATGCCCTCCCCAGCATAGATATTCAACCACATTTACTATACCACATTTGAACTCTTCTCAATCAGAAAATGATTGGTTACCCTGAAACCACAATTCCCATTATTACACAAGTTAGTGGACATATCTTGTAAGGCTGTTTGAAGTATAGATCACAGTGTACACAGCTGAATATGACTGTTGACAAGGGTCTCCTACTATCAGACTGCACAATACTATGGGAGCTATTACACAGGAAGGCATATTTCAGCGCATTCCCAGCTTGCTTTCTTTATATACTGTGATAAGAATATGAGGATGTGTTTATAAATAGGGTCTTACTAGCTAGTTTTAGGGAGCACTGACAACAGTGACAATTGCCTATTTTATTTGTGTCCTCATTCCTTACTAGGCAACAAATCCAAGGGAGGTATCCCAACACTAGCAATGGAGTTTTCACTTAATAACCTATGACTCCTGGAAGCGGTATTGTACCTTGACTTTCATGTTTTAATGAGCTTAAAACTAATGAGTTTCCATAAGGAATTGTCATATATTCTTGGTTTTGGGGGGTTTCGATTGTTGGTTGGTTGGTTTGTTGGTTGGTTTTGGTTTTTTGAGGCGGGGTTTCTCTGTGTAGATGTGCACCATTCCTGGAACTCACTTTGTAGCCCAGACTGGCCTTGAACTCACAGAGATCCACCTGCCTCTGCCTCCCAAGTGCTGGGATAAAAGGAGTGCACCACCACTGCCCAGTGGTTTTGGTTAATTTTACCCCTCATCCTCTCATGCCATCTTCACATTAACCTACTCAGTCTCATGTTCCCTCCATTCACATTCATACCAGAGTTATTCTGGAAGTTCTCTCTCTTTAAGGTCTCTTTTTTTCATGTTCCACTCCTAATGCCCCATTTCCAGTTTCTTGTACTTAATATACACTTCAAGTTAAACACACTAAGAATTTGTCTAGGGTCTTTATATGAGACAGCACATGCAATGGTTGTCTATCTGTGCTGGAGTTACCTCATTAGGTATATTTTCCAGTTCCGTGTATTTTACTGAAAATTACCTAATTTCATATGTATAGGTGAGTGAAACTTAATTGTGTATACACATTATAATTTCATTATCTACTTTTCAGTTGATGGCATGTAGGGTGAACCTGTTTCCTAGCTATTGTGAGTGGAGTTGCAATGAACACAGATGTTCAAATACCTGTATAGTTGTACCTAAATTTTATATAGTATATTTATATATAGTTTATAGTATATAGTAGATTATACCTAAATAGTTTGAGTATATTCCTAAGAATTGATAGCTGGGTCATATGGATGTTCTCTTTTCAACTTTATAGTAAACTGAAAACAGTATTTTCAGTAAGGGTTGGGTCAGTTTGTACTCCCACCAGTATTTCTCTTTCCCCACATTTTCTTCTTTAAATTTTTTTAAAAAAACCTACATTTTATTATAAGGAAACTTGTAAATAAGTAAAAACAAGATAAATCTGAATTAATGAGACTCTAAGCCTATAAACTTAATGAATATAAATTGTATATAAAATACAGTTAGTTTTGATACTCAAAAGAGAAGCTACTAAGAGTCAGATTAAATGTTTCACTTTCAATATCACTTATATTGCATTCAATTTTCCATCATCAAAACCAAAAATCCATGACAAATTTATAACTAGAACACAGTAGCCTTGTATTCTCTTTCAACACTCTCATCCTTTATCTGCAGCTACTCCTTTCTCACCTCCTTATATTTGGATTTTCTTCTCTTTGCCCCACATTCCAAACATTTGTTGTCATCTGACCTCTTTCTCTACCTTCTTTTCTTTTCTTTCTGTTTTCAAAATAGTGTTTCTCTGTGTAACTTTGTAGCATCATTTCTTTTCTTGACAATAGCCATTCTGACTGGGGTAAGATAAACTCTCTAATTAGTTTTATTTGCATATTCCTGCCGGCTAATGATGTTGAATATTTAACATGTTAAAAATGCACACAGGGCATGGTTTTTCTCTTTTGATAACACTGTTGAGTTCCAGGGCCCAAGTTTTGCTCCAGGTATATTTCCATAATGTTGAGGGTTTGTTTTTGTTTAGTTTTGATTTCTTCATAGATACTATATATACATTGTCTGAGAGCAAGTAGCTGACAAAGATTTTCTTCAATTTTGTAGGTTGTATATTCACGTGATTAATGATTTCCTTGGTAGATAGAAGATTTTTAATTTCATGAGGTCGCATTTGTTTATCTGCCATATTTTCTGAGTGAGATGAGTAATATTTAGAAAGTCCTTGACTGTGGTTCCATTTCAAAGAGTACTTCCAATCTTTTTCTCTACCAGCTTCAGAGTTAAGGATCTGCTGTTGAGGTTCTTGATCCATTTGGAATTGTGGTGAATGCACGTGTGTGTGTGTGTGTGTGTGTGTGTGTGTGTGTGTGTGTGTTAAGAAAGATTAAGATATAAATAAACTCTTCTGCACATAGTATTCCTGTAAGCAAATTGGTTGCAAATCTGTGCATTTGGGCATTGGTTTCAGCTCCAATGTTGTGAGTAAATTTGTTGCAACAACTCTGGGGAAACGTGTCCTGACTACCTTAGGGCCAGGCAACACCTTGAGCTGCTTAGGACAGCTATGATGGCTGAAGCTTCAAGAAGACAGTTCAACACTGGAAGGCAAGGTATCTGGATACATCAAGGTACTCAGAACAACAGCTCTGTCCTAAAGGTATCCCAGATACCTGGCCTGTTTAGCATAGCTCTGATAGCTGAAACTGCAAGGAGACAGTTTAGCCCTGGAGGAAAAGTTACCCAGACACCTCAAAGCTGCTCAGAAAACAGCTCTGTCCTCAAGGTGTCCAGGACACCTGGAGCTGTCTAGCACAGCTCTGACAGCAGGAACTGCAAAGGAGCAGCCAAACCCTACAATGGAAATTTTTCTGACTTCTTGGGAAAGCCAAACCTGGAACCAATTCAGCAGGGATACATATTCTGACTGTTTGGGAAAGTCAAGGTATACCTGGTGTGATGTGGGATGGACTCCCCACAGGATATATCGATCCTTCTCCTCTCCTGAAGAGCCACTACAGCTGAGCTTTGCTCAGCCCCCACTTAAGGGAGCTTCCTAGCAGAGCCCTGCATTTCCAGCCTAAGATGTTGCTTCTTTTGTTTCACTCTGCAAAAAAAGGAAACCCCTGCAGAAATGTAGCAATCTCCTCCAGCTCTAGAGAAAACTGTTACTTTTCAGCTCTCTCTCTCTTGCTCTGTACACTGAGGGACTTCTCAGCAAAGATCTTTGGTTCAGCTCCTCCTTTCTCTACTCTTTCAGCTCTCCCTTGTTGTGTCCACTGTGGGGATGTCTCAGCAAGGATCTTCTCTGTGCCAATGAATGAAGATCTTTACTCCCAAAACTTTTTGAGAAAGAGATTTATTTTGGAAGGAGGAGTACAGGAGAATAGCTATTTCTTCCAGGGATGAGAGAAAAGTCTTTTTCCTAAATGACTAGAAAGGGTTGTTTACACAGAATTTCTTGGGGGTAGAATCAATCAGGGTTAGGTTTGGATTTCTTTAGCCAGCTTCTTTTGCCAACAAATACAGTCTTCAAAGCACTGTTTACTAAAGATCATGTCTTTATTCCAATGAATACTTTGATATTTTGTCAAAAATCAGTTGCCTGGCCATCCCATCACCAGAGTAGTTTAGTCCCGGCTGTCTCTCGACCATTTCCAGCAGTCTTTTGTGGGGGTATCTTTGTGGATTTTTGTGGGTCTCTTTAGCTCTTTGTTTCTCCCTTTTCTCATGTGGTCTTCATTTACAATGGTCTCCTAAACACCCTAATAGTTGGGCCAGAAACTCCATCCAAGGACTGAGGAATCTGGATGCAGACATCCATGGCAAGTCCCGGGTGGAGCGCTGGGAGACTAATTAGTGAGAAAGAGGAGGGTTTATATGAGCAAGAATTGTTGAAACCAAGGTTGGATAAAAGCACAGGGACAAATAACCAAACAAATGGAAACACATGAACTATGAACCAAAGGCTGAGGGGCCCCCAACTGGATCAGGCCTTCTGAATAGGTGAGACAGTTGATTGACTTGATCTGTTTGGGAGGCATCTAGGCAGTGGTACCAGGTCCTGGGCTGGTTGCATGAGTTAGCTGTTTGAAACCTGGGACTTATGCAGGGACGCTTGGCTCAATCTGGGAGGAGGGGACTGGACCTGCCTGGACTGAGTCTATCAGGTCGATCCCGGTCCTTGGGGGAGACCTTGATCTGGAGGAGGTAGGAATGGGGGGTGGGCTGGGGGGAAGGGGAGGGGGCAGGAAGGGGGAGAGCAAGGGAATCTGTGGCTATTATGTAGAACTGAATAGTATTGTAAAATAAAATTTAAAAAAAAAATCAGTTGCCTGTAGTTATGTGAACTTATGTCTTGGTTTTGTATTCCATTAATCTACATGTCTGTTTTATATCAGCACAGTGTTCTTTAATACTGTATCGCTATAGTATAACTTGCAACAGGGTACTGTTTTTCAAAGATTGGTTTGATTATCTGGGGGAGGTTGTGCTTTCATATGAATTTGTAATTGAATTTGTTCTTCGGAAATTTCATACCTTGTATAAAATATTTCCTGATTATTGAAACACTTCACCCTTTCTAATCACCCTCTCATCTGTACAAATCCTCATTCCTTACAGTTCTCTTTGAAAAGTTTATGTCTTTTTATTTGTGACTCAATAAGTTTGGTCATGCTGAGGATCATCTGTGGGACTACCATTTGAAACCTAGTTGGTACAGCACTGGGACACAACTGAAGACACTGACTTCCCATCACCCACAATCCTTCAGTATCCAGGACTTCAGCAGAGAGCAGTAGTGTCCCATGAGTGTCCTCCCCACCAATCATGCATCATCGATAGGCCAGTCTTGTGCAGGCCCATTGCAAGCAGCCTCAGTACCATGGAGTTCTTGCTATGCTTGCTGTGTCATGCCCACAAGTCAACATTTTACAGCTCTTCTGTTTCTCTTTCCACCTACTAAGTTCTTTCTGCTCCCTCTTCTGCAGAGGTCCCTAAGCCTTAGAGGTAATTGCATAATGTTCCATTTAGGAGTGAGCATCCAAACATTCATATGAATTTTAAATTTTTTCCTATTTTTGTGTATATTGACTCTAAATTCATGATTGAACTTGGGTTGAATCTGGACATTGCAATTGGTAGGTTGGTCATTTAGATACCATTAATACTTCTAGGTACATTTTCCATGTCCTAATATCTACATCAGTTTCTGTCTTTAGTGTGAAGAGGTTTCCCTTAAAGAGAACTATAAATACTTGGTGCATTCATTACTTTTCTATTGCTGTGATAAAATATCATTAACTAGGAAACTTATTGAATGAATGGCTTCTTTGGAACTTAATGTTCTAGAGAGGTAAGAGTCCATCATCACTATGACAGGAAGCATGGCATCAGAAGGAAAGGCATGGCAGTGCAGTAGCACCTGAGATCCCACACCTCAATCCACAAAAAGGAAGCATAGAACACTTGAAATGGTGCCACTCTTTTGAAAATTTATTTCCTCCAGCAAGTTCATACCTCCTAGTCCTCCCAAAATATCAAGCAAAGGGAAATAAGTATTCAAATGCCTAAAAGTTAGAGGGGACATACTTTTCAAGCCAGCACTCGTGATTAGATTTATTCTGGTGTATTTTCTTGAGGCAATAGTAAACAGACTTATTCCTATGATTTAGTTCTCAGTTTATTTGTCATTGGTATATAGGAAAAGTTTTGATGTTTGTATGACAATTTTGTACCCAGTCACTTTTATAAAAGCCTTTATGATATCTAAATGTTTCATGGTAAACACTTTAAGCTCTCTTATTTATAGAATTGGATCATCTGAAAATATAGGTACTTTGACTTCTTCTTTTCTTATTTTTATACCTTTTGTTTGTGACTTTGGTCTTTTTCTTCTAACATAGACTTTAGTGTTACATTGAAAAAGAATGGAGGAAGTATATATGCTTGTATTCTTTCAGGTTTTATATGAAATGCATTGAATTTCCCCCTTCTTAGTGGAACATTAGCTATATTTTCTAACATAAGGCAAATATTATTTTGAAATATATTTCTTCTATTCCAAATTCTTCAGGACTTTAGTCCTGAAGATTATGAAATTTATACAAAAAATTCTGTGTCCACACAGATTCCAGTGTGTTTCCTGTTCTTGAGTCCATTTATGCTATTTAATTTACATTTATTGATATCTGTATATTTAACCAGACCTAAACTGCCTCTCTGGAATAAATTCAACTTGATTATGGTAAATGTTTGTTTAAACACACACACACACACACACACACACACACACACACACACACACATACACATACACACACACACACACATATTGTGTGGGTACATGTAAAACCAAGTGTGTAATTGGAGAGTAAAGAACAACTTACAGGAATGTGTTCTTTCTTTTCATCATGTGGATTTAGGTCATGAGGTTTGGAGGAAAATGACCTTACCTGTTGAGCCAGTTAACTACTCTTAAATATATTCCTGATATTAGTTAGAAAATATCTTAGCTGGGCAGTGGTGGCGCACACCTTTAATCCCAGCACTTGGAAGGCAGAGCCAGGTGGATCTCTCTGAGTTTGAGGCCAGCCTGGTCTATAGTGAGTTCCAGGAAAAGCACAAAGCTACACAGAGAAACCTTGCCTCGAAAAAGCCAAAAAAAAAAAAGAAATAAAATATCTTCTTGAGAAGTTTTGCATCAATGTTCACCATGGATCTTGGTCTGTACCTTTCTTTTTGTTGAATATTTGTCTGCTTTTAGTATCAAGATGATATAAAAGTACTTTCGGTAGTGTGCTCTCTTTTCCTTCATTTATGGAACAGTTCAACAAATTTTGGTCAAGTTCCCTGAAGGCTGAACGTCTGAGAAAATGTATCTGGACCTGATTTTTTTAATTTAGAGATTGTTTTAAGTACTTCTCCATCTTCATTGCTTGTTACAGGCCTGAGTATTTGTATAACAAAATTTTCATTCATTCTTTGGGAATTTACCATCATGTGTCCCATTCCCACTCATTTTCTAGGTCTTCCATACCTGTTATCTACCCCTGTAACTTCCCCCCAAAAGAAAACCAACAATTTTTTTAAAGAAAAGAAAAGTTGAGCATTGTTCTTTACTGAATAAGATATCAGAAAAAGGAAAGATGGATGCTCATGGATCTGTAGGATAAACATAGTAAAAATGGTCATCTTACCAAAAGCAAGCTACAGATTCAACATAATTCCCATCAAAATCCCAAAACAATTGTTTACAAAATTAAAAGAACAATACTCAATTTCATATGGAAAAACAAAAAATCCAGGATAGCTAAAACAATCCTGTATAATAAAAGAATGCCCAGAGATATAACCACTCCTGAGTTCAAGATCTACTACACAGCTTTAGTTGTAAAAAATATATTTGCTTAAAAACAGAAAGACAGATCAGAGCAATTGAACCAAATACCTAGACAGAACTTCACACACTGATGGACAGCCAGTCTTCAACAAAGAGGCCAAAAATTATACAAAGGAAAAAGGAAAGCATCTTTAACAAATGGTACTGACCTAACTGGAAGTCAGCAAGTAGAAGAATGCAAATTGAACCATAGCTAACATCCCAAACAAAACTCAAGTTCAAGTGGATCCATAGACCATGAAATAAATCCAGATGCACTGAATCTGATAGAAGACAAAATGGGGAATGGTCTTGAATGCATTGGCACAGGAGACAACTCTTCCTAAAGAGAACAATGATAGCACCGGCACTAAGATAAACAATTAATAAACTAGATATTTGCTGTATAGAAAATCTTCTGTAAATCAAAGGACACCATCAATATGGATAAAAATTGCAACCTTATAGACTGGAAAAAGTTTTTCAAAAATGCCACATCTCGCTTAGGGTCAATATTCAAAATATATAAAGAACTCAAAAAACTAGACACCATCAAACTAAACAATCCAATTTAAAAATAGATTTAAATAGAGAATTTCCCACAGAGGAAACCAAAATGGGTAAGAAACACTTAGCAAAATGTTCAACATCCTTAGCCATTAGGGAAATGCAAATTAAAATGACTCTCAGATTCCACCTCATTCTGTCAAAATGGCTATGATAAAAAACACAAGTAACAGTTCATGCTGGAGAGGAGGTAGTGTAACGGGAACACTCCTCCATTCCTGGTGGGAGTGCAAACTTGTACAGCCACTTTTGAATACAGTGTGGAGGTTTCTCAGAAAACTGGGAATCAACCTACCCCAAGACCCAACTATACCACTCCTGGGCACATATCCAAAGAATGTTCCATCCTACAATATAGATATTTGCTCAACTAGTCCTGACTATTTTTAAGGTTCACTTCATTTCATGTGTAGAAGTATTTTTCTTATATGTTTGTGTTTGTTGTATATGAATCTGGTGCCCAGAGGGGTTGGAAGAAGGCATTGGGGATTATCATGTGGGATGTAGCTGGAAAGTTCCTCTCTGGGTCCCGCCAAACCCCTGCAGTCCCACAGCACACTTATAAAATAATCACTCAGAAGCTTATATTAATTAAAATTACTCATCCATTAGCTAAGGCTTATTATTGACTAGCTCTTACATTTAAATTAACCCATAATTCTTATTTATGTTTGGCTTGGTACCTTTTCTCAGTTCTACCTTCACATCTTGCTTCCTCTGTGTGTGGCTGGCAACTCCTGACTCTTCCCAGAATTCTGTTCTCTACTTGTCCCACCTATACTTCCAGCCTGCCTACTGGCCAATCAGCACTTTATTTATTAAGCAATCAGAGTTTGCTTAAACACATTCACAGCATACACAGTGATATCCATGGGTAGAAGAAATTGAGTCCTATTTCTCTAAAAGAACAGTGACTGCTTTTAACTGCACGTGCTTCTCCCCATTTCTACTTGTTTATTTGTTCAAAATGTCATCTTAGTTTAATTTTGGTAGTTTTTAATCTATGTAGAAATTCATCTATATGTTTTAGATTTTCCAGTTTAGTAGAATGCTCTTAAGATAAACCTTAATAATTTTCTGAATTTTATTGGAGCTTGTCATAATGACTCCATTTTCACATCTTACTGTATGAGCTTTGGCATTCACTCTTCCTTTTGGTTAGTTTATCTAAAGTTTGTCAATATTGTTTATGTTATGAAAGAACCAAATCTGTTTCATTTTTTGTTGTTGAGCTGCTTTTGTTTCACTAATTTCATTACTGTCTGTATTTTCTTTCCAGCTAATGATTTTGGTGTTTGATCTGTTCCTTTTCTACAGCCCTAAGGTGAATCATTAACTAAATTATTGGGCATCTCTTTGATTTCTTAATATAGGAACACTGACATTTAAACATCTCTTTTAGGACTGTTTACATCACATCTCACAGATTAAACGATGTTGCGTTTTAATTTTAATTTTATTGAAGGAGTCTTTCTGCTCTTGATTTTTTTTTCAAGAAATAATTCATAATTACATTGTGAGTTGTTCGATGTCCATGAGTTTGTTTACCTTCTGGCGTCTCTCCTGTTTGTATGTAGTTATCTCATTTTTGTCAGGTAGAATGTAAGGAAATATTTCAGTTTCCCCAAATTTGCTCAGACATTCTTTGTATCCTAATATATGATCTATTTTAGAGAAAGTTCCATGGACTGCTCAGAACAAGGAGTATTCTGCAGTATTTGGATACAATATTGTATAGATATTTTAAGGCAATTTTACCTGTGATGTCATTTAATTCTGTTTACTCTATATTAGGATGAAGCATTAATTGTTGGATGTGAAACCTCTATGACACCTGGTGATAGTCTGTGGTTTTATATCTAATAGTATTTTCTGTACAGAACTGTGTGCACGTGTGTATGGAATTGTAAAGATCTTCTCATTTCTCATGAACTGTTGCCTCAATCAGTAGGGAATATTAATTATCAATTCTCACTAGATTTACTTTAAGTCTATTTTGTCATATGAGGTCAGTAACACTTGGTTTTTTCAAGCTACATTTTCCTTGAACACCTTTTTTCATCACTTCATTGTAAAATATATCTCTCTTTTATAATGGCGTGCAACAAACATATACTTCAAACTTTTTACTCCAATCCCCTAGCCTGTGTTTTTTAATTGGGAATTGACATTAATATTCAGTTACTAGTGAAAGGTGCCTATTGATTACTGTTCTTTTGATGGTTTTTCCAAGGGTCTCAAGTTGTTTTTTTGTATGACTGTTGTTCTAGTTTGCTTTATAGTTTCAGTGACAAAATGCTCTTGCCAGAAAAATGTAGGGAAAGAAAGTATTTATCTGATTTCTACTTTCACATCACAATCTATCTCTGGGAGACATCAGGGCGGTATCTCCAGAAGGAACTGAAGCAGAAACTATTTTACTAATCTGCTAACTCATTCAATGTTTCAGACTAGGTGAGAGTCTTTATACATCCCAGGACCAGCTACCTATGCTGTGGGCCCTAACACATCAATCATCAATGAAGACAACAATTCAAACCCTTGGTCACAGACCAATCTGATAGGGACAATACCTTAACTGAGACTTTCTCAGATAATTCTGGTTTGTGTCAAGTTGACTGGTAAAGCAATCGTATGCTTTTGCTGTCTTATGGATGAATCTGTTTTTCTCTTTGTTCTAAAAGGCTCCTATAAATTTATTTTGTAAAGCTGTGTTGATGGGTATAAATTCATTTCGCATAATTTTAGCATGTATAATTTTATTTCTCCTTGAGTTATGACAAGCAGCTTGGATGGGTACAAGAGTTATTATTGATTTTCTTTTAAAATTTGAAGAATAGCTTTCCAGTCCCTTTTGGATTTTAAAAATCAGCATTAAAAAATTCTGTTATTCTGACAGACTTTCCTTTACATTGGACTTGGTGTTTCTCTCTTGTGAATTTCAATGTACTTTGTTTGTTTAATTATAATATTATGAGGGTAGGTTCTTTTCTGTTCTTGTCTCTGTGGTATTCGAAATTCTGCCTGTATCTGAATTAGCATCTGTTCTAACAAAAAGCAAATTAGAGAGAAAAGCATTTATTTTGCTTATAGCACTATATTACAGTTTATGATTGATTGAGAAGACTTGGCAGGAAGTTAAAGCACTATGTTCATAGTCAAGAGCAGAAAGACAATAAAGATGTTTACCCTTGCTTTCTTGCCCACAGCTAGCTTTCTATTTCCTTATGCTTTTCTGCGTCCCTCCAGTAGTGAATGATGCTCCCCATAATGTGTTTTATCCTTCCACATTATCAATGAATTAACAGCACAACCTTTGAAAGACATGCCCATAGGCCAATGTAATCTAGACTATTCCTCATTAAAATTCTCCTACAAGGTGGTTATAGGTTGTGTTAACAATAAAAGCCTCTAAATACAACATCTGTATTCCTAACTACAGGGAATGATCTTAATAAATGTTTTCTACACCTATAAACTTTAGATTTCCTGTTTTAATAGAGTGAAAGATATATTGGAATTCCCACTCCTACCTTCTTATTATATTATCTTTGCTCTTGTTGGATTGTCTCAGTCCTCTATCTTACCTTCACACTAATATTTTTTTCCTTTAAAATACCTTCTTCATAGTGAACTGGTATATATGTATTTGTGAGAATTTGTGTGGTTACACACATCTCACAGAGCATTTGTGAGAACCTGAGAACAAATTTGTGGAGTCAGTTGTCTAGTTGTAATTTATGTGGCTCACAGCAACGGTTTGATCATCAGGTTTATATGATAAGCACTTTTTTTACCCATTATTATTTCACAATACCACCATTCCCTTTTGTATCTCTATTTCCTTCAATTACTATTGATTTGTTGTGTAGATCACTTGTGCTAATTTCTACTCTTCCTTCTGCAATAAAGTTTTTTTCATAACTTACTTTTCAAAATCATGTCATTAGGGGATGAAGAGAGCTTTAGTGCTCAAAAGAACTTCATGCTTTTTAGGGGAGGGGAGTTTGTTCGCCAGTATCCACATCAAGTGACTCACAGATTTCCATAACTGCAACTTCAGAGGAACTGAAACTCTTCTCATCTCTGCAGACACACAAACACACAGACTCATACTCATATAAAAACACACACTAATATACAAAAAGAAAAATAAAATAAATCTTTCAAAAATTGTATCATTAACTACAAGATTCTAGGGCCTTGCATATTCTCTGAATGTTCATATCTCTCTCTCTCTCTCTCTCTCTCTCTCTCTCTATCTATCTCTATCTCTATCTCTACCTATCTATCTATCTATCGCTATGTCTCTGTCTCTCTCTCCCTCCCTCACTCCCTCCCTCTCCCTCCCCCTTTCTACTCCCTCTACCCTTTCCCCACCCCTCTCTCTCTACTTGATGACTTATTCCCTTCATTCTTTTAATTGTGGTTATTAATGATGGCATACACCCTTGATTCACTCACTTGGTTTCACTCAACTGCTTGTTGTATTGATGAGAATTATTCTCCGCCATGTAATACAAAATGCCATTATTCCCATCTCTGTCTTTGAATCTTTCTCTCTTTCTAGGACCAGGAGACAGTTACTTACTTGCCTACTAATTGAATATTACTCATCACTAACACTCAGATCTTGTGATTGGTTTTGGATACAGCCACTAGGTCACATCTCTTGATACATATCAATTGATATGAAACAAAATGGTAAATATCCAGGCTGATTAGTATGGTGCAAGCCTGCAATCACAATATTCATGGGACAGATTCAAGTGAATAGTTCAAGACCATCCTTGTCTACATACCAAGACAGAGTCAGCCTTGTTGAGATATTCTTTTTAATACCTGCTTCCAATTAAACACTTATCTTTTAAAATGACTTCCAAGACAGAATCATTGTTAATTTCTAGTCATTAGTTTATTTTTAGTGCTCTCCCTAAAATGGTTTTGGCTTTTTTGCTTGGTTTCAGACAGGATCTGTTGTATGCCAGATTGGTCACAAATTCTTTATGTACTGGAATATGACATTGAACCTCTGGTCTTCTCTTGTCTTGACATCCCGAGTTTTAGTATTGCAGGTGTATGCCATAATTGACTTGGCTTTTAGGTTTTCTTTGAATGTGAATAGGTATGTGTGTTTACAATAGAGTGGTTATAAATGTGTGAGTGTGGCAGTTTTGTGCCAAAACTTGAATGTGGCAGGCAAGCACCAACATCAGGTGTTGAGCCTTAATTTCTACCCTGTTTGAGAAAAAATCTCTTCCTTCTTGTTCATCACTGTGTTTGCCAGCTTAGCTGGTCCCAATCTTCTGGACATTCTCCTGTCTCCAACTTCCATGTCATTGAAGGAGCACTAGGGTAACAAAAAGAAACTGAATTATCATCTTTGAATGGTTCCTGTGGATTCAAACTCAGGTCCTCACACATGCACAGCAAATGCTTTCCTCTGAGTCATCACCTGAACCCAGCTTTCCATCTCTTTAAGTGGCCTAATTCTGTGTTGTATTATGAAGTTTATTTCTCTCTACTACTTCTCTGTAGATCATTTACCCCCAGCTTTCAATCAAATCTTAGATTCCTTGAATTCATGCATCCTACTGCTCTGATCCCTGCTTACCTCTTTACTTCACTCCTCACTTGATTTAGATACTTCTTCAGATAATCATGAACAATGCAGATATGCAATGGCAGCTGAGAAATGCAGAGAGAGAAACAATGAAGGAACAAATTCCTAAACCAAGAACAATGAAGACACTGTGACTGTTGAGAAAACATCACAATAGCCCTAGGAATGTAAATGAATTTTTTGGGTGTGTATCAGGGTCCTATGCTGCTGCTCCCTTGGGGGATGTGGGCAAGTAGGCACAGAGTCAATGATATACCTCTGGGAGAATGGGAAAAAAACAAGCCCAGTTTATTCATAAAGAGGCAAGTCTTACATACGTTCCACCCCAGCCTGGGAGAAGGTCACAGTAATTTGAATCTGCTGGTGTGACTTGGCTGCCTCTCATTGGTCCAGGTGATCTCCAGATCATGTCTCAGTTGCTTTTGATAAGGCCCTTAAGCAGACCAGGTTGGCGTTTAGAAAGTATCTTTTTTTTACTGATTTGGGCCCATTTTTCCCTCAAGCCTGTTAGGGATGAGTCATCCCACAGGGGAGAAGGTGGAATTCTATGCCTGGAAGGTCTCTAGTAGACTGTGTTTAGGATGTCAGGGTACTGAATAGTCACTATTGAGATGTGGTAGAAGCTTAGAGGTCAATGCCAGGGTGAGGAGATCTCCCTTAGAAAGGACCAAGATAGTTCTTTAGACATGATAGCAATATAAAGTCCAACTGTAGCCATGGAAAGACCTCTCTGCCTTACTGTATTGGTATGATGGCTTCTCCCCAAAATATGCCTCCATCGCTAAAGCCCAACAGAAGGATGTCTCCATGAGGAATCAGGGGTAAATTTGTAACATAATGAGTTTACTAATAAACTTGATTTAATCAGCTCATTATCTGTGTGTATGTGTCCAATGTTACATAGTATATTTCAAATACTAGTTTCATTTTTCTTAATAAAGCAGTCTGCCATTTGCAAAAAGGTGAAGAATATCAGGAAGATATGACTTTCATTCTTTATAAGCAATGCTTTCCACTTTCGTTCCCACAGTGGCATTTGGATCATGGTTTGAGCACACCCGTGCCTGGCTATCCATGAGAAAAAGAGACAACTTCCTGCTATTGAGCTATGAAGACATAAAAAAGGTAATTGTCATTCTTACAGCAATCACAGAGCCTCTCATAAACTCATACAATGTAGCACCCCATATTTCTCAGTATCACCATGTCAGTTTTAGATTCATAAAGAGTCAATAAAATTGAAATTATGTCCTCGGTCCCTTATTGACATGCACCTGAATTTTCTCTGTAGTTACCTTATCCATCACCCACATCTTTACCTTATCAACCCTGGAGTAGGTTGGGGTATCTCATACTTGTGCTATAGGTTTTGTAATTCTGTCTATGCAATACATTTAATAACCTTATAACCCAGTAGTCTGTTGGGAAATAGGTAAAGCAATTCCATTCACCTGTTGTGCCCAAATGTATGTCATCCCCCTTGATGACAAGAGGAGGGACAAAGGCAGGAAATCCATCTGTGAATCCTGGGAGAGCACAGGAGCTGAAGTCACATGAACTGAGTGATACACACATCTGACCAGGAATGTACAAGATGAAGCCAGTCAGGGATGATTGTGTCCTGTGCTCTGCAGTACAGGGGGTTCTGCATGGTGGGCTAGAATACACTGGAGATTTCAAAACTCTTAGTAGAGAATATCTAAAATGTGTCAACATTAAGTAACGGGATATGTCTAAACAGACTGATAGGCCATATCCTTATTAGATCATTGCAGGTTTCATTTCATTGAAAGGCCCCACAGACAGGTAGCAATATATTCAAGTACTGTGTATGTGTCTAAAATATCTATTATTTTGAAAATAAAAAAATATATCTTGTCAAGGCATCACAGGACTCTAAAACTAGCACTGGGAGAGAGAGAGAGTCAGAGTCAGGGTTTCTAGGTTATCCTTGTTTGTATGGTGTGTTTGAGGTCAACCTTGACTAAAAGACACATTGATTCAAAAGATCATTAATTTAAATAATTTTAAGTTCATTTGTGTATTTTATTTTCATTTAGTTAAAAAAATTCTCCCTCTACTGGTGGACACATAATAACGACACCAAGCATATAAGACCAAAAATATTGACATTTGTTCAGCAACTCAAAAGCTTTAGTAGTTTGGAAGCTAACAGTGAAAGATAACCATCATTTATATATCATAAATAAAAATATCAATCGTACTTTTTAAGAACAAGAAAAAATAAATGCAGTCTGTCAGAGAAAACACTTACCCATCCTTTGAATAGTTCAAAAATTTTAGTTAAGGAGAAAAAGAAGCAGTCTTACAGCCTCTGTTGGGCTTTCAGAAGTAGAATCTGGTGATGATGAATGTCACTGAAAACTCTAACTTCATTGTTTTCATTTTTATTTCTCATAAATTTTTTATAATTTAAAACAAGTTTTAAATTTAAACATATTTTAATCATATTCTTCTGTCCCAAAATTTCTTCCAAGTTTTCTCCTCCTCCTTACCCACACAACCTTAAATTCCTTCTGAAAAAAAAAAAACAAACAAAATCCAAATAAAAGAAAATTCCCCCCAAAGAAAACAAAATAAAACAATAAGCAGAAAGAAAAAAAACACTGAACTGCAACGAAATACAACCAAATAAAAGCACACATGCATGCACACACACAAACACACACAAACACACACACACACACACACACACACACAGGCACGCACGCACGCATGCACGCACATGCACACGGACATGCACACGCACACGCACACAGAGAAATAAAACTGTGGAGTCCATTACATGTTGGTCAACTACTCCTGCACATGAAGACTTTCCTGGAGTGGTTGATATATCCAGTGTCATTTCATAGGAGACAGTGGATTTTCCCTCTGGGAGCAGGTATAAATGACAGCTCCATTGTTATCTTTTAACCTAGTGGCTAGATTTTCATTCATTCACTTTTTAAAAATATTACAAAATAAAGTACAATCTGATGAAATAATGTTATTACCTCAAAATTGGACAAGATAAACCAACAGAATGAAAACAGCACAAGAGAAGGCACAAGGAGAGACCCACATGCTCAAATATCAAGGAAGACCACAAAATCACCCAATGGTAGACCCTAACATATAAGGAGAAGATTGGTGCAGACTGGTGTGGCACTTCCCAGGCTGCTCCTGTCTGTGGGTCCATATGAGCTTTTCTTATGTTGATGTGGATGGTCATGTTTTCTTAGTTTCCTCCCACTTCTCTGGCTCTAATCCCCCTTTCCTTCTTCTTCTGAAGAGTTGTCTATGCTCCAAAGTGAGAGATTTCGTGGAGACATACCACTTAGGGCTGATTGCTCAAAAGTATCTCAAACTCTATGTATTTCTTGTCTGTGGTTCTCTATTTTTCTTCCCAAATGCTTTGGGAGAAATCTTCTCTGATGACGGCTGTACAAGGCACTAATCTGAGCACAGCAGAATACCATGGAGTCACTTTTTCACTAATGTTTCAGACCAAGATTATTTGGTTTTACCCTAGGTCCCCAGGCTATCTAGTCTCTGGTCAACAAAGCAGTGTCAGCTATGTGTTCCATCTCATAGAATAGGCCTTAAGTAAAATCAAGCATTTCTTGGCTACTCTCCTGGGCTTTGTGGCATCATTGCCTTAGCATATCTTGCAGGTAGGACTATATAATTGGAAGTTTCCTGTCCCAACTACCTGGTCAAATATAACCAACTCAGAGGCTGAATGTGATCTATAATTTCACAGCTGATAACTCTGGCTTGTTACTAGATAATTCTTACCTTTAAATTAACCCATTTCTATTCATCTATGTATTGTCAAGTGTCTAATGTCTTTGCCTGTCGTCTGACATGTCTTGCTTCCTAATCGGCCAGCTGGTAGCACTCCTGAATCTGTTCTCCTTCCCATCATTCTCAATGTGGTTTTACTGCCTAACTTCCTGCACAGCTACTGGTCTGTCAGCTCTTTATTAACCAATATGAGTAATACATATTGATAGTGTAGAAGGGATAGTTACCGAGAATTTTCACCTTTTTGTGTAATTAAAAAGAAAGGTTTTCATAAGTGTGTGGGTTAACGTCAGGGTCTTCAATTCAATTCCATTGGTCCACATGTTGGTTATTATGCCAATACCAAGCTGTTTTTATTACTGTAGCTCTATAGTACAGCTTGAAGTCAGGGATTGTGATGCCTCCAGAGGTTGTTTTATTGTACAGGATTCTTTTGGCTATACTGGGTTTTTTGTCTTTCCATATGAAGTTGAGTATTATCCTTTCCAGGTCTGTGAAGAATTGTGTTGGTATTTTGATGGGGATTGCATTGAATCTGTAGATTGCTTTTGGTAAGATTTACATTTTTACTGTGTTAACCCTGCCTATCCATGAGCATGGGAGATCTTCCAATTTTCTGACATCTTCTTCAATTTCTTTTTTTAGGGACTTAAAGTTCTTGTCATATAGATCCTTCACTTGCTTAATTAGTGTTACCCCAAGGTATTTTACGTCATTTGTGGCTATTGTAAAGGGTGATGTATCTCTGATTTCCTTCTCAGCTTTTTGGCCATTGTACATAGGAGGGCTGCTGATTTTTTTGAGTTGATCTTGTATCCTACTATGTTGCTGAAGGTGTTTATAAGCTTTATCACTTCCTGGGTGGAATCTTTGGGGTCACTCAAGTATACTATCATGTCATCTGCAAATAGGGAAAGCTTGACTTCTTCCTTTCAAATTTGTATCCCCTTAATTTCCTTATGATGTCTTATTGCTCTGGCTAGAACTTCAAGTACTATATTGAATAAGTATGGGGAGAGTGGACAGCCTTGCCTCGTTCCTGATTTTAGTGGAATTGCTTTGAGTTTCTCTCCATTTAATTTGATGTTGGCTGTTGGCTTGCTGGAAATTGCCTTTATTATGTTTAGGTATGTTCCCTGTATTCCTGATCGCTCCAAGACTTTTATCATGAAGGGGTGTTGGATTTTGTCAAATGCCTTTTCTGCATCTAGTGAGATGATCATGTGGTTTTTTTCTTTGAGTTTGTTTATATGGTGTATTACATTGATGGACTTTCGTATGTTGAACCACCCTTGCATCCCTGGGATGAAGCCTACTTGATCATGGTGGATAGTTGTTCTGATGTGTTCTTGGAGTCTGTTTGCCAGTATTTTTTTAAGTATTTTTGCATCAATGTTCATGAGGGAGATCGGTCTGTAGTTCTCTTTCTTTGTTGTATCCTTGTTTGGTTTGGGAATCAGGGTTATTATAGCCTCATAGAAGAAGTTTGGTAATGCCCCTTCAGTTTCTATTATGTGGAACAATTTACAGAATATTGGTATTAACTCTTCTTTGAAGATCTGGTAGAATTCTGTGCTGAAACCATCTAGTCCTCGGCTTTTTTTGGTTGGGAGACTTTTAAAGACTATTTCTATTTCCTTAGGGCTTATAGGACTATTTAAACAGTACATCTGGTCTTGATTTAACTTAGGTATGTGGTACCTATCCAGAAAATTGTCCATATCTTTTAGGTTTTCCAGTTTTGTGGAGTAGAGGTTTTTGAAATATGACCTAATAATTCTCTGGATTTCCACAATGTCTGTTGTTATGTCCCCCATTTCATTTCTGATTTTGTTGATTTGGATTCTTTCTCTGTCTTTTGGTTAGTTTGGATGAGGGCTTGTCTATCTTGTTGATTTTCTCAAAGAACCAACTCTTTGTTTCATTAATTTTTTGTATTATTCTCTTAGTTTCTATTTTATTAATTTCACTTCTCACCTTGATAATTTCCTGGTGTCTATTCTTCCTGGGAGACTTTGCTTCTTCTTGTTCTAGAGCTTTCAGGTGTGCTGTTATGTCACTACTGTGAGATTTCTCCAACTTCTTTATGTGGGCATTTAGTGCTATGAATTTCCCTCTTAGCACTGCTTTCATAGTGTCCCATAAGTTTGGGTATGTTGTATCTTCATTTGCGTTGATCTCTAGGAAGTCTTTAATTTCTTTTTTTATTTCTTCCTTAAGCCATTGGTTATTCAATTGAGCATTATTCAGTTTTCATGAGATTGTAGGTTTTCTCTAGTTTTTTGTTGTTGTTGAAATCTAACTTTAAATCATGGTGGTCTGATAGAACACAGGAGGTTATTCCAATTGTTTTGTATCTGTTGAGATTTGCTTTGTGGCCAAGTATGTGGTCAAATTTAGAGAAAGGTCCATTGGGTGCTGAGAAGAAGGTATATTCTTGCTTGTTAGGATGGAATGTTCTGTAGATTTCTATTAAATCCATTTGGGTCATGACATCGGTTAAGTCCTTTATTTCTCTGTTAAGTTTTGATTTGGGAGATCTGTCCAGTGGTGAAAGTGGGGTGTTGAGATCTCCCACTATTAATGTGTGTGGTTTTATATGTGGTTTAAACTTTAGTAATGTTTCTTTTACATATGTGGGTGCCCTTGTGTTTGGGGCATAAATGTTCAGAATTGAAACTTCATATTGGTGGATCTTTCCTGTCATGAGTATGTAATGCCATTCTTGATCTCTTTTGATTGATTTTAGTTTGAAGTCTATTTTGTTGGATATCAGTATGGCTACCCCCGCTTGTTTCTTAAGACGATTTGATTGGAAAGTCTTTTCCCAGCCTTTCATTCTTAGGTAGTGTCTGTCTTTGAGTTTGAGATGTGTTTCTTCTATGCAGCAGAAAGATTGGTCCTGCTTTCCTATCCATTCTGTAAGCCTATGTCTTTTTATAGGTGAATTAAGTCCGTTGATATTAAGGGATATTAATGACCAGTAATTGTTCATCCCTGTTATATTTGTGGTAGGATGTGTGTACTTTTCTTCTTTGGGGTTTACTGTTGTGGCTTTATCTATTGCCTGTGTTTTCCAGTGTGTATCTGTCTTCCTTTCGGTTGGAATTTTCCTTCTAGTGCTTTCTGTAGGGCTGGGTTTGTGGACAAGTATTGTTTGAATCTGGCTTTGTCTTGGAATGTCTTGTTCATTCCATCTATAATGATTGAAAGTTTTGCTAGGTATATTAGCCTGGGCTGACATCCATGGTCTCTTAATGTCTGCATTACATCTGTCCAGATCCTTCTGGCTTTCAAAGTCTCCATTGAGAAATCGGGTGTTATTCTGATGGGTTTACCTTTATAGGTCACTTGTTTTTTTTCCTTACTGCTCTTAATATTCTTTCTTTATTCTGTACATTTAGTTGTTTAATTATTATGTGGGGAGGGGATTTGGGGGGGGGGTCTAGTCTCTATCTTGTTCTATAGACTTCTTGTATCTTCATAGGCATTTCTTTCTTTAAGTTGGGAAAGTTTCCTTCTATGATTTTTTGAATATATTTTCTGTGCCTTTGAGTTGGTATTCTTCTCCTTCTTCTATCCCTATTATTTGTAGGTTTGCTCTTTTCATGTTGTCCCAAATTTCTTGGACATTTTGGTTCATGACTTTGTTGGCATTAGTGTTTTCTTTGACTGATGAATCTATTTCTTCTACTGTACCTTCAACACCAGAGATCCTCTCTTCCATTTCTTGCATTCTGTTGGTTTTACTTGCATCTACAGATTCAATGCAATCCCCATCAAAATCCCAACACAATTCTTCACAGACCTCAAAAGAATAATACTCAACTTCATATGGAAAAATAAAAAAAAAACCCAGGATAGCCAAAAGAATTTTGTACAATAAAACAACCTCTGGAAGCATCACATTCCCTGACTTCAAGCTCTACTATAGAGCTACAGTAATAAAAACAGCTTGGTATTGGCATAAAAACCGACATGTGGAACAATGGAATCGAATTGAAGACCCTGATATTAACCAGCACACCTATGAACATAATTTTTGACAAAGAAGCCAAAAGTATACAATGGAAAAAAGAAAGCATATTCAACAAATGGTGCTGGCATAACTGGATATCAACATGTAGAAGCCTGCAAATAGATCCATATCTGTCACTATGCACAAAACTTAAGTCCATGTGGATCAAGGACCTCAACGTAAATCCAGCTACTCTGAACCTGCTAGAAGAGAAAGTAGGAAGAAGTCTTGAATGCATTGGCATAGGAGATCACTTCCTAAATATAACACCAGTAGCACAGGCACTGAGAGAAACAATCAATCAATGGGACCTCTTGAAACTGAGAAACTTTTGTAGAGCAAAGGATACAGTCAACAAGGCAAAGCAACAGCCTACAGAATGGGAAAAGATCTTCCCCAACCCCACATCTTACAGAGGACTGATATCCAGAATATATAAGGAACTCAAGAAATTAGCCATAGCCGGGCGTTGGTGGCGCAAGCCTTTAATCCCAGCACTCGGGAGGCAGAGCCAGGCGGATCTCTGTGAGTTCGAGACCAGCCTGGGCTACCAAGTGAGCTCCAGGAAAGGCACAAAGCTACACAGAGAAACCCTGTCTCGAAAAATAAAAAAAAATAAAAAAAAAAGAAATTAGACATCAAAAGGACCAACAGTCCAATTAAGAAATGGGCTATAGAACTAAACAGAGAATTCTCAAAAGAGGAAACTCAAATGGCTAAAAGACATTTAAGGAATTGCTCAACATCCCTAATCATCAGGGAAATGCAAATCAAAACAACTCTGAGATAATACCTTATGCCTGTCAGAATGGCTAAGATCAAAAACACTGAGGACACTTTATGCTGGAGAGGATGTGGAACTCGTGGAACTCTCCTCCTCTGCTGGTGGGAATGCAAGCTTGTACAACCACTTTGGAAATCAATATGGCGCTTTCTTAGAAAATTGGGAATCAATCTCCCCCAAGATCCAGCTATACCACTCCTGGGCATATACCCAAGAAATGCTCAGTCATACCACAAGAGCACTTGCTCAGCTATGCTCATATCAGCATTGTTTGTAACAGCCAAAACCTGGAAACAACCTAGATGCCCTTCAACTGATGAATGGATAAATAAATTGTGGCACATATACACAATGGAATACTACTCAGCAGAGAAAAACAATGACATCATATGGTTTGCAGGCAAATGTATGGATCTAGAAAAAAATCATCCTGAGTGAGGTAACCCAGACTCAGAAAGACAAATATGGTATGTACTCACTCATAGGAGGATACTAGATGTGGAACAAGGATAACTGGACTGCTACTCACATTACCAGTGAGGCTACCTGTAAAACAGGACCCCAAGAAAGACACGGGGATCACCCAATAATGGAGAAATGGATGAGATATACATGAACATCCTGGACATGAGTGTGAGCAATGAAGGGCAAGGGTCGAGGGAAAGAGAACAGGAGATCCCAGCTGGATCAAGAACAGAGAGGGAGAACAAGGAATAGGAGACCATGGTAAATGAAGACCACATGAGAAAAGGAAGAAACAAAGAGCTAAAGAGGCCTACAGAAATCCACAAAGATACCCCCACAAAAGACTGCTGGCAATGGCCCAGAAACAGCCGGGACTCACCTACTCTGGTGATGCGATAGCCAAACACCCTAGTAGTTGTGCCAGAAACCCCATTCAAAGACTGAGGAATCTGGATGCAGACATCCATGGCTAGGCTCCAGGTGGAGAGCTGGGAGTCTAATTAGTGAGAAAGAGGAGGGTTTAAATGAGAGAGAATTGTTGAAACCAAGGTAGGATAAAGCACAAGGACAAATAGCCAAACGAATGGAAACACATGAACTATGAACCAAAAGCTGAGGGGTCCCCAACTGGATCAGGCCCTCCAAATAGGTGAGACAGTTGATTGGCTTGATCTGTTTGGGAGGCATGTAGGCAGTGGTACCAGGTCCTGGTCTCGCTGCATGAGATAGCTCTATGAAACCTGGTATTTATACAGGGAAGATTGGCTCAATCTGGGAGGAGGGGACTGGACCTGCCTGGACTGAGTCTATCAGGTCGATCTCAGTACTCAGGGGTGGCCTTGATCTGGAGGTGGTGGGAATGGGTGGTGTACTGGGGGGTAGGAGAGGGGATAGGAAGGGGGAGAACAAGGGAATCTGTGGCTGTTATGTAGAACTGAATAGTATTGTAAAATAAAAGAAAAAAAAGAAAGTTTTTCACCTTAATATAATCAACCATATACAACTAAAATGGTTATTACATAAAAATTACAGTAATAGTATCTGATCCATTTACATTTGGCAAAATTGGACAAAATACTTAATTATCTAACTTATCTTGGTTTGTCTAAATTTTTGAATCTAATTTACTTTCTATTATAACTAAGGACAACTATGATTATGATTATTTAGTCTTCAACTCCATCAAAAACCCCAGAAGGGTGAAAAGTTACCTAATGGCAGGGACATCAGGTTGCCTGGACAGTCACCCAAAGTTCCTCTGTAACACTGGGGCATCCTAAGGTGGTCTACAGGCTAAGCATATCTGAAAGACTTTCCTGTTAAGCAGAGAATATTGAAGGACTGTTCTATTTCCTTAGGGGTTATTGGTCTATTTAAAATGTTTATCTGGTCCTGATTTAAATTTGGTATGTGCTGCCTATCCAGAAATTTGCCATTTTCTTTCAGGTGGAGTACAGGTTTTTGAAGAATGACCTGATGATTCTCTGGATTTCCTCATTGTCTGTTGTTAGGTCTCCCTTTTCATTTCTGGTTTTGTTAATTTGGATACTCTCTTTCTGCCTTTTAGTTAATTTGGATAAGGGCTTGTATATCTTGTTGATTTTCTTAAGGAATCAACTCTTTGTTTCCAGTTTTCATGAAGCTCACATCTGAGGTTCCTGTTTGATTTCCTAAGTTTTTCTCTTGCAGATTTCCATTAAAATGAGTTTCCTAGATTGATTTTATTTCTACTTTCAGGTTTGAATGGATTATTTATTTCTTTCCACTGTTTGTGTTTTCATAGATTTCTTTATGAGATTTACTCTATTCCTCTATCATTTGCATACATGCCATTTTAGGGTCATTTTCTTCTTCTGTAGCTATAATAGAATATTCAGGGCCTGTTTTAGTATGATTTCTGGGCTCTAGTGAAAACATCCTGTCTTGGATGTTATGGACTATGCTTTCAGGTTGGCATCTAGGCATCTAGGATTGGGAAAATTATAATTCTACGTGCTGATATCTGGTCTTGCCTTTGTTGGGTTCCTGCTTCCTTCCTTATTTTTGTTGCTCTTTCTGGTACTTAGGAGAGTGTAGTGGCTGTGTGTTGTCTGGTAGGAAATTCTTCTGGGATCCTGATAATCGTGGCCAATGGGAGTTCCAGGTAAAATGTTTCCAGATATAGAAAGCTGAAACTTAGGAATGGGAATAGTCTAGGAGGTTGTCCTAATAATGTCCACAGGAAGGAAGATAGAAACATTTTCCACAGGAGCTACTTAGTTAGTTACCCGAGAATGAGGCCACTGAGTGAGGTTAGGCCACAGGAGAAGGTTCGATATAAAGCTTTGAATGAGAATAAGGAGTAGATTTAAAAAAATGGAGGGAGAGATGAAGCTCTGCAGTTAACCTATTTGCTTTCCTGGTTAGAGTGGCCTGTAAGTGCTTAGGGAGTGTCTTCTGGAAGTCAGGATTTGCTATGACAAAACAAAGAGTATGGAGAGGAAACTTTGGAGCATAAGACTTGTGTTATCCATGTGAAACAATGGCATTTGGTGGAGGGAGCCTGTAGCAGATGTCCTACACAGAGCTTGGAAGGAGACTAGGAGCCTGGGCTTAAAGGAGCAAGTAGAGATGTGAAGATGTGTATTTAGCCTAACTGCTTCCATGCCCAGTTTGATCTATGGGTTCCCGGGCAATGCATGATGGAGTTGAAGTGTGGAGCAAATTAATGCATTGTTGTTGGGATGTTAGGAGGGGAGATCCACTAGAGATGTGATTGGCTGAGGCAGGTGTTCTGCTACAGAGCTAGGGGTAACCCTGGGGTGGTTGGACTTAAAGGAATGAGGAGGAGGTCAAGATGTGTAGTTACTTTATTTCTTCATGACCAGAATGTTCTTTGGTTTCCCAATGAGGTCCTCTTGGATATGGATGCTGGGATAGTACAATGAATTACAGGACGGAAGTTAGAAGATCTGTGGAATCCATTATATGTTGGGGTGGGGAGTTGCTAGTGATTTTCTGTAGCATAACTGGGCATGAGAATGGGGAATTGGATCTGGAGGAGCACAGTGAAAGGTAAAAATCTGCAGTCAGCCTACATTCTTCCCTGGCAAGAGTCAAAAAAATAATATTTAATGTACAATATTAAGGAGCATCAAAAACAGGAAATTGGATTATTCAAAAGGAATTGGATCTCTTAATGGTATCATCCAAGAACACAAAGTTTCTACATGAGTAGCAATATAAAGACTCTTTTGTCTTTTGTGAAATCTTTTACTTTCTGTTCGTCAAATTCAATATTTCCCAGGAAGTTTCCTTACTAAGATGTCTTTGTTGAATGGCAGTGCAGTTTCCCATAAGTTTTCTGTCCAACCATTCCACACCTTTTTTTTTGTTATTGCCATGGTTGTTTACCTTCCCATGAGATATTAACTAAATCTGTGATAAAATATATAATATAAGTTTTGAGACAGTGATACACTTAGGCTCCCAGTAAACGTGTCCCAGCCCAGAAAAATAGTCCTGGCCAGCTGGATCTTCGGCAGGGACCCTAGAAGTTTGAATGGCGAATGAAAGGGAAAAAAGACACAAAGAATTGACAGCAAGACAGTATTCTTTTTTATTTTATTTTATTTTTCTTTTATTTTACAATACTATTCAGTTCTACATAACAGCCACAGATTCCCTTGTTATCCCCCTTCCTACCCCTTCATCTTCCCCCCCAGTACACCACCCATTCCCACCACCTCCAGATTAAGGCCACCCCCGAGGACCGGGATCGACCTGATAGACTCAGTCCAGGCAGGTCCAGTCCCCTCCTCCCAGATTGAGCCAAGTATCCCTGTATAAGTCCCAGGTTTCAAACAGCTATTTCATGCAGCGAGAACAGGACCTGGTACCACTGACTACATGCCTCCAAAACAGATCAAGCCAATCAACTGTCTCACCTATTCCGAGGGCCTGATCCAGTTGGGGGCCCCTCAGTCTTTGATTCATAGATCATGTGTTTCCATGCAAGACAGTATTCTGATTAAGCAACAAAATTTTATTTTTTTCAGGTTGGCTTTATAGCAAGCAGACCAGGAAACTTTCTTTGGGTAAAGTTCAGGGGACTGTTGAGTTGCCAAGCACCCAACCAAGCAACCGAACCACAAAACTTTGTTACTTATGTTTACTATAGTAGAAAGATAAGGAAATGTTAAGTTATTTTCTAATAACTCAGGACTTGTCTGAGCATGTCAAAAGTTTCTGGTTAGTGGCTCAATACTGAACAGCAGAAAGTTAACTCAGGCAGGCAATATGGCATGGCTCCTACAATTGTCCTCAGCAGAAAAGGGCTGGAATTCAAACCAAATCCAAGACTGTGCCTTCTTGTGACTATTTCTTAGTATTAACACAGTTGTGGTAGTTCACAATTTTAATTCCAGAATATGGGTTTCGGGAGCCGGAAGACTGTGAATTTGATGCCCTTCTGAGTTACAGCATGAGGTAAAACTCGAAACAAACTAGTATCTCCCAGAAGTACCCCCAAGTAATAATTATTGAGATCAGTCTTATGAAAGTTTAAAACTATTATTCGCATTTACCCATAGGGTGCAGTTTTACATGGTGTAAATTTTAACCTCTCTAAATTCTTTGTGCACATTCCCTTCTTTCCCGTGGATAATTGTCTAGAATTACTTCTCTAAGTCACTTTGAACTTCACAGGGCATGTTGGGTACGGTGGTGCACACCTTTAATGCCAGCACTTTGGTGGCAAAGGCATGTAGGTGAATCTCTGACCTCTTTGAGCTTTAGCTCAGTCTGGTCTCCAGAGCAACTCCCATCCCACCAGACAGGGCTCCATATTGAACACCTCTCAAGAAATACATCCCAGTACATTTAGAAGGTGGGTTGTCACACACATGTGAACACATCTCTGCAAACATGGAAGCAAGAGGATCCGCTGTTAAATGAATTCATCCACTGTGAAGTAAGTTTGAGAACAGCATTGCTTATATGAGACCTTGTCTCTAATATCCCCTCTTCCTTAGAAGAAATTCCAGCCTGTGACTTTTAGGGCTATAGATCAGTCACAATGCAAGCCCACCCAAGATAAAAATGCTGTGCTCTCAACATTTCCTGTATCTTTCCTAAACCCTTTTCACTACTTCCTCATTTCATGTTCCCATTTCTTTCTTCACATCCCCTTTTCATCCTCCATCCATATTTCCCATCTCTGCAACTGCTCTCTCAGAGCTTTCTCTTGATAACCTTCATTTTTGTTTCTTCTTCTTTTAGGACACAAAGAGCACCATAAAGAAGATTTGTGACTTCCTAGGAAAAAAATTAGAGCCAGATGAGCTGGATATGGTCCTCAAGTACAGTTCCTTCCAAGCCATGAAGGAAAATAAAATGTCCAATTTGAGTCTCATTAGAAAAGTTGTGGCTCCTAATGGTTTGGTTCTCTTGAGAAAAGGTGAAGAAGCTTTTGAGTTAAAATGATGTCAGGACATGTGGAGTGCATGTTGTTCCAGAGAGAGTCTAAGAAAGAGTTGGGAATGTTTCAGAAGTGATTGCTGATCATATCATAGTTTCTCACAGACCTTACAGAAGAGTCATTCCATGGTGATGATGTGGGCTTCAGTAGCTCTGAAAAAAGTGATTTCTTCATGGAGAGGATCTTGGGATTGCAGATGTTTGTGTCCAATACCCTAAATGGAAATGAAAGGGTAGACGTGTTGCAATGAGTCTTAGGAAGGCTCCATATCATAGAAAACTAAATAAAACACATTGTGCATGGGACCAAAGATATATTCGCAATGATAATCACAGAAAACACTTCCATTCATGGCTGAAAAAGATGTTGAACATGCCATAGATTGCTGTCCCACACCAGGCTGAGAATAGACCCCATAAAGACTAAGCAAATTATTCACCAGGGTTACACCTGATGGTATTTACCAACCTAAATTTGGATAGCTTCAGGCTCAGAGATACTCAGTTTGTTCTGAATGTCTCTCCAGGAATGGGAATATCCATCTTCTCTATGTCTGTGCTACCTCTCTATGCTGGGAGCAGATTGTGGGTGTGGTTCCATAGCTGTAAAGTTGAGGAGCCACTGTACCAAAAAGAACCAGACCTGGAATGTCACCTTTTCCTATTAGCAGATAATTGGTGAGATGGGACTTGGCATTGAAGAAGGAATGAATCAGATGTCAGGTCTTTGGGGATAAGTAAAGAAAATGGATATAAACTCAGCAAAGGAGAATTATTGGTTATGGGTTTAATTTTCTTCTTCCAATAATTTGTATGCTTCAAACATAACCTCCAACCCTCTTCCACCTGAGATTGTAAGAATCAGGTCATAGAACATAAAGACATCAGGAGTATACAGACAGAGATGTAAGTTAAAGTGGTTAGCAGATTGCATTTAATTCAATACTCCTGGTGTCCTCACAAGTGGAAGTTTGGGCTCAGATTTGAGCACATATACATGTCACTTCAAGAATATCATTGTCTATACACTATGGACTGAGACCTCTAGAGAATCCAATGCTGTTGACAGATGACCTCAGACAAAGTTGTCTGCACTAGAAGTGATGGTCCCACATAAGAAGAGAATTGGCCCATTCTTGGATTTCCTGTAATGAATCAGAATTTGGTAGCGGTAAAACAGTATGGATACATAAGTAGCTTCAATGAAATGCCAAAGGAATGAAATGTCTTGTTTAATAGGGGAAGGCTATGGAAACTAACAAGTAAAAGTTTTGTCAGAAACACAAAAGAGCAGATGCAATAGAATTAAGGAAAATTCCATGAAAACAACTGTCATTTCCTCTTTTCCATGTAGACCCTTCCAGGATGAGATCACAGTGGGATTTTAGTTAATTTTCTCTGAAATATAGTATTTTTCTTGTATCATATATATGTCATAAAACTTGATCTTTCACCATAAGTCCTTTGTAATTTATCATAGTGATTATATATGACATCTGTTTCTTCTGCATTTAAAGATAACTTTTACTCTGGGGTATTATTTCTCTTTTAATCACACTCATTATAAATGATGAGTCCACTGGAAACCAGGTCATTTGAAGGAGCAGACCAACGTCATTACCTGCCCAGCCCTGATTCAGGACTTCTTCATAGAGGATGCTGGGAGAGATATCTGGGAAACACTTTTGAAAGAATTGATGCATGAGGATAATGTTGGTCTTTTCAATTCCTATATCATATTGGTTCCTTTTCTTTAAAATCGTGAAGGGAAAAGCAGACCAAAGGTTAATTCTAAAATAAATTTAATTACTTACCAGTAGATACTTAATACACTAAACTTAATAATGCATGAAAAGTTTTGCTACCTGTTAGACTGGTCTTAAGCAGGGAAAATTCTCTAGAACTATTTTCACTGGCCTTTAGTTGCTCTTCTCAGGACCCAAGAAAAATACCTTTTTTTTTTTTTTTACCTCTGGAGAACTACTGTAAAGAGCTACTTTTTACCTGGGAGACTCAATCATCTGGCAAGGTGGAATGAATCTGGTATTAAGCTTTAAGCAATAATTATTTACAAACAATTTTAATCATTATGATTCCATATTTAGATACTGCAGGAAATACAGATCAGAGAGATGGTCATTCTCATGCATCCACTGTTTAGTTGACAGAACTCTTATAAAGACATTGTCACAATGAAGACATGAGGAAGGAAAGGTCTTCTGACAAACTTCAAAGGTTTTGGACCTAAGTACTTCACAGTGGATGTTTCCTAAATAGAATGCTTGAGCCATGAATCATTTTCCCTGGAGTACTTAGAAGGCATTACTCTGAAACAAAGAGGGAAAAAGACCTAGAGAGAAGCCCACTATCTGCAGGCCAGTAAAAAGCCAAGTAAGGTCTGGACAACAACTTTTTGTGACACCTGCCTCCTCCAGGACTGTTAGGAAGTTCCTTTCCAACAAGAGTTAAGCCACAAAGATTTAGAGTTATCCTGTCCTCTGATACACCAGAGTTTGAGGAGATTTTTAGAAAGAATGAATGAAGAGAAATATATGCTTGTAAGGGCCACAGGATTTTGACAGAATTTGACTTACAACTTCATGTGTGTGTACCTGCAAAGTCATGCTTCTCTCATCTGGACTGATTCAACCCAAGTGGGCAGCCATATTGAATTTACTGAGACTCTGTTAGCTCAGCATCCAGTCTGGCTTATCAAGAGACAGATGTACTGTGGGAAACAATAGAGAAATTTGTTCTAATAATGAAGATGTAAGAAAGCTGAGAATAGCAACGGATACCTACAAGTTACCTTCTTAAAAGATGACAATATTATAGTAGTATCAATTAATGGCTTATTGTTTGAATATGGTGTATTGATAATTACAACTTAATTCTGAATATATTTTATTTAGTAATACCACAGGGAATTTAAGGTTAACTTATATGATACATAAGGTATACAATGTGATAAGGAAAAGAAGATTTCTACAGTCAGTCTTTTTGGCATCAAGAGTACATACATCACTATCATGCTGGGTAACATCTCAAGGACTAATTTTTTTTCATCAGCAAAATGGAAACAAGGCCAGTATTTTCCTCACTCATTCATGAATGCTTTCAAAAATTCCACACTGAGTATATTCTGTGTGTCTGATATGATTTGATGAAGGAATCCTTTGCCGATGAAAGAAACATTTTGCTTTTTAAATATATTAGATACATATTTCAGGCATCTTTACAAAAAGGAAATTCATCAATGTGTCACTGTTATGAAATAAAATACAACAAGGATGTGGCGTGCAGAGTTCTACATGGAAGGAAAATAGGAAAAGGTGGTCACATGGGCATAAATTAGGAAACAAAAGAAAAAAGTGAGTATATGGAAGACATCAGCAATCTAGAAAGAAGGAACACACAATTCAATAAAAGCAGTTACACATTCTGCCATCTCTTATGTCAAACCTAAAGACATACAGGAATGGAGTGATGAGAACCAAAGTCTGGTAAAAAGATATGCTAAAAAGTTCATGTAGGTCTTGATGCATCACCAGACACCATGTTGATTGAAAAGAGAAATCTTGGGATGTTCTGAGTTGGCAGATATCTGGATCTCATGCACCTGAAGAAAGCATCAAGATGTTGGCTTGCACCTCACAACAGTGTGCATCTCTAGCTCAAGGGGATCTGATGCCTCAAAGCTCTGCAGGAAGCTGCATTCATGTCGACCTACATGTGGACACACATATAATTAAACTTAATTTTAAAAGATCTTTTAAAAGTTGCTTGCATGTTTTGCAGAACTTTTACAAGTAACCACTAAAATTTAAAAAGAAGAATTGAAACCTCTTTGGATAATTAAGATTAGAAACTCTGTTGGATTGGACAGTGTGATGGAAGCAGGTGTAGTGGGAAGCAGGAATAATCTGAACATCTAAAAAGTAGAGCTAGTGTGGAATCTATTAGAGTGTGTAGCTGATAGGATGAGATAGGAGAAGGGAAGACATTATTGCCACAGAGGTAGAAGTCTGATGTATAATTTTTCAAGGTGTAAGATGTGTTCTCTAGGAAGTCACTGGTACTTCCCCTTTATTAACCATGTGGTCCTTGTCAAATGGATGGTAAGAGCATGTGAAGGAGGGACTGAGAGCAGTGTTGAGATCATCATTAACATAATCTATGTGTCTGCTTCACATTTTCTAGGCATGACTGGGGACTGGAAGAATTACTTTACAGTAGCCCAAGCTGAAGCCTTTGATAAAGTATTCCAGGAGAAAATGGCCGGTTTCCCTCCAGGGCTGTTTCCATGGGAATAAATTCTTAAAACCGAATATATATATATATATATATATATATATATATATATATATATATATGGAGATTGGGGTTTATTTTCCTGTTCTTGTATATGTGAATAACTGGATGTTGTCACAGAATAAATCCTGATACTGATTTGGGTTGGTTTCTTTTTAGATTATTAATTGATAGAAATATTAGTAGTGGCAATAGTAGTGGAGGTATTTGTAGTGTGTATGCGTGTGTGTGTGTGTGTGTGTGTGTGTGTGTGTGTGTGTTACCGTATTTCTGTGTACAGTTCTTTCAGAGGTCAGAAGAGTGCATTTGTTCTCATGGAGTTACAGTTAAATATTGCTATAAGTGGACTACTTTGTGTCTTGGAACTGAACTCAGATCCTCTACAAGGGCAGTACAGTCCTCTTGACCTCACAATCATCTCTCCAACTCTGAATCTTGGAGTCTTGAGTCATCAAATATTTGCTTCTTTTATTATAGTTTGTTATGCATTATCAGCTAACTCCAATATGCTTCAGGGAATCCCAGCTTAAAACAATCCTTGTAACATTTTAAACATAAAAAAAAATTACAAGAAAATTTAAGTAATTTTTACTCTGTGACTTTGGTGCAAAAGAAATTAAAAAAATGTGTTTATAGAAACTTTGAAAATTCATTCAGTCTATGGTGTAATAAGACCTTTATAACTTATATTTCTGCTCAGAATTTTATATCTGTATTTCACTTTTTCTTTTTTTGTAATTTTAATGGGTGTTTAAAATGTTGTGTTACATTATGAAACTTTGATACAGACATGCATATCATTGTAATTCATTCAGTATTTCTCCTCTATTGCCCAGTCCTGTCCTTATGCTCCTGTTAGTAGGTTCTGCTTCTACATTGCCCACTCTGCTTGTGTGTCATAGAGACACACTTATATTTAAATCCTGATGTGCAGATGTGAAAAGAATGCATTATTTTCTCTCCTTTTATGGTTAAGGGGAAGGTTCTTCTGATAGACATGGTGGAGAATACAGAGAGGGGCATCTGGAATATTCCAGAGCAAGGAGAGAAAGAGGTAGGCTGTTCATGACCAGCAGAATAGGCCAGGCCATGAGGTAGGGAGCAAGAAAGGAAGACCAACAGAGAGTAGCCAGGAGAGAGAGAGAGAGAGAGAGAGAGAGAGAGAGAGAGAGAGAGAGAGAGAGAGAGAGAGAGAGAAGACCAAGAGAGTCAAGAGATGCATAGTCAAAATGTCAGGGTTATATAGGAATCAAAATCTGAGGAAGGCAAGCCCATGATCTGGAGATTATTGTCGAGCATGGAGTGAGAGGAGCTGAGAAGAGCCATGATTCCAGATATCTGAGTGGATTCTGTAACAAATACTTGCCCAGACTAGTTTGAGGACAGTATGCACTTTATTATGCTAATAGGCAGCATAGTTAGCCATTTGTCCTGGGTTTCTTTTCAGCCTGACATTCCAGCCTGTTTGTTGATGATGATGTAATCTATTTTGTAACTTCTTCTTAGCCAAAGTTAGGACAATGTCCGGACCTGTACAGTTTGGAGTGCTGACCAAAGGTTGGGAGGAAGGAGAGAATGTAGGCATTCCAGGTTCTATGTGACCATTTGGGGCTAGCAAAGTACAGGCAGCTTTGGAAAAGTCTGAAAATTCTGATTAAGCCAGAGACTCATCCCAGTTTGAAATTCCATCAGAAACATCTAGTTTACATTGGTTTTCAGTAAGTCTAGGACTAGCTGATTTTTGTTTGTAGCACTTTGAAATCTTTAAGTGATTAGAAATCTGATTGGACAAGAATAGACTAGCAAAATAACATAAAGTTAAGGAGTTTAGTGGAAAAACCTTTTTCTTTGGTGTATCATTGAATCTTCTAGACCTGTGATCCTGGTATTGAGATGTGGAAATAGTCCAAAGAGTAGGAGTAGCAGGGAGAGAGAGAGAGAGAGAGAGAGAGAGAGAGAGAGAGAGAGAGACAGAGAGACAGAGAGACAGAGAGACAGAGAGAAAGAAAGACAGAGAGAGAGACTATGCTTAAGTATAGACAGTAGGCAAGTGGGGAAACTTAAGCTGTTGACTGAGAGGAGTCCAAACCTGGAGTCTGTTTGACCTGTGAGAGGAGGATCCAGGTCATGACTCATTGAAGCTTACATGAATTTTTTAAGTTTACAAAAAGAGATAAAAGTTGTTTTTGATATTTTATCATTGCCACTGCTTATAATCTGTACTGAAATTCTCACTGTTGAGTAAGCAATTAACAGGTGTCTGTAAAACAGCTAGAGTAGACTCATGCCTTAGAGTCATAGCAAAGCTGTGGTTTTGGGTTAAAAGCATGAACACTTTTTCTTCTGTCCTGAGGGATAGATATATAAAGATTAGAATGAGATGTTTTCAGCACAATGAGAAGCATTTTTAAGTCTATACCTAGAAAACAACCAAAGGAATTTTAAATTTTGAGCTTGTGACTATGATGATAGTAGTCAGTACTTTACCAGGGAGAGATTAACAGTTTATCAGAACTCCATCAATTAATGTTAAACATCTTAACATTTAAACTCTTAGTAAAACAATAGCATACAAAGAAAGAAAAATATAAAATATTTCTCATTTTTCACTATCCTTCACATTGCTTAAATCACTTTTTTGGACCCTCACAACTTAAGCATTCTCATCCTCAGACCTTTAAAACTTACATTTACATACTTGAAATTACTTCCAAAGACCGTCTCTCTTAGTGATGGTTTCTATTGCTGTGAAGAGATACCATAGCCATATCAAATTTTATGGAGGAAATCATTTACAGTTTCAGATGTTTAGTCCATTCTTATCAGGGTGGGAAGCATGGAGGTGTGTAGTCAGACATAGTGCTGGATAAAAAGCTGAGAATTCATCATCCTGATCAGCAGAGAACATGAATTAAACTGTCTCCCACCCTGGGAATAGCTTGAGCATACACAACTAATAGCTTTACACAGCTCCAAATCAGCCAACAGTGGAAGTCATACCATGTTCCATACAGCTGTGTCCAAAATCCTTGAGTGAGAAATGTTATGACAGAAAGAAATGTGCAAGTTTAATATTAAAATGTTAACCTTCATCCAACAAGGAAAACAAAAAATCAAAATGTAAGCAAAGATTGCATTTGAGTATAAGATAGCCATGTTAACCAAAAAAATGATAAGGCTCTAAAAACAAGCCTTCATACTTAACTCATTCTTGGTGTCATTTGGCACAAATATCTTAAATAAATACACTTCAAGTTTGTACATTAATTTAATAAAGATAAAAACCCTATATCAACACATGAACATCATGAGGGTCAAATATAATGTACACTTCATTGGTAAATTTCACATGTTACATTTTCATGTGAAAAACTAAACTCACACACACATTTATACATAAATAAAACTAAAATTTTTGTTTGGTTTTCAAAACAGGATTTCTCTGAGCAGCCCTGGCTGTTTTGGAACTTGCTCTGTAGACCAGGTTTTCTTCAATCTTGTAGATCCACCTGCTTTTGCCTCACAAGTTCTGTAATTAAAGGTGTATGCCTCCATCACTCACATAAAATAAAATATTTTTAAAGAGATATGTTTTAAAGAGACACACTGAATGTCTTCCAGCCTAATCCTTGTGTTTTTCTTGTTTCATGTGAGGGCATATTTATGGAACTTACACTCCAATGTAACAGCCCGAATCACTCAAAATTGAAGTCTAAAATCAAGAGGGTAAATGTAACCATCCTACAATGAAAGGTTATATAATAACTCTAGAGTCTATGGAAGAAAAATACGTTTTTATAGGATATGTGAACAATATGTTAAGGGAACTGGAGAAATGGCTCATTGGTTAAAGAGGAGTCATGCATGAGTCCTCTTTAACCAATGAGCCATTTCTGAATACTGTACAATGGAAAGATTCTGTTCAAGTGCATGCTCATGGGCAATTTGTATTGAGAGACTACATAGGTTACATGTCCTGCCCACACAGATAAGATGGGTTTAATACTCTGTGCTGAGACATTCAAGAAGAGCACTGTCACCAGGGCTGGTGATCGCTGGGTGTGCGCTTGGAGATATAGGATGGGGAGGTCCTGAGCAGCTGCCTAGCAATATCACTCAGAGATTTTCCCTGTACTAGGATCTTTCGTCTGCCAAGTTGCATTGTTGCACTTTATTGTTTTGCTCCAGGATTACTTTTTGGCCTCTTATTTCACAATACTTGATTATTTATGTGAGCGTATGTGAGCATGCATATATGCATGAATGAGTGAATGTGCATGACTACATATATATTTGTGCATATATGTATATGTATTCATACCTCATTTATCGTGCTTGATTATACACACTTCTCAAGGTCTTGACTGAAAGAAGATAAATATAGAAATTGGATATGAGTAGGAAAATAGTCAGATGATGCCCCCTCGCAGATGATATTGCCCCACATGTCACAAATCCTAAAGACTCCTCCAAGAAAACACTTAGACTTCATAAGTACTTTCTCCAAAGCAGCACTTTCAAATAACAACAATGAACATGTTGAAAAAGAAATAAGAAAAAACGCTGTTCACAATAGCTTAAAATGTAATGGGAAAATGCTTAGGACCAGACATACAAATTAATTTCTCAGCTGGCACTGACAAGGCTAATCCAGCAGAGCCCCTGGTTAAAGTCAAAACTTACAGAGTTTTGGTGGTATTGACTTTTGAATGTATCAGCTGTTTCCTGAAGTAAATTTCTTGTGTGATATTGTATCCTTCCCCTCTGATTCTATCCCCAAACATTTCTAACAGTATGACTGATCATTTATTGGGCACAACTTCCCCTATACATTTGAGGTATTTGGATAACATCCCCAGCTGTGTATACAACCAGTCATGTTAGAAAATTGCAAAAACTCTGGTTTTGGTGTCCCAGGTTTTGGCACCAATATGTTAGTAAATTGATGGCTGAAACTGCAAGGAGACAGTTCAACCCTGGAGGGCAAGGTTTCCCAGAGACCTCATGCTACTCATAACAAGATCTCTGCCCTGAAAGTGTCCCAGACACCTGGAGCTGTGTAGCACAGCTGTGAAGGCTGAAACTGCAAGGAGAAAGTTCAACCCTGGTGGGCGAGGTATCCCGGACACCTCGAGCTACTCAGAACAAGAGCTGTGCTCTGAAGGTGTCCCAGACACCTAGAGCTATTTGTCACAGCCCTGACAGCTGGGACTGCAAAGAAACTGCCCAACCCTGGAAAGGAAATTTTTCTGACTTCTCAGGAGAGTCAAGCCTGGAACTGCTTCAGCAGGAAAGGGTGTTCTGACTATTCCTGAAAGTCAAGGTATTCCTGGTGTGATGGGAGATAGTCTCCCTGCAGGATATATCAATCCTGCTCCTCTCCTGGAGAGTCTCTGCAGCTGAGCTTTGCTCAGCCCCCACTTAAGGGGACTTGCTAGCAGAGCTCTGCTTCTCCTGCCTAAGATGTTTCTTCTTTTGCTTCTCTCTGTGAAAAGGGGAAGCCCTGCAGAAATGTAGCAATCTCCTCCAGCTCCTAAGAAAAGTGTTACTTACAGTTCTCTCTGTCCACTGAGGGATGTTTTAGCAAAGATCTTTTGTTCAGCTCCTCCTTGCTCTGCTCTTTCAGCTCTCTATCTATCTATCTATCTATCTATCTATCTATCTATCTATCTATCTATCTATCTTTCTATCTATCTATCTATTTATCTATCTATCTATCTATCTTGTTTTGTCCACTGGGGGCATCTCAGCAAGGTTATTCTTTATCCCAGTGAATGAAGATTATCACACCCAAAAAAATCTTTTTAGGAATATATTTATTTGGGAAGGGGGAGTCCAGGAGAGTAGCTGCCTCTACCAGGGTGGAGAGAACAGCCTTCCTTTTTGGACTGACTAGACAGAAGGCATTTTTTACAGGAATTTCAGGCGGTGAAGTCAACTCCTGACACAGGGTTCTACTATCCTGCTCTGTGATTGGTTGGTTTCACAAGTCAGTTGGACAGGGCAGAGATGGCTCTGAACTGAGCTAAACTGTGTTTCTCTCACTGGCTTTATCTGAGCCATCCTTCCTTAGTTCTGGGCTCCAGGATCAGGGAGGGTTTCTTTAGCCAGACCCTTTTCCCTACAAGTCACACAGACAATATGTGTTTCCAACAACCAGGCCTTTGTTCCTTTCTCCAATATAATCTTAGACATCTGCTCTCTTCCAGTTATCTTCATTGGCAGACATTTTGTTAATGTTAAGTGTCCAGGCAAAAGTATCTCATTTGAGACATTTGCAGAAACCCAAGGACAGAGCATTCCATCATGTCTGAATTTGTTGACTCACAACCTTTAGATAGAGAGGGAGCAACTGTGCCCTGGGCTCACCCAATCTGCAGATAGGAAAGTGCTGCCCCATGCTAACCTCTAACTAACAAATTCTTAACTCGTATTACGTTCATCTTGGTTTACAAATCAGCTTGTTATCTAACCACACTTATGAATGCAGTATTACACACGGATTCCCCTTTTTCCCTTCTTAGATTTCCCTAATTGATTTAAGATCTCTCTCCCTCTCATTTGACACCATTCTCTTTAAGAGTTCACTGAGTGTACAAGTCAACAATTCTTTGAGTCATAAAGAGATCCTGATTGCTGATTGGATGTGTAGAAAACAGAAAACTTAAAGGAGAACTAAGGTAGAACAAAGAGAGAACTGCAGAAAAGGATACAGAGAATCAGGCAAGAGAGAAGTGAAGTATGAGCTCTGAAAAGAGTCTGTACAGGTAGAGCAGACTTAGGACAATGAAGAGAATGGACTGGAAGAGCTCAGTGTGCATAGATTGTTTTGATATCCCTCAGATTGAATTCCCAGCTGGTTGTTTGATTCTTTCACTGACCCTGGGAGAGAGTTATATGGGTCTGGACCCTAATAGCTCTTGTTAGACTAATCCTTAAAAAGGAAGTGAAAGTCAATTACAGCAAAAATTTAAGAAACCAAAGAAAGCACCTGAAAAGGACAACATAAATGGGGATGAGCCGCCCCCCCCCCGTCCTCCCATCCTGCAATGCTTTCTTCACAGATGGGCAAATTTAATGATATGAAAATGACTAAATTACCCCAGGAAATTTACAATACAATTGTGTCCAACTTTAATTGCATTCCCTTTTTGAATATATTTTAAGTTTAATGTACTGTGATGTTTGAGTGTTTTACTTCCATGAATATCTGTGCAACTAATGTATTCTTTGTGTCTGTTGAAGCCAGGAGAGATCACTGGATTCCTTGGAACTGCACTTACAGATGGATGAAAGTAATATACAGGTAACAAGAAAGGGAGCTGGGTCCTCTGGAAGAGCAACAACAATTGCTCCTAACCACTGAACCATATTGTGCCTATCCCATTTTATGGTCTGATTATAAATAAGAAATATGATACCACTAAATTCAGGAACAAGACAAGGCTGTCCACTCTCCCCATATTTATTCAATATAGTACTAGAAGTTCTAGCTAGAGCAATAAGACAGCAAAAGGAGATCAAAGGGATACAAATTGGCAAGGAAGAAGTCAAACTTTCACTATTTGCAGATGATATGATAGTATACATAAGTGACCCCAAAAACTCTACCAGGGAACTTCTACAGCTGATAAATTCCTTCAGTAAAGTGGCAGGATACAAGATCAACTCAAAAAAATCAGTAGCCCTCCTATACACAAATGATAAAAGGGCTGAGAAAGAAGTCAGAGAAACATCACCCTTTGCAATAGCCACAAATAATATAAAATACCTTGGGATAACACTAACTAAACAAGTGAAAGACCTTTTTGATAAGAACTTTAAATCTCTAAAGAAAGAAATTGAAGAAGATATCAGAAAATGGAAGGATCTCCCATGCTCATGGATAGGTAGGATTAACATAGTAAAAATGGCAATCTTACCAAAAGCAATCTACAGATTCAATGCAATCCCATCAAAATCCCAACACAATTCTTCACAGACTTGGAAAGAAAAATACTCAACTTTATATGGAAAAACAAAAGACCCAGGATAGCTAAAAGAATCCTATATGATAAAGCAACCCTTGGAGGCATCACCATCCCGGACCTCAAACTCTACTATAGAGCTATAGTAATAAAAACAGCTTGGTACTGGTATAAAAACCGACATACGGACCAATGGAATCGAATTGAAGACCCTGACATTAATCCATGCACATATGAACACCTGGTTTTTGACAAAGGAGCCAAAACTATACAATGGAACAAAGAAAGTATCTTCAACAAATGGTGCTGGCATAACTGGATGTCAATATGTAAAAGATTACAAATAGATCCATATCTGTCACCATGCACAAAACTCAAGTCCAAGTGGATCAAAGACCTAAACATAAATCCAGTTACACTAAACTTAATAGAAAAGAAAATAGGAAGCACTCTTGAACGCATTGGCACTGGAGACCATTTCCTAAATAAAACACCGACAGCACAGACCCTGAGCACAACCATTAATAAATGGGACCTCTCAAAACTGAGAAGCTTTTGCAGGGCAAAAGACACAGTCAATAAGACAAAAAGACAGCCAACAGATTGGGAAAAGATCTTCACCAACCCCACATCTGACAGAGGATTGATCTCCACAATATATAAAGAACTCAAGAAACTAGACATCAAAGCACTGAACAGTCCAATTAAAAAATGGGCTAAAGAGCTAAACAGAGAATTCACAAAACAAGAACTACAAATGGCTGAAAGACATTTAAAGAAACGCTCAACATCCTTAATCATCAGAGAAATGCAAATCAAAAAAAACTCTGAGATACCACCTTACACCTGTTAGAATGGCTAAGATCAAAAACACCAATGACAACCAATGTTGGAGAGGATGTGGAGCAAAGGGAACACTCCTCCACTGTTGGTGGGAATGTAAACTTGTACAACCACTGTGGAAATCAGTATGGCGGTTTCTCAGAAAATTAGGAATCAAACTACCTCAAGACCCAGCCATACCACTCTTGGGCATATACCCAAAGAATGCTGATACATACCATAAAGATACATGATCAGCTATGTTCATAGCAGCACTATTTGTAATAGCCAGAACCTGGAAACAACCTAGATGCCCATCAACGGAAGAATGGATGAAAAAAATTGTGGTACATACACACAATGGAGTACTACTCAGCAGAGAAAAACAATGAAAGCATGAAATTTGCAGGCAAATGGATGGAACTAGAAAAAATCATCCTGAGTGAGGTAACCCAAACCCAGAAAGACAGTTATGGTATGTACTCACTCATTGGTGGATTCTAGATATAAAATGAACAATCAGACCACAACCCATAGAACCATAAAGGCTATATATATATAGCATGGAGGTCCCTAGGACGACTGTGGCATATAATAAATTTCAGTTTTACTCAATTATTGAAAAAAAATAGCCAAATGAATGGAAACACATGAACTATGAACCAAAGGTTGAGGGGCTCCCAGCTGGATCAGGCCCTCTGAATAGGTGAGACAGTTGATTGGCTTGATCAGTTTGGGAGGCATCTAGGCAGTGGGACCAAGTCCTGTGCTCATTGCATGAATTGGCTGTTTGAAACCAGGAACTTATGCAGGGACACTTGGCTTAGTCTGGGAGGAAGGGACTGGACCTCCCTGGACTGAGTCTACCAAGTTGATCACAGTCCTCGGGGGAGGAATTGTCCTGGAGGAGGTGGGAATGGAGGGTGGGCTGGGGGTATCGGGAGGGTATGGGAGGGGGGAGAATAGGGGAACCCATGGCTGATATGTAGAACTGAATGGTATTGTAAAATAAAAAATATATATCACAAAAAAAGATAAATAAATAAGAAATATGGTTTTCCACAAAATCCATGGAATCCTGACATCTCACTGATCTAATCTCTTATTTCCCATCACAAACATGATTTGTGTCTTAGTTTTTTTATTCCTTTGAAGAGACACCATGACCATGGCAACTCTTAGAAAATATTTAATGGGCTAGCTCACTTACATTTCAGAAGTTGAGTAATTATTTTCATGGTGGGAAACAAAGCAACATACAGGCAGATGTGGTGCTGAAGCTAAGAGTCCTTTTATCTTGAACCAAAGGCAATAGGGAATGGAGTGAGTCATTGGAAATGACTTAAGCATATATGAGACCTCAGAGACCACCCCGCAGTGAAACACTTCCTCCAACAAGGTCACACATACTCAAACAAAGCCACATCTGCTAATATTGCCACTTCCTTTGGGGGGGGGCATTTTCATTCTAATGACCAAAATTTAGTATATCAGATGAATTCCAAATGTTTTGTGGAGTATTACTTTAACTATGTGAAGATGTGTTACATTTGTTTATGTTGCAGAATATTACTTTATCTATGTAAATGTGTGTTACATTTGTTTATGCTGCATTTGTTTAAATATCTAGAGATGTGTTTATTTGTTGTTCCTTGCCTCCCTAAGGCAAATCATTGGTCTAACAAAAAGCCAAAGAGCCACTAGCTAGGCAGGAGAAGTATAGGTGGGATGGTGGGAAGAGAAAATAAATACGAGGAGAAATCTGGAAGGAGATAATGCTCCAACTAGAAATTTTAAGTAAATTGGTTACAACAACTCTGGGTTTGGTCCTGGGTTTCAGCACCAACAATGTAAGTAAATTTGTTGCAACAACACTGGGGAAAGGTGTCCTCACTACCTGGAGAGTCAGGCAACACCTTGAGCTGCTTAGGACAGCTCTGACATCTTTAACTGCAAGGGGACAGTTCAGCCATGGAGGGCAAGGTATTCCAGACACCTCAAGCTCCTCAGAAAATCAGCTCAGCCCTGAAGGTGTCCTGGACACCTGGAGCTATTTAGCACAGCTCTGATGGCCGGAACTGCAAGGAAGAAGCACAACACTGGAAGGGAATTTTTTCTGACTTTTCTAGAAAACTCAGGCCTAGAACTGCTTCACCAGGGAGGGGTATCGTGACTGTTCTGGAAAGTCAAGGTATACCTACCTGGTGTGATGGCGGATGTTCTCCCCACAGGATATATCAATCTTGTTCCGCTCCTGAGGAGCCACTCTAGCTGAGCGTTCCTCAGCCCCTACCTAAGGGGGCTTCCTATCAGAGCTCTGCTTCTCCAGCTTAAGATGTTGCTTCTTTTGCTTCACTCTGCAAAAGCGGGAAACCCCTGCAGAAATGTAGCAATCTTTTCCGGTTCTGGGGAATAGTGCAACCTGTTCAGCTCTCTCTTGCTCTGTCCATTGAGGACCCTCTTAGGAAAGAACTTCTATTAAGCTCCACCTTGTTCTGCTCTTTCAACTCCCCCTTGTTTTGTCCACTGTGGGACTTCTCAGCAAGGATCTTCTCTATACCAGTGAATGAAGATCTTCACACCCAAAAATCTTTTGAGAAAGAGATTTATTTGGGAAGGATGAGTCCAGGAGAGTAGCTAACTCTAACAGGGTGAAGAGAATAGCAGTTTTTAATGGACTAGACGGGGTGGTTTACACAGGATGCCTTGGGGGTATAGTCAACTAGGGGTTGACTTGGGTCCTGCTCTGTGATTGGTTGGTTTCACAAATCAGTTGGCCAGGGGCAGAGATGGCTCTGATCTGACTGAGCCAACCTGTGTTGCTTTCTACCCTGATCTGAGACATATTTCCCTGCTTTTGGGCTCCATTGTCAGGGTGCTTTTATTTGGCCAGCCCTTTTTCCCTACAGAAATCACATGCTACCAAGTAAAATTTCAAGTACCAGGAATTAGTTACATCTTTTCAGGAGTTGGTCAAAGGGTTCCCACAGTCCACCCCCCCCCAACAGCTTAGGCTATTGTCAGTGTTATTGATTACTGTCTACAACCTGATAGTAAGGCCTTATTCCTGAAGACATAATTTAACTTATATCATTGAATATGGAGAAAAGGATCTGGTATATAACAGGAAGCGTCATCGAGCATAATTATGATTAATAGTCCTGGAAGATACTGTGCACACTGCAGGACAAGAAAATCAATCATCAGTATGACACATCTACAAAAGTGAGCTATCTTCAAGATATACTGGTGCAATAATGGTACAAACTTTGTGGGAGAAGTCAACAACTTTTAATTGAATTTAAATCCAACTCCATCAGATCAAACCCACAACTAACACTGATAATGAGGCCAATCCTTCAACAAAAGAATGACATGTGAAAATGTGATATATACATACAATTCTCCTCAGCTGTGGAGAAAAATGAAGTCATGAAAATTTTCAGATAACTGAGTGAAACTAAAAAGTATTATAATGAGAGAGGTAACCCAGACATGAAAAACAAATTCTAAATGTTCCTCCATCTTTGTGCTTCCTGTCTACACATTTGTTGATATGCATTCATAACCTGGAATAACTACAGAACTAAGAAAGAAAAACTGGAGCAATTAATGAAAAAGCTCCAGATACTGGAATAGCATGCAGGTGCTACAAAGGGAGAAATAGAAGAAATTCAGGGACTTGAAATGATATGGGTACAGAGAGAATATATAGTGACAGAGAGGAAGGAGAGATAAATACTACCAAGGATGTTTGGAGAGACACAGGGAAGTTTATTATCTCATATTTATCTAAAGTCATATACAATGTGCATGTATTAACATGTATTTTAAAGATGTTATGAAATTTATAAGGATAATACTCCCTCCAAGTGCCATGGACTGTAAGGGAAAACTCCAGCACCATGCATGAGAAACTCCCTCTCTAGTTGTTCAGGGTACTCAAGTGACCTTCAAAACAATAACAAATATTATTGCCCTTGATTGATTGGCACACAGAACTTAGATTACAACTCTGTTGTCAAAGTCACAATACACTTTAGACACAGAATTCGAATGAATTGAACTGAAATTGACCTGGAACCTCTTATATGTCAAGTGGCTTTCATAAAGTGAAAAGCTGCAGAGGGAGAAGAGCAATCACTTGGCTTATCCAGGTGTGATATCTGTGAACCACAACAATAACTTGACTGGCAAGATATCCATGATGATGCAATAGTGGAGCTTTCATCTTTGGGGTTTCAAGGGTTGAACTTAAGGCACACTCAACAAGTGGGAAGCCATGTCTAACACTGTACACATAGACAACCACTTGTGCCTGGAACCACATAGATCTAAGAGGTGAACCTGCTACTACAAGTATCAGAATCCAGTATACTTTCTAGCTGTTTTCTTAATACATATCTCTTACACACACATAGGTATAATTCTCACCCTCATCAAAGAAGCTTCTTTTTGCAACATATGAAGACTATTACAAAGTCCCACAACTGGTCAAAATGCAGAGAATAATTGACTGCAAGGTGAACAAACACTACTGATAATACATCTACAATGAGTTCATTTAACTGAAAGGTTGGGAAAAAAAACACAGAAGAGGCAATAGAAAACCCCCAGAGCCTAAGGATCCTAATTGCTGGTACATACACCCTAGACATGACAGGAAAATACACCTATGAACTCTCAATAGTATAAGTAGGGAAATGTGCTATCATAATCACACCATTTGGTATAGAAATAAGGACAGGGGAAATTCCACATGGTCTTACCTCTAGGTGAGGTCAATGGCTGCTGAAAGAGAATCATCTGCCTCGGTAGGGAAATCTCATATTGGTTTTCCAATCACAAGTGCTCCACTCAGAGTACATTCACATACAAACAGAATGGATTTGACTCAGTAGGTTATATGTACATGTGATCATATACATATAAATATACATATACATAAACTGAAAAGTAAAGAAGAAATCATAAATACGGGTAGGGAATGAGGCACTGGAGAGGGAGTGTGAGGGTGGGAGCCATATAACACAACTAAGGACTTAAGTTTCTCAAAAATAACAACTACTTTTTAAAAAAGACTTTCATGTGGTTACATTTTGTATGACCTCTGTAACTTTTATGCACATTTGAAACCATTCTGAAAGCTGAAATATATTAGAAAACATTTTAAATTCAACCCCATCTTTATGTCCTAGTACTTGTTATTGAGTTTCTGGTTTGGGTTCATAAATATTGCAGAATGATCTCTGAATGTGTTCACAATTGCTTAACACAACCTTTGGTTATTACAATATTTCTTCCTGTAAGTAGCTAGATTTACAAGGAACTGTGCGTGGGGTGTTAATGATTTCTTTGCCTACACTATAAATATTACCTCTCAACATTTGCCAGAAGCTGAAAACTTGGCTAAAGCTGTATCATAACAGCATCCACAAAGAACTCTTTGCCATGTCAGACTACCTTTGGTTTGAAGGGATACCTTTCCCTACTGCAGTGAATGAAGAAGAAATAATTGAAGAAATTCGCAATGTGTTTGTGATCAGAGATGAAGACACAGTCATACTGACTTACCCTAAATCAGGTAAGAACTGTTAGTGAGAGTGCTCTTGAAGCGTATGAGGAAGGATAAGGCTTTGATCCTCATTCATTTGTGTGATGAGTGGCGTGCTCTATATATCTGAGGTTGAAAAAGTTTTGTGGCATGGATTGCTGTTTGTGAGTGCATTTTAATCAGAGAAAGAACTCCAGCCTGGTCTGTGTGGGGAGAGGCTCATCTAGGCCATTCAGAGCAATGCCAGTGGATCCTAAGGCAGACTCTGGCACTGTTCTGTCTCTGTGTGGAAGAGAATGTGAGGGGGAAATGAGGGAAATAAACTGAAGAAACAGCACCAAGGTAAAAGTCATGGATGTAAGAATATGTGGAGGAGAGGACAATGTCCGGTAGAAGAATTACCGTGGACCTTGTCCAATGAGAGAAAACAGTCTCAAAACTCAAGGAACCAAAAAGAAGCAGTGTGGGCTTTGGGGAAGGGTTGTTTTCTGGGTGGCAGAAGCACTGAACATAGGTAAGTTTTAGGTTGCTAACACTGACAGTGAAAGAACATGGAAAAGCCAATGGCGGTAGAATGCATGAAGAAGATTCATACAATGACCCAGAGAAGTAAGCTAGAGAAATACCCAAGGACAAGTGAAAATGTAAACATAAATACAAGTGTGTGTGGAAAATTGACAGAAGGGGATTTATTCACCTAATGAGAAACAGTACTCATACACATATTGCAGCATGGATGCATTTCAGTTGCTTTGCATTAAAAGAAAGGAGCTAGTCTCAAGGACAGAGTCGACAATTACATCCCTGTGAAGTATCTGGGAAAGTCGAACAAAAAGTACCAGAACGTAGAATGATGATGGCCCAGGACTTCAGGGGATGTTAGTTAGAGTTAATTGAATATAGTCTCAGGTTTTTCATGTGAAGCATTGGCAATGTGCTAGATGACTATACTTTGTGCTTAGAGCATGTGGACTTTGAACTCCACAGGTCTGTGTGCCTGGAAACAGCTTTACTGTAAATTGTACAGGTGTACAATGTTCTACTTGAGGCTTTTTAACAAGTACTGTTGAAATGAGTGACCATTACTTTTCCTTCTTCAGGAACTAACTGGCTAATTGAGATTGTCTGCTTGATTCAGACCAAGGGGGATCCCAATTGGATCCAATCTATGCCTATCTGGGACCGCTCACCCTGGATAGAGAATCAAAATGGATATCCACTATTAATCAATAAGGAAGGACCACGCCTCATCACCTCCCACCTTCCCTTCCATCTTTTCCCCAAGTCTTTCTTCAGTTCCAAGGCCAAGGTCAGTGTCCAGGGGTTGAGAAATCTTTGTCCAAATGTTCTTTGAATTTCATCTACCTTGGTGGGCCCTGGACCTCTTAATGAAATGCGCTCAGAATGAGTAGGTTGTGGGTGGGAACATGAGATTCTCATGCACTAACTAAGTGATGCAGATGTGTCTCTTCCTCAGACTACATCAGAGTACCAGAATGTCAAGTACCACGAGGTGATCCTGGGCAGATATACGAAAGAATGTGAAATATCAACTACAGCATTCAGGAACTACACATACAGGTCAAGCAGAGGGCAAACTCTAGTGTGCAGTGGACATTACTGTTTTCCCATCATCAAAATCAATTAGCTAATTGTGATTCTACATATATATATGGATATATATGTATATATATATATGTATATATATATATATGTATGTATGGATATATATGGATATATGTATCCCATGTGCAGTGTGTGAATCACCCCAGGCAGGGTTGCTCATAGAAGAAGCAGCCTGACCAGGCATCAGTGCTCTAATCATGGAGATTGTTCAGCAGTTATGGCTCAGTTGTACCCACTGTGTGTTATTGTATCTAGCTGTCCATTGAGATCAGTAGCCACAGGAATCCCCCACACCACAGATAGAGGATTTCCAGAGGGGAACAGAGATATGCAGGTTCTGACCTATCATAGTTTCTAGTTTGTAAAAAAGCTTTCGGGAGGTTTCTGCACAATGGAACTTAAAAATTTTATACTTAAAATACAAAGACAAATGTAGAACTATTATCTCTCTTGATAATATCATGATGAAGTTGTGACATTATATATATATATATATGTATATATGTATATATGTATATATATATATATATATATGTGTGTGTGTATGTGTGTGTGTGTGTGTGTGTGTGTGTGTGTGTTATGTGGATTTGGCAAACTCTTGGCTGGAGAAATTGAAGTCTAAAAAGTTGAATTCTAGAATAATGTTACACAGAGTATTGGTACAAAATATGAATTTCCTTTTATAAAAATTATTGTTTATTTTAAATAGTTTCCTTTATTGTTTGTGATCATAACATAAATACATCCATCATTTTCCCTTCTTCCTCTCTCCAAGGTTTACTCCTTTCTCTCTTTCAAATTTGCAGTCTTTCTTCATTAATTGTTGTTACATCTGTATATGTATCTACTTATTTCTCAATATTTAAATACAATCTGCTCAGCTTATAAAATGTTACTTGTATGTATGTTTTCAGGGTTGAGCATTTGGAATTGCATAACTACCTGTTATGCTTTTCCCAGGTAAAGTCGATTTCTCCAACTCTCTGCATTTCTGAGTTGCCTGTAAGTCTTTGTGTTCACTATTGTGACACACTGGCTTTGAGATCTGCACAATGATTCTTTGAAAGTTACATTTGGTAGTTACAGTTGTGGGCAACAATTAGGTTTGCATATTGCAGATGTATTTATCACAGTACTCATCTCTGTGTATATAAGATGTTCTCTCACAATGGAAGAATGGTTTCTTTTTTTTACATTTGTATATCATTTATTTATTAAGTATATATTTACTTTGATTGGCCAAGTATGGACAAAGGTGTTAAGGAAGAAATAGGGAAATGAAATTGAAGAATGATATTGATAATACTGTAAGTTCATAATTACAAAGAGAAGGGAAAGTAGATTGGAGAAAAGAGAGAGATGTATTCAAGAAGTAATAAAAAACAGGTTAAATAAAAAAGTTTTTGTTAGGGTTTCTATTGCTGTGACGAAACACCATAACCAAAAAGCAAGTTGATCAGGAAAGGACTGATACTTCATCATCCCTGTTCATCACTGAAGGAAGTCAGGACAGGAACCCAAGCAGGGTAGGATGCTGTAGGTAGGAGCTGGTACAGAGGCCATGAAGGGGAGCTACTAATTGGCTTGCTTCCCATTGTTTGCTCAGTCTACATTCTTATAGAACCCAGGACCAACAACCCAGGTGTAGCACCACCTACAGTGGCCTGGACCCTCCCTCATTGATCACAAATTAAGAAAATACCTTACAGCTGGAGTTGACATAGGTATTTTCATTTTTATTTTTATTTTTATTATTTTATTTTATTTTACAATACTATTCAGTTCTACATAACAGCCACAGATTCCCTTGTTCTTCCCCTTCCTGCCCCCTCCCCTTCCCACAGCACATACCCCATTCCCATCTCCTCCAGAGCAAGGCATCCCCCAAGGCCTGAGATCGACCTGATAGTCTCAGTCCAGGCAGATCCAGTCCCCTCCTCCCAGATTGAGCCAAGTGTCCTTGAATAAGTCCCAGGTTTCAAACAGCTAACTCATGCAATGAGCACAGGACCTGGTACCACTGCCTAGATGCCTCCCAAACAAATCAAGCCAAACAACTGTCTCACCTATTCAGAGGGCCTGATCCAGTTGAATTGATGGTTTTTCACAGTGTAAGATATTGATCTTTACAAATATAGGATCAGTCTTGGATCTTTGTTATAGTTGTTTTGTTTTTTTTGATGTGTTAGTGACCTGAGTAATTTTGCTGTTATGTGTTTATAAATGAAATAAATTTATAAAAGAGGATTCTCACTATAGATATTTGGTACTTATGAAAATATTTTGTCCAAATAAAAATAATTAATGTTTTTAGAACCTCATGGAGATTTGACTGACAGTTCATGTAAATTGTGCAAGTTAAAAGGTTTGGAATGGCTATGTTGACCATCATGTACATGTTTTTCTATTTAAGATAATCTATGTCATCAGAAATCCCAGAGATGTTCTTGTGTCTGGTTATTTTTTCTGGAGTAAGACAAAATTTGTTAAGATTCCAGAGTCACTGACAACTTATTTTGAATGGTTCATCAAAGGAAATGGTGAGTATTGTATTAAATATAGGACTTGGGGGAGGCTCAGAGACATTTTAATGACAAGGTGATATATAGCTCAGGTTGGTCATGAATTCTATATAGCCAGGGACAATGTTGAAGCTCTGTTCCTCAGGCATCCACTTCTTGAGTTCTAGGACTAAAGCACCTACTACCGTGTTCCATCAATTTAATTCTGGCACTCACTCTCATGATCATGTATTTTATTTAACTTGGTTACAACCCTAGCCATTAGTATATTCTGTAGTCTTCAGTTGGCTACATTCTATCTCTCTGTATTCAACCAATATGTGGTTCCAAGTCTCATCACCATTTTGAACCTAATTGTGAAGCCTTCCTGTTTTCACACACAACTACACAACAGGACACAGCCACAGCTTGCCCACAACATATCATCCCAACAATGTTTGCAGTGTCTGGTCTTTCCAGTATTAAAGTAGGTGTTATAATTTGTGATATTTAATAAGAAATTCCTCAAATAGACCTTGACATTTAAAACCTGTTTCCCACTTGATGGCACTGTTTCAGAAGATTCATGAGGCACAACATTGCAGGACGTACATCACTGAGTGTGGGCTTTAATAGGCTATATATTCTTTTTTTAATTAAATTTATTCATGTATTCTGTATCCTGACAAGTTTCCCCTCCCTCCTTTCCTCCAATCCCCTCCATGTACCACTTTCCCCACCCCAAACCCCAATCCACTCCTCCTATGTTTCTGTTTAGAAAGGGGCAGGCCTCATCATGGGTGTCAAACAAGCATGGCGTATCAAGTTCAGGTAGAGCTAAACTCCATGAATTTAGGCTGGACAAGATAAACCACTATGAGGAATAGGTTCCTAAAAGTCAGCCAAAGAAATAGGGATGGGCCCTGCTTTTTTCACTAGGAGTCCCACAAGCAGATCAAGTTACACAAGTGTCACACATATGTAGAGGCCCTAGGTTGGTTCCATGCAAGCTCACTAGCTGTGAGTCTAGAGACTGTGAGCTCCTCTCAGTACATGTCATTTGTTTCTGTGGGTACCCTTGTGATGCCATTGAGCCACCTGGCTCATCCAATCTTTCCTCTGTCTTTTCAACAGGATTTCTTGTCTAGGCCCAGTGGGTCTCTCCATATGGTTTATTCAGTCACTGGAGGAAGGCTCTCTGATGATAATGTGGGTAGTTGCCAACTTGATTACAGGAGATGGCCAGTTCAGACTACGTACACACTATTGCTAATAGTCTTAGCTTGAGTCATCCTTGTAGATTCATGGGAGTTTCTCTTATCAGGTTTCTACCTGACCCCAAATGCCCACCATCAAGATGTTTCTTTCATTACTCTCACACTCCAACCATGCCCCCGACCCAATCTATCATGTTCCCATCCCAGTCAACCCAGGAGATCTCTTCTATTTGCCCTTCCCAGGGACAACAGTACATGACCATACACTTTGGGCTCTCCTTGTTACCTAGTCTTTATGGAGCTATGGATTGTAGCATGGTTATCATCTACTATACAGCTAATTTCCACTCTTGAGTGAGTACATACCACGTCTGTTTTTCTGTGTCAGGATGATTTTTTTTCTGGTTCCTCCAGTTGCCTTCAAAATTCCTAATGTAATTGATTTTAACAGCTGAGTAATACTTCATTGTGGAAATTTACCACATTTTCTTTGTCCATTGTGTGGCTGAGGAGCCGCTAGGTTGTTTCCATGTTCTGGCTAGTGTGAAAAACCCTGTCATGAACATAGTTAAACAACTGTTCTTATGGAAAGATTGAGCATCCTTTGGGTATATGCCCAAGAATTAGGTATCACTAGGTCTTGAGGTAGATTGATTCTCAGTTTTCTGAGAAAACTCCATCTTGAATTCCATAGTGGCTGTACAAGTTTTCACTACCACTAGCAGTGAAGGAGTGCTCCCCTAGATCTACATCAAAAGGTTAAGTTCTTAAGTCACTTCCAGATGATTGCCTCTGCTTCCTGGATGTAGTTGAGGAGATGACATCGCAGCTTCCTGATGCTATAGCCCTGCCTGCCACTCGTTGCCATTGTCTCTTTTTTCCCATCATTTATTCTTATCCCTCTAGAATCATAAGCCAAAATTAAGCTCTTTCTGCTTACTTAAGCTGCCTTTGTTCATGATGCTTTACCACAGCAGCAGAAAAATAACAAATGTGCATGTTCCTACCACACAACTCAGTTGTGGTTACTCTTAGTCTTTTTTTATTGGCTTCCCATACATTATCCTGAATGTTCAATGTTTTGTTAAGAAACATCTTAACAAATATTGTAAATCCTATTTTCTTTATTGTCACAAAAATATTTTCATAGGCATGGTTTCTTAACACTTTGCAAAGAGTTTAACTTTTATTGAGTTACAATAATTATATATAATAACAAGTTTCATTATGACATTTTCATACATGTGTGCAGATAATTTTGATCAAATTAATGGCCCACTATCCTCTCTTCTGCTGTTTCCACTTTTGCTGATCAATTTCCTCTTCCCAAGTAACTCTGCTTTCTACTTCCATGTCCCTTTTCTTCATATGTGTGTTTGTGACCCAGTGAGGTCCATTGGGGTTGCTTACTGGAGCACAGGGAAGAAGTCATTTATAGGAACATGGGTTTCTCACCACTAACTCCTATACTGAAGAAAATGCCTATCCCTCCACCAGCTACCACTGTGGAAGGAGAGGGACGTCATGAGCCCTGCCCCCTAACTACACTTGACTGCTCATAAAGTCACAGGAAAGTGGTGGATACTTGGGAGTACTTTCTCTCCTCTTGATACAGTATGTTATAGCCCAGTCTTAGGCAGGTCTTCATAATACTTATGGGATGGATTCAAGTGAATCAATAGTTCAAGACCATCCTTGACTACATACCAAAGCAGAGGCAGGCTTGTTGAGATATTCTTTTAATACCTGCTTCCAAATAAAAACTTACCTTTTAAAATGACTTCCAAGACAGAACCACTGTTAATTTCCAGCTACATATATGTCATTAGCTTATTTTTAGTGCTCTCCCTAAAATGCTTTTGGCTTTTTAGTTTGTTTTCAAACAGGATCTGTTGTATTCCAGATTGGCCACAAATTCTCTATGTACTGGAATATGACATTGAACCTCTGGTCTTCTCTTGTCTTGACGTCCTGAGTTTTAGTATTAAAGATGTATGCCATTTTTGATATGGCTTTTAGGTTTTCTTTGAATGTGAATAAGTATGTGTGTTAACAATAGTGAAGTTATAAATGTGTTAAATTGCAGTTCTTGAGCCAAAACTTGAATGTGGAAGGCAAGCAACAACATCAGGTGTTGAGCCTTAATTTCTACCCTGTTTGAGACAAAATCTCTTTCTTCTTGTTCATCACTGTGTTTGCCAGCTTAGCTGGTCCCAATCTTCTGGACATTCTCCTGTCTCCACCTTCCATGTCATTGAAGGAGCACTAGGATAACAAAAAGAACCTGAATTATCATCTTTGAATGGTTCCTGTGGATTCAAACTCAGGTCCACACATGTACGGCAAATGATTTCCTCTGAGTCATCACCTGAACCCAGCTTTCAATCTCTTTAAGTGGCCTAATTCTGTGTTGTATTATAAAGTTTATTTCTCTCTACTACTTCTCTGTAGATCATTTACCCCCAGCTTTCAATCAAATCTTAGATTCCTTGAATTCATGCATCCTACTGCTCTGAACCTTGCTTAACTCTTAGCTTCACTCCTCACTTGATTTAGTTACTTCTTCAGATGATCATGAACAATGCAGATATGCAATGGCAGCTGAGAAATGCAGAGAGAGAGAAACAATGAAGAAACAAATATCTAAACCAGGAACAATGAAGACACTGTGACTGTTGAGAAAACATCACAATAGCCCTAGGAATGTAAATGAAGCTTTTGGGGGTGTGTATCAGGGTCCTGTGCTGTTGTTTTCCTGGGGGATGGGGGCAAGTAGGGAGAGTCAATGATATAGCCTCTGGGAGAATGGGGAAAAAAACAAGCTCAGTTTATTCATAAAGAGACAAGTCTTACATACCCTCCACCCCAGCCTGGTAGAAGGTCACAGGAATATAAATCTGCTGATGTGACTTGGCTGCCTCTCATTGGTCCAGGTGATCTCTAGATCATGTCTCAGCTGCTTTTGCTAAGGTCCTTAAGCAGACCAGGTTGGCTTTTAGAAAGTATCTTTTTTACTGATTTGGGCCCATTTTTCCCTCAAGCCTGTTAGGGATGAGTCATCCTACAGGGATGAAGCTGGAATTCTATGCCTGGAAGGTCTCTAGTAGTCTGTGTTTAGGACGCCAGGGTACTGACGAGTCGCTATTGAGACTTGGTGGAAGCTTGGAGGTGGATGCCAGGGTGAGGAGATCTCCCTTAGAAAGAATAAAGATAGTTCCTTAGACATGATACCAATATAAAGTCCAACTGTAGCCATGCCAAGATCTCTCTGGCTTACTGTATTGGTAAGATGGCTTCTCCCCAAAATATGCCTCCATCGCTAAAGCCCAACAGAAAGATGTCTCCATGAGGCATCAGGGGTAAATCTGTAAGATGATGAGTTTACTAATGAACTTGATTTAATCAGCTCATTATCTGTGTGCATGTGTCCAATGTTACCTTGTATATTTTAAATACTAGTTTCATTTTTCTTAGTAAAGCAGTCTGCCAATTGCAAAAAGGTGAAGAATATCAGGAAGACCTGACATTCATTCTTTATAATTAATGCTTTCCACTTCCGTTCCCACAGTGGCATATGGATCATGGTTTGAGCACACCCGTGCCTGGCTATCCATGAGAGAAAGAGACAACTTCCTGCTATTGAGCTATGAAGACATAAAAAAGGTAATTGTCATTCTTACAGCAATCATAGAGCCTCTCACAAACTCACCCAGTGTAGCACCCCATATTTCTCAGTATCCCCATGTCAGTTTTAGATTCATAAAGCATCAATAAAAGTGAAATTTGTCCTAGGACCTTTATTGGCATGCACCTGAAATTTTCTCTGCAGTTGCCTTATCCATCACCCCCATCTTTACCTTATCAACCCTGTAGTAGGTTGGGGTAGCTCACACTTGTGCTATAGGCTTTGTAATTCTGTCTATGCAACACATTTAATAACCTTATAACCCAGTAGTCTGTGGGGAATAGGTAAAGCACTTCCATTCCACTGTTGTGCCCAAATGTATGTCATCCCCCCTTGATGACAAGAAGAGGGACAAAGGCAGGAAATCCATCTGTGAATCCTGGGAGAGCACAGGAGCTGAAGTCACATGAAGTGAGTGATACACACATCTGACCAGGAATGTACAAGATGCAGCCAGTCAGGGATGATTGTGTCCTGTGCTCTGCAGTACAGGGGGTTCTGCTTGGTAGGATAGAATACACTGGAGATTTCAAAACTCTTAGTAGAGAATATCTAAAATGTTTCAACATTAAGTAATGGCATATGTCTAAATAGACTGATAGGCCATAACCTTATCAGATCATTGCAGGTTTCATTGCATTGAAATGCCCCACAGACAGGTAGCAAAATCTTCAAGTACTGTGTAGGTGTCTAAAATATCTACTATTTTGAAAATTAAAAATATAACTTGGCAAGGCATCACATGACTCTAAAACGAGCACTGGGAGAGATAGAGAGTTAGAATCAGGAGTTCTAGGTTATCGTACTTTGTAACGTAGTTTTGAGGTCAACCTTGGTCAAAAGAGACATTGATTCAAAGATCATTAATTTGAATAATTTTAAGTTCATTTGTGTATTTTATTTTCATTTACTTAAAAAAATTCTCCCTCTACTAATGGACACAAAATAATGACACCAAGCATATACATCCAAAAATATACACATTTGTTCAGCAACTCAAAAGCTTTAGTAGTTTGGAAGCTAATAGTGAAAGATAATCATCATTTATATATCATAAATAAAAATATCAATCATCCTTTTTACTGAACAAGAAAAAACTTGTGCAGTCTGTCAGAGAAAAACACTTACCCATCCTTTGAATATTTCTAAAAATTTAGTTAAGGAGGAAAATAAGCAGTCTTACAGCCACTGTTGAGTTTTCAGAAGTAGATTCTGGTGATGATGAAGATTACTGAAAGCGGTAACTTCTTTGTTTTCATTTTTATTTCTCTTATAAAATTTTTATAATTTAAAACAATTTTTAAATTTAAATTTAAACATATTTTAATCATATTATTTCTCTCCCAAATTTCTTCCAAGTTTTCTCCTCCTCCTTACCCAAACAACCTTAAATTCTTTCTGAAAAAAAAAACCAAAATCCAAATAAAACAAAATTCCCCCAAAATAAAATAAAATAAAACAACAACCAAAAGAAAAAAACACTGAACTGCAACAAAATACAACAAAATAAAAGCACACACATGCACACACACACACACACACACACACACACACACATAAACAGAAATAAAACTGTGGTGTCCATTACATGTTGGCCAACTACTACTGCACATGAAGACTTTCCTGGAGTGGTTGATATATCCAGTGTCATTAAATTGGAGGCAGTGGATTTTCCCTCTGCCAGCAGGTATAAATGACAGTTCCATTGTTATCCTTTAACCTGGTGGCTAGATTTTCATTCATTCATTTTTTAAAAATATAACAAAATAAAGTACAATCTGATGAAATAATATTATTACCTCAAAATTGGACAAGATAAACCAACAGAATGAAAACAGCACAAGAGAAGGCACAAGCAGAGACCCACATGCTCAAATATCAAGGAAGACCACAAAATCACTCAACTGTAGACCCTAACATATAAGCAGAGGATTGGTGCAGATGGGGGTGGCACTATGCATGCTGCTCCAGTCTGTGGGTCCATATGAGCTTTTCTTATGTTGATGTGGATGGTCATGTTTTCTTAGTGTTCTCCCTATTCTCTGGCTCTAACTCCACTTTCCTTCTTCTTCTGAAGAGTTGTCTATGCTCCAAAATGAGAGATTTGGTGGAGGCACACCACTAAGGGCTGATTGTTCAAAAGTATCTCAAGCACTGTGGATGCTCTGTCTGATCAACAAAGCACTGCCATCTATGTATTTCATCTCATAGAGTAGGCCTTAAGTAAAACCAAGCATTTCTTGGCTACTCTCATGAGCTTTGTGGCATCATTGCCTTAGCATATCTTGCAGGTAGGACTATATAATTGTAAGTTTCCTGTCCCAACTACCTGGTCAAAAATAACCAACTCAGCGGCTGAATGTGATCTATAATTTCACAGCTGATAGCTCTGTCTTGTTACTAGATAATTCTTAGATTTAAATTAACAAATTTTATTCATCTATGTATTGTCAAGTGTCTCGGGGCTTTACATGTCTTCTAACATGTCTTGCTTCCTGATCAGCTAGCTGGCAGCACTCCTGAATCTGTTCTCCTTCTTCCATCATTCTCAATGTCGTTTTACTGCCTAACTTCCTGCCCAGCTACTGGTCTGTCAGCTTTTTATTAACCAATATGAGTAATACATATTGATAGTGTAGAAGGGATTGTTACAGAGAATTTTCCCCTTTCTGTCTAATTTAAAAAAAAAAAAAGATTTTCACCTTAATATAGTACAGCTATATACAACTAAAACGGTTATCAAATAAGAATTACAGTAATAGATCTGCTCCATTTACATTTGGCAAAATTGGAGAAAATACTAATTATCTATCTTATCTTGGTTTGTCTAAAGTTTTGTATCTAATTTACTTTCCATTATAACGAAGGAAAATTATGATTATAATTATTCAGTCTTCAACTCCATCAAAGACCCCAGAACGGTGAAAAGTTATCTAATGGCAGGGACATCAGGTTGCCTGGACAGTCACCCAAAGTTCTTCTGTAACACTGGGGCGTCCTACGGTGGTCTACAGGCTAAGCATATCTGAAAGGCTTTCCTGGGAAGCAGAGAATATTGAAGGACTGTTCTATTTCCTTGGGAGTTATTGGTCTATTTAAAATGTTTATCTGTTCATGATTTAAATTTGATATGTGCTACCTATCCAGAAAATTGCCATTTTCTTTCACATAGAGTACACGTTTTTGAAGTATGACCTGATGATTCTCTGGATTTCCTCATTGTCTGTTGTTAGGTCTCCTTTTCATTTCTGGTTTTGTTAATTTGGATTCTCTCTCTCTCTCTCTCTCTCTCTCTCTCTCTCTCTCTCTCTCTCTCTCTCTCTGTGTGTGTGTGTGTGTGTCTGCCTTTTAGTTAATTTGGATAAGGGCTTGTATATCTTGTTGGTTTTCTTTAGGAATCAACTCGTTGTTTCCAGTTTTCATGAAGCTCACATCTGAGGTTCCTGTTTGAGTTCCTAAGTTTTTCTTTTGCAGATTTCCTATAATTTGTGTTTTCTTGATTGATTTTATTTCTACTTTCAGGTTGGAGTGATTTATTCATTTCTTTCCACTGTTTGTGTTTTCATACATTTCTTTACGAGATTTACTCTATTCCTCTATCATTTCCATACATGCTATTTTAGGGTTAATTTCTTCTTCTGTAACTATGGTAGAATATTCAGGGCCTGTTCTAGTATGGTTTCTGGCCTCTAGTAAAAACATCCTGTCTTGGATGTTATGTACTATGCTTTCAGGTTGGCATCTAGGCATCTAGGATTGGGGAAATTTAATTCTACATGCTGATATCTGGTCTTGCCTTTGTTGGGTTCATTCTTCTTTCCTTATTTTTGTTCCTCTGTCTGGTACTTAGGAGAGTGTAGTGGCTGTGTGTTGTCTAGTAGGAAATTCTTCTGGGGTCCTGATAATTGTGGCCAATGGGAGTTCCAGGTAAAATGTTTCCAGATATAGAAAGCTGAAATTTAGGAATGGAAATAGTCTAGGAGGTTGTCCTAAAAACTTCCACAGGAGGGAAGATAGAATTTTTCCACAGGAAGATAAAAAAGAACATTTCCCAAAGGAACTGCTTAGTTAGTTACCTGAGAATGAGGCTACTGAGTGAGGTTAGGCCACAGCAGAAGGTCTGATACAAACCTATGAATGAGACTGAGGAGTAGATTTGGAAAAATGGAGGGAGAGATGAAGATCTGCACTTAGGCTATTTGCTTTCCTGCTTAGAATGGCCTGTAAGTGATTAGAGAGTGTTTTCTGGATTTCCGCATTTGCTATGACAAAACAATGAGTATGGAGAAGGAACTTTGGAGCATAAGACTTGTGTTATCCATGTGAAGCAAAGGCATTTGTTGGAGGGAGCCTGTAGCAGATGTCCTACACAGAGCTGGGAAGGAGACTAGGAGCCTGGACTTAAAGGAGCAAGTAGAGATGTGAAGATGTGCATTGAGCCTAACTGCTTACATGCCCAGTTTGATCTATGGGTTCCCAGGGAATACATAATGGAGTTGAGGTGTGGAGCAAATCAATGCATTATTGTTGGGATGTTAGGAGGGGGGATCCACTAGAGATGTGAGTGGCTGAGGCAGGTGTTCTACTACAGAGCTAGGGGTAACCCTGGGGTGGTTGGACTTAAAGGAACTAGGGGGCGGTGAAGATGTGTAGTTACTTTATTTCTTCATGACCAGAATGTTCTTTGGTGTCCCGATGAGGTCCTTTTGGAGTTGGATGCTGGGATAGTACAATGAATTACAGCACTGAAGTTAGAAGATCTGTGGAATCCATCTAGGTTGGGGTGTTGCTACAGATTTTCTGTGGCATAACTGGGTATGAGACTGGGGAATTGGATCCAGAAGAGCACAGTGAAAGGTAAAAATCTGCAGTAAGCCTACATGCTTCCCTGGCAAGAGTCAAAAAATAATTTTTAATGTAAAATATTAAGGAGCATCAAAAACAGGAAATTGGATTATTCAAAAGGAATTGGATCTCTTAATTGTATCATCCAGGAACACAAAGTTTCTACATTATTAGCAATATAAAAGACTGTTTTGTCTTTTGTAAAATCTTTTACTTTCTCTTCATAAAATTCAGTATTTCCCAGGAAGCTTCATTACTAAGATGTCTTTGTTGCATGGTAGTGCAGTTTCCCATAAGTTTTCTCTCCAACCATTCCACGCATTTTTTTTGTTATTGCCATGGTTGTTTACCTTCCCATGAGATATTAACTAAATCTGTGATAAAAATATGTAATAAAAGTTTTGAGACAGTGGTACCTTTAGGCCCCTAGTAAAAGTGTACTGGCCCAGAAATAGTGTCCCGGCCTGTGGGATCTTCAGCAGAGACCCTACAAGGGGGAATGGTGAATGAAAGGGACAAGAGACACAAAGAATTGACAGCAAGACAATATTCTGATCAAGCTGAAAATTTTTATTTTTCTCAGGTGGGTTTTATAGTAAGCAGACCAGGAAACTTTCTTTGGGAAAAGATCAGGAGACTGTTGAGTTGCCAAGCAACCCAACAGGGCAACCTAACCACAAAACATTGTTACTTATGGTTACTATAGCAGAAAGATAAGGAAATGTTAAGTTATTTTCTAATAACTCAGGACTTCTCCAGGCATGTCAAAAGTTTCTGGTTAGTGGCTCAATACTGGACAGCAGAAACTTGACTCAGGCAGGCAATATGGCATGGCTCTTACAATTGTCCTCAGAAGAAAAGGGTTGGAATTCAAAGCAAAATCCAAGACTGTACCTTCTTGTGACTATGTCTTAGTATTAACCCAGGTGTGGCAGTTCACAATTGTAATTCCAGAATATGGGTATCTGAAGCAGGAAGACTGTGAATTTGATGCCCTTCTAAGTTACAGCATGAGGTAAAACTCGAAACAAACTAATATCTCCACGAAGTACCCCCAAGTAATAATAATTAAGATCAGTCTTATGAAAGTTTAAAACTATTATTTGCATTTACCCATAGGGTGCAGTTTTACATGGTGTAAACATTAACCTCTCTAAATTCTTTGTGCACATTTTCTTCTTTCCCATAGATCATTGTCTAGAATTATTTCTATAAGTCCCTTTGAACATCACAGGGCACGTTGGGTATGGTGGTGCACAGCTATAATGCCAGCACTTAGGTGGCAAAGGCATGTAGGTGGATCTCTGATCTCTTTGAGCTTAGGCTCAGTCTGGTCTCCAGAGCAACTTCCATCCCAACAGACAGGGCTCCCTCCATATTGAACACCTCTCAAGCAAAACATCCCAGTACATTTAATAGGTGGGTTGTCACACACCTGAGAACACATCTCTGCAAAGATGGAAGCAAGAGGATCAGCTTTTAAATGAATGCATACACTATGAAGTAAGTTTGAGAATAGCATTGGTTATATGAGACCTGGTCTCTAATATTCTCTCCTCCTTAGAAGAAATTCCAGCCTATGACTCTTAGGAATATAGACCAGTCACAATTCACGCCCACTCAATATTAAAATTCTGTGAAACTCCTACCCTCTCAACATTTCCTGTATCTTTCCTAAACCCTTTTCACTACTTTCTCATTTCATGTTCCCATTTCTTTCTTCACATCCTCTTTTCATCCTCCATCCATTATTTCCATCTCTGCATCTGCTCTCTCAGAGCTTTCTCTTGATAACCTTCATTTTTTTCTTCTTCTTTTAGGACACAAAGAGCACCATAAAGAAGATTTGTGACTTCCTAGGAAAAAAATTAGAGGCAGATGAGCTGGATATGGTCCTCAAGTACAGTTCCTTCCAAGCCATGAAGGAAAATAAAATGTCCAATTTCAGTATCATTACAGAAGATTTGGCTCCTAATGGTTTGGTTCTCTTGAGAAAAGGTGAAGAAACTTTTGAGCTTTAAATGATGTCAGGAAGTGTGGAGGGCATGTTGTTCCAGTGAGACTCTAGGAAAGAGTTGGGAATGGTTCAGAAGTCATTGCTCATCATATCATAGTTTCTCACAGACCTTACAGAAGAGTCATTCCATGGTGATGATGTGGGCTTCAGTAGCTCTGAAAAAAGTGATTTCTTCTGGGAGTGGATCTTGGGATTGCAGATGGTTGTGTCCAAAACCTTCAGTGGAAAACGAAATGGTAGAAGTGCTGTAATAAGGCTTAGGAAGGCTCCATATATCATAGAAATCTAAAGAAAACACGTAGTGCATTGGACCAAAGATATATTCACCATGATAATCACAGAAAACACTTCCATTCATGGCTGAAAAAGATGTTGAACATGCCAAAATTGCTGTCCCACACCAGGCTGAGTATAGACCCCATAAAGACTAAGCAAATTATTCACCAGGGTTACACCTGATGGTGTTTACCAACCTAAATTTGGATTGCTTCAGGCTCAGGGCTACTCAGTTTGTTTTGAAAGCCTCTCCAGGAATGGGAATATCCATCTTCTCTATGTCTGTGCTACATCTCTATGCTGGGAGCAGATTGTGGGTGTGGTTTCATAGCTGTAAAGTTGAGGAGCCACTGTAACAAAAAAACCACACCTGGAATGTCACCTTTTCCTATTAGCAGATAATTGTGAGATGGGACTTGGCATTGAAGAAGGAATGAATCACATGTCAGGTGTTTGGGGATAAGTAAAGAAAATGGATATAGACTCAGCAAGTAGAGAGTTATTGGTTATGGGTTTAATTTTCTTCTTCCAATAATTTATATGCTTCAGCCTTAACCTCCAAACCTCCTCCACCCTAGATTGTAAGGATCAGGTCATAGAACATAAAGACATCAGGAATATACAGACAGAGAAGTAAGTTAAAGTGGTTAGCAGATTGCACTTAATTCAGTACTCCTGGTGTCCTCACAAGAAGAAGTTTGGGCTCAGATTTGAGCACATATACATATCACTTCAAGAATATCATTGTCTATACACTATGGATTGAGACCTCTGGAGAATCCACTGCTGTTGACAGATAACCTCAGACTGCTCTGCTCCAGACTCTGTGGAGACAGAGTTGCCTGCACTAGAAGTGATGGTCCCACATAAGAAGAGAATTGGCCCATTCTTGGATTTCCTGTAATGAATCAGAATTTGGCAGAGGTAAAACAGTATGGATACATAAAAAGCTTCAATGAAATGCCAAACTAGATGAAATGTCTTGTTTAATAGGGAAATGCTATGGAACCTAACAGGTAAAGGTTTGGTCAATAGAGCAGATGTAATAGAATAAGGACATAATTCCATGAAGACAACTGTCATTTCCTCTTTTCCATGTAGACCCTTCGAGGATGAGACCACAGTGAGATTTTAGTTAATTTTCTCGGGAATATTGTATTTTTCATGTATCATATATGGTGATTCTGTCATAAAACTTGATCTTTCACCATAAGTCCTCTGTAATTTATCATAGTGATTATATATGACATCAGTTTCTTCTGTATTTAAAGATAACTTTTACTCTGAGGAATTATTTTTCTTTTACTCACACTCATTATAAACCATGAGTCCACTGGAAACCAGGTCATTGAAGGAAGAGACCAACATCATTACCTGCCCAGCATTGATTCATGATTTCTTTATAGAGGATGCTGAGAGAGATATCTGGGAAACACTTTTGAAAGAATATGATGCATGAAGATAATTTTGGTCTTTTCAATTCCTATATCATATTGATTCTTTTTTTTAAATCATGAAAGAAGAGCAGGTCAAAGATTAATTCTAAAATGAATTTAATTACTTACCAGTAGATACTTAATACCCTAAACCATAATGCATGAACAGCTTTGCAAACTGTTAGACTGGTCTTAAGCAGGAAGAATTCTCTAGAACTATTTTCACTGACCTTTAGTTGCTCTTCTCAGCACCCAAGAAAAATACCTTTTTTTTAACTCTGGAGAGCTACTCTGAAGAGCTAGGTTTTACCTGGGAGACTCAATCATCTGGCTAGGTGGAATGAATCTGGTATTAAGATTTAAGCAATAATTATTTACAAACAATTTTAATCTTTATGATTCCATATTTAGATACTGCAGGAAATACAGATCAGAGAGATGGTCATTCTCATGCATCCACTGTTTAGTTGACAGAACTCTTATAAAGACATTGTCACAATGAAGACATGAGGAAGGAAAGGTCTTCTGACAAACTTCAAAGGTTTTTGACCTCAGTACTTCACAGTGCATGTTTCCTAAATGCTTGAGCCATGAATCATTTTCCCTGGAGTCCTTAGAAGGCATTAATCTGAAACAAAGAGGGAAGAAGACCTAGAGAGGAGCCCACTATCTGCAGGCCAGTAAAAAGCCAGGGAAGGTCTGGACAACAACTTTTTGTGAGACCTGCCTCCTCCAGGACTATGAGGAAGTTCCTTTCCAACAAGAGTTAAGCCAGGAAGATTTAGAGTCATCCTGTCCTCTGATACACCAGAGTTTGAGGAGATTTTTATATAGAATGAATGAAGAGAAATATATGCTTGTAAGGGCCATAGGATTTTGACAGAATTTGACTTACAACTTCATGTGTGTACCTGCAAAGACATGCTTCTCTCATCTGGACTGATTCAACACAAGTAGGCAGACTAATTGAATTTACTGAGACTCTGTTAGCACAGCATCCAGTCTGGCTTATCAAGAGACAGGTGTACTGTGGGAAACAATAGAGAAATTTGTTCTAATAATGAAGATATAAGAAAGGTGATAGTAGCAATGGATTCCTACAAGTTACCTTCTTAAAAGATGACACTTTTATTGTAATATCAATTAATGGCTTATTGTTTGAATATGGTGTATCAATACTTACAACTTAATTCTGAATATGTTATATTTTATTTAGTAATACCACAGGGAATTTAAAGTTAACTTATATAATACATAACAAATACAATGTGATAAGGAAAAAATTTCTACAGTCAGTCTTTTTGGCTTCAAGTCTACATACATCACTATCATGCTGGGTAACATCTCAAGGACAAATTTTTTCTCATCAGCAAAATGGAAACAAGGCCAGTATTTTCCTCAATCATTCATGAATGCTTTCAAAAATTCCACACTGAGTATATTCTGTGTGTCTGATATGATTTGATAAATGAATACTTTGCCGATGAAAGAAACATTTTGCTTTTTAAATATATTAGATACATATTTCAGGCATCTTTACAAAAAGGAAATTCATCAATGTGTCACAGTTATGAAATAAAATACAACAAGGATGTGGCCAGCAGAGTTCTACATGGAAGGAAAATAGGAAAAGGTGGTCACATGGGCATAAATTAAGAAACAAAAGAAAAAAATGAGTATATGGAAGACATCAGCAATCTAGAAAGAAGCAACACACAATTCAATGAAAGCAATTACACAGTTTGCCATCTCTAATGTCAAACCTAAAGACATAAAGGAATGGAGTGATGAGGACCAAAGTCTGGCAAAAAGATATGGTAAAAAGATCATGTAGGTCTTGATGTATCACCAGACACCATGGTGATTGAAAACAGAAATCTTGGGATGTTCTCAGTTGGCAGTTATCTGGGTCTCCTGCACCTGATGAAAGCATCAAGATGTTGGCATGCAGCTAACAACAGTGTGCATCTCTAGCTCAAGGAGATCTGATGCTTCAAAGTTCTGCCGGAAGCTGCATTCATGTGCACCTACACACATATAATTAAACTTAATTTTAAAAGATTTTTTTAAAAGTTGCTTGCATGTTTTGCAGAACGTTTACAAGTAACCACTAAACTTTAAAAAGAAGAACTGAAACCTCTTTCGATAATTAAGTTTAGAAACTCTGTTGGATTGGACAGTGTGATGGAAGCAGGTATAGTGGGAAGCAGTAATAATCTGAACATCTAAAAAGTAGAGCTAGTGTGGAATCTATTAGAGTGTGTAGCTGATAGGATGAGATAGGAAAAGAGGAGACATTATTGCCACAGAGGTAGTAGTCTGATGTATAATTTTTCAAGGTGTAAGATGTATTCTCCAGGAAGTCACTGGTACTTCCCCTTTATTAACCATGTGGTCCTTGTCAAATGGATGGTAAGAGCATGTGAAGGAAGGACTGAGAGCAGTGTTGAGATAGATCATCATTAACACATCTATGTGTCTGCTTCACATTTTCTAGGCAAGACTGGGGACTGGAAGAATCACTTTACAGTAGCCCAAGCTGAAGCCTTTGATAAAATATTCCAGGAGAAAATGGCTGGTTTCCCTCCAGGGCTGTTTCCATGGGAATAAATTCTTAAAACTGAATATATATATGGAGAGTGGGGTTTATTTTCCTGTTCTTGTATATGTGAATGACTGGATGTTGTCCTGTCCTTATGCTCCTGTTAGTAGGTTGTGCTTCTACATTGCCCACTCTGCTTGTGTGTCATAGAGACACACTTATATTTAAATCCTGATGTGCAAATAGGAAAAGAATGCAATATTCTCCTTTTATGGTTAAGGGGAAGGTTCTTCTGATAGACATGGTGGAGAATACAGAGAGGGGCATCTGGAAGATTCCAGAGCAGGGAGAGAAAGAGGTAGACTGTTCATGACCAGCAAAATAGGCCAGGCCATGAGGTAGGGAGCAAGAAAGGAAGACCAACAGAGGAGCCAGGAGAGAGAGAGAGAGAGAGAGAGAGAGAGAGAGAGAGAGAGAGAGGAAAGAGAGAGAGAGAGAGAGAGAGGAAAGAGAGAGAGAGAGAGAAGACCAAGAGAGCCAAGAGGTGCATAGTCAAGAAGCCAGGGTTATACAGGAGTCAGAAGCTGGGAAAGTGAAGCCCATGATCTGGAGATTATTGTAGAGCATGGAGTGTGAGGAGCTGAGAAGAGCCAAGATTCCAGATATCTGAGTGGAGTCTCTAACAAATACTTGCCCAGACTAGTTTGAGGACAGTATGCACTTTATTATGCTAATAGGCAGCATAGTTAGCCATTTGTCCCGGGTTTCTTTTGGGCCTGACATTCCAGCCTATTTGTTGATGATGATATAATCTATTTTGTAACTTCTTCTTAGCTAAAGTTAGGACATTATCCAGACCTGTGCAGTTTGGAATGCTGACCAAAGGTTGGGAGAGGATGGAGAGGATTTAGGCTTCCCAGGTTCTGTGTGACTATTTGGGGCTAGCAAAGTACAGGCAGCTTTGGAAAAGTCTGAAAATTCTGATTAAGTCAGAGGCTCATCCCAGTTGGAAATTCCATCAGAAGCATCTAGTTTACAATGGTTTTCAGTAAGTCTAGGACTAGCTGATTTTTATTTGTAGCACTTTGAAATCTTTAAGTGATTAGAAATCTGATTGGACAGGAATAGACTGGCAAAATAAGATAAAGTTAAGGAGTTTATTGGAAAAATTTTTTTCTTTGGTGTACCATTGAATCTTCTAGACCTGTGATCCTGGTATTGGGTTGTGGAAATTGTCCAAACACTAGGAGTAGCAGAGAGAGTGAGAGAGAGTGAGAGAGAGAGAGCAAGAGAGACAGAGACAGAGACAGAGAGAGAATACTTAAGTATAGACAGTAGGCAAGTGGGGAAACTTAAGCTGTTGATTGAGAGGAGTCCATACCTGGAGTCTGTTTGACCTGTGACAGGGGGATCCAGGTCATGACTCATTGACGCTTGCACAGATTTGGAAAAAAACAATACTTAACTTTACATGGAAAAACAATAAACCTAGGATAGCTAAACTAATCCTGTATAATAAAGCAACCTCTGGAGGCATCATGATCCCTGACCTCAAGCTCTACTCTAGAACTATAGTGATAAAAACAGCTTGGTTCTGGCATAAAAAGCGACAGGTGGACCAATGGAATCAAATTGAAGACCCTGACATTAATCCACGTACCTGTGAACATACGATTTTCAACAAAGAAGCCAAAGCAGTACCATGGAAAAAAGAAAGCATCTTCAACAAATGGTGCTGGCATAACTGGGTGTCAACATGCAGAAGACTGCAAATAGATCCATATCTTTCACCATGCACCAAACTCAAGTCCAAGTGAATCAAAGACTTCAACATAAATCCAGTTACAGTGAACTTTATAGAAGAGAAATTAGGAAGTAGTCTTGAATGCATTGGCACAGGAGATCACTTCCAAAATTAAACACAAGTAGCACAGACGCTGAGAGCAACTATTAATAAATGGGACCTCCTGAAACTGAAAAACTTTTGTACAGCAAAGGACATGGTCAATAAGACAAAATGACAGCCTATAGAATGAGAAAAGATCTTCACAAACCCCACAACTCAAAAAGCTAGACTTCAAAATACTGAAGATTTCAGTTAAAAATGGGCCACAGAGCTTACAGAGAATTTTCAACAGAAGAATGTCAAATGGCTGAAAGACATTTAAGGAATTGCTCAATATTTGTAGTCATCAGGGAAGTGCAAATCAAAACAACTCTGAGATACCTCCTTACACCTGTCAGAATGACTAAGATCAAAAACACTGAAGACAGTCTATGTTGAAGAGGATGTCGATCAAGGGGAACACTCCTCCACTGTTGGTGGGAATGCAAACTTGTACAGTCACTCAGTATGGCAGTTTCTCAGAATATTGGGAATCAATCTTCCTCAAGACCAGGCTATACCACTCTTGGGCATATACCCAAAACTATTCAATCATATCACAAAGAAACATGCTCAACTATGTTCATAGCAGCATTATTCGTAATAGCCAGAACCTGGAAACAACCTCGATGCCCCTCAACTGAAGAATGAATAAAGAAAATGTGGCACATATACACAATGGAGTACTATTCAAGAGTAAAGAACAATGACATCATTAAATTTGCAGGCAAATGGATGGATGATATCTAGAAAATATCATCCTGAGTGAGGTAACTTAGTCTCAGAAGGACAAACTTGGTATGTACTCACTCATAAGTGAATAAGATGTGAGGGAAGGAATGGCCAGACTGCAACCCACAGATCCAGAGAGGCTAGCTAACAGGGAAAGACCCTAGGAGGATGACCCAGCGAAGAAGTGGATAAGATCTACATGAGTGGACGGAGTGTTGGGGGGTGGCAGAGGGCGAGATGTGGGGGATGAGAACATAGGGAAATGGGAGGGACAGAGTGGGAGGGCAGGGAGGGATACACCATGATATATGAGGACATCATTGGAATAGGAAAAGGCAGGGTGCTGGGGAGGCTCTCAGGAATCCTCAAGGATGACCCCACCTTGGACTGCTGGCAGTGGTCCAGAGGCAGAGGGTGCCTGGTCTGGTCTCTTCTGGTGACTGGTCTAGCAAATCACCTGTCATCATAGAGCCTTTGTCCAGTGACTGATGGAGGCAGAGGCAGAGATCCACAGCCAGGCACCAGACTGAGCACCGGGAATCCAATCAATGAGAGAGAGGAGGGATTCTGCAAGCAGGGGACATCGAGATCATGATGGCAAGACATGCAGAGATGACCGGCCACACTAGATAAAGCCCATGAACCATAGACTAGTGGCTGTGGAGCCCCCATGGGACTGAACCAGGGCCTCTGGATATGCAACACAGTTGTTTGGCTCAAACAGTTTGTGGGTACCCAGGGAGGATGATCAGGATTCATCCCTGGTGCAGTGTGAAGGGGCTTGGACCTGCCTAGGTTCAGTGTGCAAGCCTCTGCTGAATCCCCTTGGGATACCTTATCTGGGAGATGTGGGAATGTGGGTTGGCTTGGGAGAGAGGGCTGTGGGGTGGGAGGAGGGGAGAGGTGGGTTCTGTGGGAGATATATAGAGTGAGTAGAAAATTTCTTAATAAAGAAAAAATAAGAAATTACAAAAAAGAAAAGAAAGAAAAAGAAAAAAATAAGAAGACCCCCGATCAACTGTAAAAAAAAATCATCAAAGATCATACAGAATTCAAAATAACTTATTAAATATCCATAGATCACTTTGCACCCATGAGACATTTGACTGCCAGGACAGTCACTAAAAATTCATCTGTAACATTGAGCATTCATCTTCAACCTACAGGCCTACATTGTCTGGCAGATTTCTCAGCAAAGTAGGAAATTTGAAAGACTGTCTCGCCTATTTTGGCAAAATTCATCAGTTGCTTTCTTTTGTGTCCTGCAGAATGTCTGGCTTCCCTTTCATGAATCAGGAACCCTGAAGGGCTGCCCCACCTTGTTTTAGCATGTTTAGCAGTAGAAGCAATAACTGGTCCTAACTTCCATAACTTTTCAAGATCTGGCAGTTATGGTAAAGGCTGCCAAACAGGGCAACACTTGAAAATAAATTCATTATGGACACCAAAACAAAGATGGCAGGGCCAATATTCTCTTAGTTCCATTTTTCACACAATGCTGCCACTCCATAATCATTTGGAAAACAATGATTAAAACTCCCAGGATCATGGTTGCCCAGTCCTTTGATGCTAATATTCAGGAGCATGAGCAAAGGTAGTATCTATAAGTTTGAGGCTAGGCTAATCAACATTGTGAATGAAGGTCAGTTGGGCTAATATAAAGACACTGACATTAAAAAAAATTATGATTGAATCAGTAAGATAAGGATTCTGGAGTGGGGCTGATACAGAGGGGCAAAAAAAGGTGGGTGTGAATAATGGATTAGAGAGCCTGCAAGGGTGGGAGGGGCCAAATGATGGGTGGAGCTTTTTGAATTTTCACCTTGAGGAAGGTATTTAAGCCCTGCTTTTTGGACTAGTGTTCAAATACTGAGAGTGATCTGAGCAAGTTGCAGCAACCTACTGACTTCCTGGTGAGGTGAGGCCTCAAGGTAGGTTGGGGGGTACCTTGATGGGGGAGAATGGGAGCTATTGGAGCTGCCTTGGATTTTGAATTTCACAACAAGCCTGTAGCAGTTGATAGCAAAGCAATAGAGTAGGAGTAATTGACTGTGGGGCTTCTCTGATCTCTGTTTAATCCCACGTTCTCCAGTGTCGGAAGATCTCACAATGGGATCAAATTCTCCTGTAATTCCTGACTCTCAAGTCCCCCAAGAGTTCCCTTTTCCACCTGGAGTGAGTAGGTGCCCCATTTTACGTTCAAGTAACAAATCCTGTAGTTTAACAGTGAACTCAGGTACCCAAGATTCCATAAGTGCCGCAGTTCCACCATTTCAACAGGTTTTCCTGGCATCTCAAGTCCCACCAAGGTCACGAGATTCACCCAGTAACATACTGCACCAAACACCAGATCACTGAATTCTTCTCTCTGGAACTATCAAGCTAAAAATATCCTTTTATTCCCTACCTAGTTTATGGTAATTTTTTCTATCAATGGCCATATGAGCTCTTACAGAATTTTTTACAGAATAGGAAATAATTGCATTTCATTCTGTAGTTTATGTACAATTTTTAGTTAGGTGTGTTGAGAATGTGTGTATCTGCATAAAAAATTTGGCATACGTGAATTAGGGGAAGGGACAGGCTGTGTCTTCACAAGGTCTGCCCAAACCTTCTCTTCCATATTTTCCTGGTAACACCGGGGACTGGAAGTATCACTTCACATTAGACAAGTGAAGATTTTGATAATGTCTTCCAGACCGACTTTTCCTAAACAGCCATTTCCATGGAAATAATACTCAAAATTATGTGGATTACTGGAATACTCCATATGTACTGTTGACATTGTGCCTCTGTGTCACTTAGCCTAATAGCATAAAATTTTTGTTTCATCTCAGATCATTTAATTGTCAAATCTTGATACACTGAGGTGGCACAGTGGGTAAAGGCCCTTGCTGCTAAACCTGTGAATCTGAGCTTAATCCTGACAGCAGCAAGGTTGAAAGGGGATCCAACTTCTAGCAGTTGTCTTCTGACTTCCACATATACACCATGATAGCAATACCTACAAAATATATTACAGTAATTTTAATATGTGCCAAATTTTCAAATTCATAAAATAACAAAGAAATCATACAATTATGACTTCTAATTGTGTAAAATATTTCAGACAAGAAATACAATCTAAGATTAACTAAGGCTCTTTTTGTTCTTTTACAGTGATCTCCCCAATTTCTTTGCTACATATTTTTTTGAAGTGTGGATCAAAGTGTTAGCTCGTAGCTGCACTTAATTCTCAGCCATCAGGGACGGTAGTCCCCAGAAACCATTAGCCAAACTAAATGCTTTCTATAACAAGTTTAGGTGGTCATGTTGTTCTTTCTCAACAATTGAAAAGTTAGTATGACAATAATGAATTTACAAAGAAAACCAAAAGTATTATAATAGATAATGTATGTAATAAAATATGATGTGTTTTTCTATCAATTTAACTTTTAATCTGTTTATATACCCATCCATTTAATTGTATTTTCATCTATCTACCTATCTACCTATCTATCTATTCCATTGTTCAGTAAACTCAGTCAAGAAGATGGTAGCAATGAGTCCACCCAGTAAATTAGCTACATATTGTCTGAAAAAGTCATTTTTTAATTTAATTTAATTTTACATATCAGCCACAGATTCCCCTGTCCTCTCCCCTCACCCCCTGCCATTCCCCCAGCCCATACCCCAATCCCATTTCCTCCAGGGCAAGGATTCCCCTGAAGATTCAGTTCAACCTGGTAGATTCAGTCCAGGCAGGTCCAGTCCCCTTCTCCCAGGTGGAACAAAGTATCCCTGCATAAGCCCCAGGTTCAAAACAGCCAGCTCATGCACTAAGGACAGGTCCCGGTCCCACCGTCCTGGGTGCCTCCAAACAGTTCAAGATAATCAACTGTCTCACTTATCCAGAGGGCCTGATCCAGTTGGAGGATCCTCAGCTATTGGATCATAGTTCATGTGTTTCCATTAGTTTGATTATTTGTCCCTGTGCTTTTCCCAGTCTTGGTCTCAAAAATTCTCCCTCATAAAATCCCTCCTCTTTCTTGCCAATTGGACTCCTGGACCTCCACATGGGGCCTGGTCCTTGATCTCTGAATTCACTTTCATCAGTCATTGGATGATATTTCTAGCATGGCAGTTAGGGTGTTTGGCCATCCTATCACCAGAGTAGGTCAGTTTGGGCTTTCACTTGACCATTGCCAGTAGTCTATTGTGGAGGTATCTTTGTGGATTTCTGGGGACCTCTCTAGCACTTTGCTTCTTCCTATTCCCATGGGTGTCTTCATTTATCATGGTCTCTTATTCCCTTTTCTCCCTCTCTCTTCTTGATCCAGCTGGGATCTCCTGCTCCCCTAAGCTCTCTTTCCCTCGAAACTTGCCCTTCATTACTTGCACATGTCCAGGTTGTTCATGGAGATCTCATCAATTTCTCTGTCATTGGGCAATCCCTGTGTCTTTCTTAGGGTCCTGTTTTCTATTTAGCTTCCCTGGAGTATGAATAGCACTCTAGTCATCTTTGTTTTACATCTAGTATCGTCCTATCAGTGAGTACATACCATGTTTGTCTTTCTGAGTCTGGGTTACCTCACTCAGGATGATTTTTTCTAGACCCATCCATTTGCTTGCAAACCTCATGATGTCATTGTTTTTCTCTGCTGAGTAGTGTTCCATTGTGTATATGTACCACATTTTCTTAATCCATTCTTCAGTTGAGGTGCATCTAGGTTGTTTCCAGGTTCTGGCTATTACAAACAATGCTGGTATGAACATAGCTGAGCAAGTACCCTTGTGGTATGATTGAGCATTCCTTGGGAACATGCCCAAGAGTGGTATAGCTGTGACTTGGGGGAGATTGATTCCCAGTTTTCCAAGAAGGTACCATATTGATTTCCAAAGTGGTTGTACGTGCTTGCATTCCCACCAGCAGTTTTAAGCAATACTACTTCAGGATAATGGAACAGCACTTAACTATCATATGTGGGGAATTGCCATACACACAATTAAAAGTGAAAAAAAAAACTAACAATCACTCATTGCAAGGCTTGTCTGTTTCTTGCATCCAATCAAGGATGGACAACTACCTGTCAGCAGGGCCTGTCTGTCTCCTCTTCAGGCAATCAGGGACTACCATTGCTGCCATGTCTTGATTGCAACAGCAATCCTCCTCCGAGTTACTGCCAGAAGTTGGATGTTCCTAAACAGATGTTATGTTTGTCCATCTTCCCACTCTCTTTATTTTTGTATGAGTGCCTTCATCTAAATAGTCTGTAAGAGCTGAACTGAGTAACTCACTGTTTGAAATATAAAGGGAATAGGTTGGATAGCCAAGTGAAATTCAAGGTCATAGACCAAGAAATAAAATGATCAAATTCGAAGCTGGATGCTGAGGGTGAGTTTTACAGAAGAAACTAAACAAGAATATATGCTAAGTTACATGCAAACCATTATTCATTATAATGACCACTATATCACAAGAGTAACTTCAAGGCGCTCTGCTTTACCAGAGGACATGCCAATATCCAGAACTCCAAGTAAGACCCCACCTACAAACCACCAACACTTCCTCAGGGCCTTGCCAGCTTTCCCCAACAACCACTTCTCCCCTTCTCTCCATATCCTAGCCCACAACTCCACCAGAAGTCCGCTACTCTACCAGAAATCATGCTAGTATCCCAAAACCCAACTAAGACACGACCTGCAGCCCAAAAACACTTCCTTATAGCACAGCCAGATTTCCCCAACAGCCTACACTCCCCTTATCACTATATCCCAGATCACAAGGTTAGCAGAAAAACCCTGTTCTAACAGAGGCCACACTGGTACCCAGGGTCACATCCCCTTACTCTACCAGTGGCAATGTCAGGGCCTAGAACACCAGAGGCAATGTACACCCAGAATCCTAGAGGTTGCATAGAAAGCCTAAACTCCAGGGAGTCATCCTACAAGATCAGAAGACTAATGGGTGACCAGAATTTGGGGCCAAGCAGACAGAAAACCAGAGAAAAAACAGGAACCAGGGGAAAATACACATGAAACAAAGTCAAACTCAGAAATCAGAACATAAACTTATAATTACCTAAATCTAGACACCTAGAGGCCAGTGTAAGAATACAATCAACAAAAGCCAGGGCAATTTGTAACATCCAGAGACCAGATATCCTGCTACAGCAACTCCTGAATGTTCCAACACAATTGAAGCACATGAAAATGACTTTAAAACCAAATTTATGAAGATGATGAGTTCCTTAAGGAGGGAGATAGTTTTGTAGCTTGATCTGCTTGAGGGTCCTCTTGGCAGTAGGATAAAGATCCAACCCTGGTAGGAGCTGGCTTTTAGGAGCCCACTACCTATGGTGGGGCACCTTGCACAGCTTTGATGCACTGGGGGTAGGGGGTTGGACCTGTCTCAACTGAATGTACCAGGCTCTACTGACTCCCCATGGGAGGCCTTACCTTTTTGGAGGAAAGAATGGGGGCTGGGTTGGGAGATACTAGAGAGGCAGAAGGAAGAAAGGGGGTCGATAGTTGTTATGTAAAATGATTTAAAAGCTCTTAATTTAAAAAAAGAAAGAAATTTAGTGCCAAAACTTATGACACTGGGAGTCTCAAACACACAGGATTTTGAAGTTTGCAAAGTTCTGTATGAACTTATAATACCTCCTTAAAAAACCTACTTTGTGTGTTGAAAAAATAGGGAGGTAAGTAAATAAATCCCTTTAAAAAAACTCAAGAAAACACACACAAACAATGTGAGGAAATGAAAAAGTTCCTTGGAGAAAGCAAAGAAACTCAAGAAAAACAAACAAACAAACTTATGAAGGAAATAAAACTGTGTAGGACATGAAAATAGAAATACAAGGAATAAAGAAAAAACAAACTGAGGGAATCCTGAAGATATTTTGTGAAAAAGGCAAATTTAAACAATATTTGTTCACAAACCCAACCCTACAGAAAGTACTAAAAGGAAACGACAACTCGAGGAGGTTAACTATACCCATGAAAACACAGGAAATTAATAACCCCGAGCAGCAAAACCCAAGGAAAGAAAGCATACACACAACACACACACACACCAATAACAACAACAACAAAAATAACAATAACAGTGAAATAACAGGAATTAACAGTCATTCATTAATATCCCTCAATATCAATGGACTTAATTCTTTAGTAAAAAGACACAGGATAACAGAATGGATGTGACAAAAGGAAGGATCCATCCTTCTGCTTCATGTAAGAAACACATCTTGACATCAAAGAGAGGCATTGCCTCAGAGTAAATGGTTGGGAATAGATTTTCTAAACAAAGGACCCAAGAATCAAGCAGGTTAAACTATTCTTATATCTAACAAAATAAACTTTCAACCAAAATTAATCAAAAGAGAGGAGTGTAGGATGAATTGCTAAATGGTCTTATTAATAAAAAAAACTCAGAGCCAGATATTAGGCTTAAAACTGAGAGATCAGAAAAGCAGAAAGAAGCCAAACATGTTCTCACCATTTGGAGATCCTCAGACATAAAGAACAACTTCCTGTATACCCATGCCTATATGTCTTTCTGTTCTGTCATCTCATTTCCTCTCTCTGCCCACGTACATCACTTCCTCTTCCTGGCCAGCTCTGTCACTTCCTGTCTGTCTGCATAGACATCCAGACCTTTATAGTTAGTGCTGGCATTAAAGGTATATACCACCATGCCAGGCTTTGTTCCCAGTGTGGCCTTGAAATCATAGAGATCCAGATGGATCTCTGCTTTCCCTCTCATAGGTTTAAAGGCATGTACTACCATTGCCCAATCTCTATATTTAATATAGGGGCAGTCTTTTTTCTCTGATAATCAGGTAAAATTTATTGAGGTCACAGATAAAATATCACCACAGAGGGGGAAGTATACTTCATATTCTTTGAAGGAAAAATGATATGTCGATTCTTAACATCTATGCCCCAAACTCAAGGGCTCCCACATTTTAAAAGAAACATTACTAAAACATCAAGTCACAAATCAAACTTCACGAATTAAGAGTAGGAAACTTTAATGCCACACCTCCACCATTGGACAGATTATCCAGCAAAAACTAGACAGAGCAATAATGGAGCTAACAGATATTATGAACCAAAGGGACTTAAAAGATAACTATAGAACATTCTCCCATACACACACAAAAAAACCTTCTTCGCCCCTCAGGAAACATTCTTCAATGTTGAACACAAACTCAGCCACAATTCTGAATAGAAACAAGGATATTAAAATAACATCCTGTATCCTATCAGACCACCAAGGGTTAAAGCTGGATTTCAACAACAAATAAAAACAGAAAGAACACAAACTCACAGAAAATGAACAACTCTCTATTGAGCATACTTAATCAAGGCAGAAACAAAGAAATCAGACTTCCTAAAATCCAATGAAAATGAATGAACAACATATTCAAACTGATAGGACACAATGAATGTGATTCTAAGAGGAGGTTATATAGCAATGGGTCCCTTCATAAATAAATAGGAAACTCTCAAAACAGCAACTTAAAAGAATACCTGAAAGCCCTAGAACAAAAAGAATCAAACACTCCCAAGAGGAGTAGATGACAGGAAATATAATCAAACTGAAGCCTGAAATCAATAAAATAGAAACAAAGAGAACAATATAAAGAATCAATGAAACAAACATTTGGTTCTTTGAGAAAAATTATTGAGATATACAAAGCCAATGCAATGAAAAGACTGAGAGAGAATATCCAAATTAACAAAATCAGAAATGAAAAGGGGGCATAACTACAGACACCGAGGAAATACAAAGAAGCATTAACTTCAAAAATTTATACTCCACAAATTTGGAAAATGGAAAGAAATATACAATATGATACTACATACCAAAGTTAATTCAAGATTAGAAAAAAAACAATTTAATAGAAACAGGAAATAGAGTCACTAAAAGTCTTCAAAAGAAGAAAACACATGGCCAGTCACTATTATCACAGAATTCTACCTTCAAAGAACTCTACTTTCAGGGAAGATCTAATACCAACAACAAATGCACAAATTATTCAATAAAATAGATAGAGAAGTATGGTGGTATTTTATTTGTACTGAAATGTGATTTTAATTGTATGTTAAAAAATAAAGTTGCCTGGGGGTCAGAGCTATTAGCAAGCCATAGGAAAGCAGGGTTGTGGTGGCGTAAGCTTATAATCTCAGCACTTGGTAGGCAGAGCTAGGTAAGTCTCTGTGTCTTCAGGAATACAGCCAACATTAGAGACACATGCCTTTAAGACCTGGAGGGCTGTACATACAAGCAGTGACGAGGCAGTCACGTGTTTGTGTTTACAACCAATGATAAGGCAGAACAGAAAGATTATATAAAGACAAACACACAGGAAGTAGGTCTCTTTTGGAGAGGTAGGACCACCACAGGAGGGAAGGTAAGGTTTTAGCTCTGAGCTCTGATCTCTTGGCTTTCTCTTTCACATTGGTTCTGTGTTTCTTTTTTTTTTTTTTTGGTTTTTTTCGAGACAGGGTTTCGCTGTGTAGCTTTGTGCCTTTCCTGGAGCTCACTTGGTAGCCCAGGCTGGCCTCGAACTCACAGAGATCCGCCTGGCTCTACCTCCCGAGTGCTGGGATTAAAGGCGTGCGCCACCACGCCCGGCGGTTCTGTGTTTCTTATTTAATAAGACGGTTGGTTACATCTACAGAGAAGGAACATTGTGAAATTCATTTTAAGAGGCCACAGTCACCCTAATACCTAAACTACACAAAGACTGAACAAATAAAGACAGTTATAGACCAATTTTCCTCATGAACATTGAGGCAAAAATACTCAATAAAATACTCCCAAACATATCCATGAACATATCAAAAAGATCATCCACCACAATCAGGTGGATTTCAGCCAAGAGACATAGGGAAAGAACAACATAAAAACATCTGTCCATGTAAGCCACCATATAAACAAACTTAAAGAAATAAAGCAGATAATCTTTTCATATGATGCTTAAAATTGCCTTTGAAAAAAATGCAACACCTCTTCATGATAACAGTCTTGGAGAGATCAGGGATACAAAGAGCACACCTCAAAATAATAAAGGCAATTTAAAGCAAGACTATAGCCAACATCAAATTAAATAAAATCTCAAAGCAGTTGCACTAAAATCAGGAACAAGACAAGCCAGTCCACTCTTTCCATATCTATTCAATAGAATCCTAAAAGTTTTAGCTAGAGAAAGACAGCTAACGAGATCAAGAACATAAAAAATGGAAATGAAGGAATCATGGTGTCATTAACTGCAGATAATATGATAGTTTATATAAACAACTCCAAAAATTATATCAGGGAACTCCTACAGCTGATAAACACCTTCATTGAAATGGCAGGATACAAGATTAAGTCTAAAAATCAGTAGTTCTCCTATATACAAATGACAAACAGGCTGAGAAAGAAATTAAGGAGACAACTCCCTTCACAATAGCCACAAATAATAAAAAACAATATCTTGGGGTAACAATAACCAAGCAAGTAAAAGACCTGTACTTCAAGTCTTTGAAGAAAGAAATTGGAGAAGATAACATAAGACAGAAAGATCTCCAGTGCTCATGAATCTGTAGGGTTAATATAGTAACAATGGCCACCTTACCAAAAATAATCAACAGATTCAATGCAATCACTATGAAAATTCCAACACAATTCTTTACATTCCTCAAATAAATAATACTCAATTTCATATGGAAAAACAAAAATCCCAGGACAGGTAAAACAATCCTGTACAATAAAAGAACTTCTGGAGATATCACCATCCATGATTTCAAGCTACACTACAGAGTATAGTAATAAAAACCGCAGAAAATCAGAGAGGTTAATCAACATAATTGAATCATAGACCTAGATATAAATACACACACCTGGTTTTTTATTTTGAAAAAGTCAGAAACACAATGGGAAAAGAAAACACCTTCAACAAATACTGGTGTTCTTACTTGATGTTGGTCTGTGGAAGAATGCAAATAGATCCCTATTTATCACCCTGCACAAAACTTAAATCCATGCAATTCAAAGACCACAGCATAAAACCAGAAACAGTGAATCTGATAGAAGACAATGTGGGGAATAGCGTTGAATTCAGTGGCACAGGAGATATCTTCCTGAGCAGAACACCAATAGTAGAAGCACTAAGATTGGCAACCAAAAACTGGGACCTCACAAAACTGAAGAGCTTCTGTAAGGCAAAGGATACCATCAATAGCACAAAATGACAGACTACAGAATGGGAAAAGACTTGCAGCAACACCACATCTGAAAGAGGGCTAATGTCCAAAATCTATAAATAACTTAAAAAAACTGGACATCAAGAAACTAAATAATTCAAATTTAAAATTTAGGTACACATCAGAACAGAGAATTCTCAGCAGAGGAATCTCAAAAGGCCCAGAAGCACTTAAAGAACTGTTTGGCACCCTCTGCCACATAAAAATACGAATCAAAATGACTCAGAGATTGTATCATACACCACTCATAATGGCTAAGATCAAAAATACAAGTGATAGCTGAGTGGTGGTAACAAGTGTCTTTGTCCTAGCACTGGAGAGGCAGAGGAGTATATCTTTGTGAGTTCAATGACAGACTGGTGTCCAGGAAAAGCTTTACAACATCCAAGACTACAGAGAAACTCTCTCTAGAAAAGCAAATACATTTTTTAATTAAAAATAAACCTTAATGACAGCTCATGCTGGCAAGTATGTGAAGAAAAAGGAACACTCCTCCATTTCTGGTAGACAGTTGTTCAACTATGTTCATAGCATCTTCATTCATAATAGTCAGAAAGTGGAAACAACCTAGATATTCCTCAACCAAAGCAGGGATAGAGAAAATGTGCTACATTTACACAATGGAGCATTACCCAGCTGTTAAAAACAATGACATTATGAAGTTCAAAAACAAGTGGACAGAACTAGAAAAAGAAATCATCCTGATTGAGGTAACTGAGACCCAGAAAGACAAACATGGTCTGTGCTCACTGATAAATATATATTAGCTGTAAAGGATGATAATGCTACAATACACATACCCACAGGCTAAGTAACAAGGAGAGCTCAAGAGAGGATGCATGACTATCCTTTGGAAGGAGAAATTGAAAGATTTCATGGGTGGAATGGGGATGGGTGGAGACAGGAACAGGAGGGATGAGGTAGTCCTGGGAGAGAGGGAGAGAGTCTTGGGAGAGCCATGGAATTGGGGGTCACTTTGGAGGTGTGGTAGAATCCAAGTGCAATGAAAACTCCCAGGAATCTGCAAGGGTGATGCTAGCAAAGACTCTTAGTAATGGGAGCACCTGAACTGGTCATCTTCTGTAACCAGGCAAGGCTTCCAGTGAAGTGATTGGGACACCAACCTAGCCACTAAACCCTAAACCGATGTGCTGGGGTAAAAGAGGGGCAGAACTTGTGGAGTGGACAACCAATGACTGGTACAGCTTGAGACCCATGCCAAGACGGAGCCCACAACTGGGACTGTCTGGGGGCCAGAAATAAGAGGTGGGATAGCCCAGATATCATTTGTAGGTCATTTCCAAAATATTATCTTATGTTTGCGTAATAATTCCAGTAGGAGAAGTGATAGAAGGTAAAATAACTAAAATATATTCAAGTTTAGGACTTAATTGATCCAGATATGCCTAATGTAACCTTTTTTCCACTTTGATCATTTCTCTCCCAACTTCAGCTGTTAGATCTCACAGACTATTTAAATCTGAATTACCATGCAAAGTTTGAAATAAACATCTTAATTCTTGAGTAATTAATCCAATATTGAGTCATACCCAGTTAATATCTCCCAGTAGTATTTCAAAATTGTTGAGACTTTGAAATTGATGTCTACTGACCTGAATCTTTTGGGGATGAATATTTCTGTTGACTTAATTTAAATCCTATATAGTTTATAGAATTTCCTCTCTGTATCTTCTCAGGTGTAATCAGTAATCTCCAACAAATAAAATGTTTTCTGCTTCATTAAACATTCTTTCTAAGGTATCTGTATCAGAAGCAGCTAATAAAATAACATCAACATATGGTAATTAATGGATGGATAAAATTGTTTAATAACCAATTCCAGAGGTTAAGGCACAAAATGTTGGCATAAAGTTGGACTGTTTAAATTCCTTGTGTGAGTATTTCAATTTCTTCTTTGTAATTTTCATCTGTAATTCCTGGGTGTACTATAAATCTTCGAGATATTAATCTACTCCTTTCAAAAATCATCCTCCACTTTCCCTGAGGGAAAAGGAGCATACACCCCAGTGGCTATTTTAAAACAAGTAATTTGTAGAGATAATGTAAGATGTTTACCCTCAGCCAAATATAAATGAGCACTACCGAAAGTAGCATGCGTTAAATCTCCAATAATAAACTTGCATTTCACTGATTGCTTTGATTTTGAGATTATTCCATTGCTGAGAGGATATAAGTGGCTCATACTGTTTGGTCCCTGGCAATGAAATAGGCCCTTTACCTGGTTTCCCTGTAGTAAGGGATTAACATGCACATCCCTCACTGATTCACATGTAGTAATACAATGCAATTAATCTAAGTCTGTTTCATATAAAGGAGGAAGAGAATATTCACCCCCAGTGTCATGAGCCTCCACACCTTCATCTTACTTGAAAACAATGTTTTTATTTTCTTCTGAGACAACATTCTCCTCTGACAAATCCTCATCAGAATATCTTTCTTCTTAATTCACTTTTCCACATCTGATGAAGCCTCTTCTGACTCTTCACTCTGCAGCAGCTCCAAAACATTGGGAATTGATTTACATAAAGACCACATCTCTCATAGTATAGCTTATTTAATGAGCCTTCCAAAAAGCTCTCCTTACTTTGACAATGTCATTTTAATTGAACATGAGGAGTTGCCTGAAACCAATACAAAGCCACTTAATTAGTTCTAAAAGGTCATTAAGCTGTTTTTCTTTTATTTCACTCCATGTCTTCTGTCAAGTGTTTTAACAACTGCACATATTGCTGCTTCTGAAATGAGAAATTCCTCATGTCCCTTTCCAATTTTGGAGTCTCGGTTACCTGTGAGTGTACTTAACCTGCAGTCCTGGAGCATCTAGATCCTTCATTTCCTTGAGCACTACAGGTTGGGTACCAAATGTCAGTAACTGTTTCATGTAAGATGACCCCAAAAAAGAAAGAAAGTTTCTTGAGGTTGCCATGAAGCCTTGGGAGAGCAAAGGGAAAATCACAGTGGACTGAACCCTGAGAAGCCTTGCAAAAACATTTTATTAATTGTTACACAAAAGGTATTTTTAAAAAGTCAAGTTCCACATATCATAGGCTTTGATCTGATCTAGGAGATGTCAGAAGGAACACATTACCCAAGCCATTCTCAGCCATTACAAGACTTCCAGGTTGCCCTGAATATCTTGTGACTGAATTCATGCAAACAGTCAGAAGCTCCAACACAAAAAAGCAGCTTCATAAATCTCAGATAACAATCACTGCTTAATACAAAGGATAATTTCAAAAACTAGTTGTGCCGTCACTCCTGAGTTTATGTCAGGTAAAATGGCTCTACTATATTTCCCACACTAGGCTGTGTGTCTGCTGTGATGTGACTAGCAACTTCAAGGTCCTATACCTTGACTTCCCCACAGTGATATGCTGTGTCTTGGATTGATGAGCCAAACCACTCTTCCTCCTCCTTCAGGTTCCTCTTCTCAAGTTGAATTATCACAGCACAAGAAATGAAACGAAGGCAGGTTGCCTGATCTGAGTTAATTCTTCAGCCCACAGGACCTGGAGGAATATAAGACTGATGCTGCCAGACACAAGCTACAATGTGTACTTCCAAAAGGACCTTAGCTCAGACACCCAGAGAAAGAGGGAAGAGTACTTGTGATGATAAAGAGGAACACAGACATCAGAAATGTACTGACAGAGGGGAGAGAACCTGATCTGTGAAATGGCTGTATGCTGCTGTTGTTCCTTCTCTCATCCAGAAAGTTAGCTGTGGGGAGATGAGATGGAAAACAGGATTTAGGGCATTAAGCTGCTGTCTTTTCAGACTTGTGATCTCTGAATACTATACAATGGAAAGATTCTGTTCCAGTGCCTGCTCATGGGCAATTTGTATTGAGAGACTGCATAGGTTACATGTCCTGGCCACACAGATAAGATGGGGTCAATACTCTGTGCTGAGACATTAGGAAGAGCACTGTTTGTCATCAGGGCTGGTAAGGCCTGGGTGTGGACTCTGGAATGGGAAAGTCCTGAGAAGCTGCACGGTGATTGCACTCAGAGACTTTCCTTGCACTAGAACCGTTCATCCAACAAATTGAATTGCTCCACTTTTTTGTTTTGCTCCAGGATTATTGTTTGGAAATTGTTTTTAACAGTACTTGATTAATTTTTTCACATGAGAGTATGTGTATATGCACATATGCATATAAGCACATGTGAATGACTGCATGTGTATGTGTGCATATATGTACATACACTGAAATCTCATTGATTGTACTTCACTTTACACACTCCTCAAGGTCTTGACAAAAAGAAAAGAGAAATAGATAAGTAGGTTATGAGTAGAAAAGTAGTCAGATGATACCCCCCTCACATGTCACAGATCCTAAAGATCCTCTGAGAAACACATAGACCGGATAACTATTGTCTTCAAGGCAGCACTTTCCAATTACAACAATGCATCAATGAACATGTTGAAAGTGAAATACGAAAAATTACTGTTCAAATCAGATAAAATATACTGGGGCTAATCCTTAAAAAAGAAGTGAAAGTCATTGACAGCAAAGATTTAAGAGACCAAAAAAGCACCTAAAAAGGAGGACAAAAACTGGGATAAGCCCCCTCCTCCCATCCCACAATGCTACCTTTACAGATGGGCAAATTTAATATTATAAAAATGACTAAAATAGCACAAGAAATTTGTAGTAGGACAGGTCTATAGAGTTGAGGAAATTGGCTCAAATCAGTTGCCTAGGGATGCCCATAACTTACTTCCTTATGATCCAAATTAGAGTCTGCCTGACATCCTTGCAACAGGTGCTGTCAGAGTTCCCAATCGTTCAGGGTCACCAGATTGGGACACAGCCTGTGTGCTGAGAGGAGGGTATATAAGGCCATTCCCATTATTTTTTAACATATAAATTTTGATTTAAAAAAGATTTTCAGCCGGGCGGTGGTGGCGCACGCCTTTAATCCCAGCACTCGGGAGGCAGAGCCAGGTGGATCTCTGTGAGTTCGAGGCCAGCCTGGGCTACCAAGTGAGTTCCAGGAAAGGCGCAAAGCTACACAGAGAAACCCTGTCTCGAAAAACCAAAAAAAAAAAAAAAAAAAATATTTTCTTTCCTTTTACATACCAACCCTTGTTTTCCCTCCCTCCTCTTCTCCTGTTCCCCATACCTACACCCACCCCACCCCCACCCCCTCTTATAGAGAATAAGACCTTCTTTTTTTTTTTTTTTTTTTTTTTTGGTTTTTCGAGACAGGGTTTCTCTGTGTAGCTTTGCGCCTTTCCTGGAGCTCACTTGGTAGCCCAGGCTGGCCTCGAACTTCCGAGATCCGCCTGGCTCTGCCTCCCGAGTGCTGGGATTAAAGGCGTGCGCCACCAACGCCCGGCTGGAGAGATGGCTCAGCCGTTAAAGGCTAGGCTCACAACCAAAAATATAAGACCTTCTTTGAGTAGTCAGCACAGGCTGTAATACCATGCTGGGGACAGACCTAGAACCTCCATCTGCATCAAGGCTGAGTAAGGCATTGCACCTTAGGAAATGGGCTCTAAAAAGACAGTTTGTCTACCTGGGGTAAGTACTGGTCCCATTACTAGGGGACCCACAAACACATCAAGCCATGCAACTTTCACCCACATTCAGAGGGCCTAGTTTGGTCCCATGCAGACTCCCCACCTGTCAGTCCAGAGTCCATGAGCTCCCATTACCTTGGGTCAGCTATTTCTGTGGTTTTTCTCATCATGATTCTGACCACCCTTGCTCTGATAATCAGTCCTTCCTCCCTCTTTCAACTGAACTCCAGGATCATGGCTAAGTCCTCAGCTGTGAGTCTCTGCCTCTGCTTTCATCAGCCACAGAATTTAGGTTCTATGATGACAATTAGGGTAGACACCAATCTAAGTGCAGGGGAAGGCTAGTTCTAGAACCCTCTCCACCATTGCTATGAGTTGCCTGGGGACAATCTTGTGAGTTCCTGGGGTTTTCCCTACCTGCAGATTTCTTCTCATCCCCTTAATGGTACATTCTGTCAAGATATATCTTTAACTGCTCTCACTTCCTCTCTCTCGCCCATGCTCAAACCTCCATTCCACTCCTGTCCCCTTCCCTCTATCCCCCCTCTTAGTTTGCCCAGAGGACCTTAACCCTTTCCCCTTCCTGGAGTGATCCATGAGTATCCCTCTTACTGTCCTCCTCTTAACCTAGCTTCTCTAGGTTGTGGATTGTAGCTCGGTTATCCTTTGCTTTGCTTCTAACATTCACTTATGAGTGATTACATATCGTGTTTGTCTTTCTGGGTCTGGATTACCTCACTCAAGATGATTTTTTTTCTAGTTCCGTCCATTTGTCTATGAATTATATGATGATATTGTTTTTTACTGCTGCATAATAATCCACTGTGTAATTGTACCACATTTTCTTTGTCCATTCGTCTATTGTAGGGCATCTAGGTGTTTCTAGGTTCTGGCAATTACAAATAATGCTGCTATGAACGTGGTTGAGCAAATGATCTTGTGGAGTGGTTGAGAAACTTTTGGTTATATGCCAAGGAGTGGTATTGCTGGGTCTTGAGGTAGGTGGATTTCCAGTTTTCTGAGATAGTGCCACACTGATTTCCAGAGTGGCTGTACAAGATTGCATTCCAACCAGCATCAGAGGAGTGTTCCCCTTTCTCCACATCTTCTCCAACATAGACTGTCATCTGTATTGTTATCTTAGCCATTCTGACAGGTGTAAGATGGTATCTCAGAGTCATTTTGATTTGCAGTTCCCTGATGGCTAGGGATGTGGAACATTTCCTTAAATGTCTTTTGGACATTATTAATTAAATCAGTCTGCTCTTGGCCTTTCATCTGGGCCTTTGATGTGGTGCCTTCTTACTTCCTCCCATGAGGAAGCCATTAGGACCCATGAATATCTGGCACCTGAACATGGGACTTCTGTTACTGTCACTTTCCTGCTTTGGTTCTGATCATCTCCCTCTCCTCACTCATGGTGCTAGACAGTGCCCCCAGATGGTGTGTTTAGGTGAGAAGGCCCCTCAGTGCTGTGTTCTTTTGGTCCCTTCAGCAAGTAAGTGTGTGCTATACTTGTGCACATCAATAAAACTTATCTGGGGATCAGAGGAGAGAACCCGCCACTAGATTAGACATAGAGGCCAGACCGTGATGGCACACCTCCTTAATCCTACCATTAAGGAGACTCAGATCCATCCAGATCTCTGTGAGTTCAAGGCTACAGTGGGAACAGAGCAAGATGTAGTGGCACACACCTATAATTTCAACACTGGAGAGCTCATGAATTGCTTGGGAAGCACACATGCCTTTAATCCCAGGAAGTAAGATGGTAGGGCAGAAAAAGGTGTAGAAGGCATGAGGAAACATAAACTCACTGTATTTAGACTGAGGATTTCATAGAGGTGAGAACTTATGCCTCGCTTGCTCTGCTTCTCTGATGTTTCAGCTTTCATTCCAAATCTTGCTATGGGGTTTCTATGAATAAGACCATTTAGCAATTTGTTTTATAGGTAAGCATTGGAACCACCATTTCTTTCCTTCTTTTGTGTTGTCTGTCATGTTGGTCTGCCTGTTCCATTAGAAGGCACATTTTTGTTTCAGTATACCCAGCACCTGCACATAAGTAATGACCACCACACCCCTCACAAAAGGTAGAATCAAGACTTGACTCCCAAATGCCATCCCTCATCTGGAGATACTCTGTGGGCTTATGACCAGGGCCTACAAAACCATGGAAAGTCCCCCATTAAGCACAAGACATAAGGGTCTGATACAAATTTCTACCCCTGTTGTTTGTCATCTACTTTCTGACTGTTGTTTGCCTTCTGTCTCCCTCTACAAGATGTGTAACCTCTTTATCACCTCCTCCCCTCCCATGTGTGATCACATGAGGACATTCAATGATGAGGATGCAGACAGTTCAGGCCCATGAGTCTGTCAAGGAGAATGCAGCTACCATTAATACCCATGCTCTGCTTCCCCTTCAGCCCCAATTCTGCCATAGATGTCAACACCCCTAGGGTGTCCTTGGGGCAATCTGCCCCAGGGACTGCCTGTCTTGGAGACCGGCCACTTCCCTGCTGCACTGTATACCCTCACTCTGTACAGCCAGTCCCATTCAACACTAGGGGGCCTGCAAGAGTTTATCCAGTATGCATTGGTCCAAATGCCTGTTACCCCTGGATCCCCACCCCATAGCTGAACTCTTCCTCATCTGGAGGCAGCTAATAAGTAGGGCCTGGACTCACCTTATTTGGAACAGGTCCCCACACAATGGGCAATGCAACTACAGACATAATTTGAGTGCTATAGTTTGTTCAAAGCTGTGATGGAGCCAGCTACCTTTCTTAGCTGGAAATCAGCTTATGGTGATCAAGCAGAAACTCAAGCATGAATGAACCTCTTAATTAACATTCCAGTGACCCTTGACATGCTCACTGGATGAGGTAACTTTGTCCATCCCAGCCTTCCCATAAAGACTGGCCATTGAGCCTACTACCAACAGGTTACTTACCTGGCTGTGGGAGGCCAGCAGGGAGACCTGCTCCCACATTCTATGCCAGGGTATTTTTGAGGAGAGACAGATAAGAGATTAAGATGAAAGGATAGAAGGGAGAGAAACAGAAACAGAGGCTAACCTCACAAGGGCCTGAATCCTTATCCACTGGCCCCTTCTATCTCTTCTACAGGGTTATTTATAGGAATGCCAAGGGACTGAGCAAAAGACCACTACCCAGCAGAGCCAAGGGCAGACAATTTCCAATCACCTGGTAACCATACATGTGGTCAAGCAGTTCTAAAATGCAGCTCTGCTGAGTAAAGCAAGCTCAGATCTCACTAGGAAACCTTTGTGGGCCTCCACACCAGGCCTTCAAGGCTCTTAAGGCATGTACCCACAGGACACTTCAGCTTACTTTCATAATCTTATTCAACAGCCAGGAGAGGTGTTCACCATCTTCCAGGACCATGTCACTGATGCAGTAGAGCACAGAGTGGATGCAGGCCCCACTGGAGATATGTTAATTAAACAGCTGACTTGGGAGGTGCTCAGTGTCCAAACCAAAACTTCAATTGCAGCCCTGTGAAATGAAGACATACATAAATGGGTGCAGGCCACCAGAGACCTCAGCCCCAGCACCGATCACACCACTGCTCTTAGCACCTCCCTGGATACCCTCCTCACTGACAGGCAATGTGCTAATGACACCTCCAAGGGCCCCAGCTAGATAGAACTTGCTGGGGATGAAATAAACCAGACAATTTGTGGCATGACTGACCCCAGCCTAAACTTAAGGCCCAATGTTCCAGATACAATAAGGGATTTCTTTGGGCAAAAAATTATAGGTCACAGCCTGCCAATACACGAGCCACTTTAAACATCAGGCAGGGAAATCCTCAGTCCTGCCAGTAAGAGGAGGCTCTGGTAATCCAAAAATCTATTGGACAATGCCCATTTTTCCACACTCTCCAATGCTGACCATCTATCTTGATGGACAAGTTGTGAAAGGCTTTATTGACATGGGTGCAGACACCACCATTTTAACCAAGACAGAGGTACTTCACTTCCCTCATTGGAAGTTTCATCCCACTCCCCATTAGTGGTTTAGGAGGCCAACAAGATTCTGAGATGACCACCTATCTGGTCCATTGGAAGGACCTTAATGGTAACTGGGGGGCCATTCACCCTATCATTTCTACTGTACCTAAGAACATGTGGGACAGAGATATTTTGGAGGATAGGGGTGATCTCCTAACTACAGATGACAGGGCCTTTTGCATGACATTGAGGTCTCTGTAAAGGCAGGTCTTGCAGTCCGTGACCCTGCATGTGATCTGCACCCCCAATTCTAAGGGCCACTGTCCCCATAAGATCAACCACAATCAAGTCTCCTACCCCCATTTCTTTGACATGACTCTTGGATCAAGAAGTATGGGTGTAACAGTGTCCTATAATTGAACCCAAGCTGTCAATCCTAAAGTAATTAGTTGCAGAACAGCTAAAGTTGGGGCACAGAGAACCATCCCCAAGTAAACATAATACCCTCATATTTGTTATCTCAAAGAGGTCAGTATGCTGCTGTCTCCTGCAGGATCTTTGTGTAGTTAATGGTCAAATAGAAAAAAAAAATGGGGTCTGCACAGGCAGGACTCCCCCACCCTAGTGCTATTTCTCCGTCTTATTAGATATTAGTTTTAGATATTAAGGATTGATTTTTTTCAGATCCTCTGGCAAAATAAGATCAATATTGTAGCGTGAATCTTAAAAGTTTTTATTAATAGAAACAAACCTGAATGCTGGAAGATCAGAGAAGCAGAACAAGCCAGAGCCACCTCAACTTGCCATTTCCCCAGCTGATCTTGTTTCCACAGATTAGAAGCTTCTGAGTTCTCATCCAAATGGATCTCAGCTGAACTGCTGCTACTCAAAAGCCTAAAAGCTTAACCAGCCTAGTTCCTGGTTTTCACACCTTATACACCTTTCCACTTTCTGTCCTCACTTCTTTGGAATAAATGCATGAGTCACCATGCCTGGCTGTTTCCAGTGTGGCTTTAAACTCCCAGAGATCCAGATGGATCTCTGCCTCCCAAATGATAGGATTAAAGGTGTGTGTGCCACCATTTTCTAGCCTCTAGAAATTCACTAGGTATTTGTCAAAAAGCAAATACCTAGTGGCTGTTCTGTTCTCTGACCCTAGATAAGTTTATTAGGGTACACAATATTTTGGGGAACACAATACCACAACACAATATCATTTTGCCAATTCTGTGTGGAAACCTAATATGCATAAACCAGCTAAGAGATATCAATGAACAGTTTTGCCCCAAGGAATGAAAATAGCCCCAATATTTGCCAATTATATATTTCTCAAGCTTTGGTTAATGTCCCCAGGGATGTTGTTTTGACCCATTATGTGGATGATCTTATCCTGTCACACCCAGATGCAGCCTAGCTAGAAAAGACTGCCAAAGGAGTTTTAGAAGATCTTGCTTGCATTGTTACATCTGATAGTGGCTCCAGATAATGTCCAAATGGTACCCGACTTTGTGTTTTCAGGCTTTTTCTTTGCTAAGCAGATCCACTTCCTTTCCCTTAAATTGGAAATGAAGGAATTGTACTCACTCTCAGAATTACAACTATTATGTGGTGCAGTTAATTGGTTTAGACCTTACTTGTCCATCCCTGACTAAGAGATGAGACACCTCTTTCTGTTGTTGGAGGGCCTCACTTGTCCTTCCACTAAGGTTAGTCTTACCCAAGAAGCTAAAGCTTTTGGCTACTAAAGCTTTTGGCCATTCTAGTAACCCCCATCCTGCAACATCATGATACCCAAAGGCCCTTACTGACAATGGTCCTCTGGACATGCAGGGGATTTGGGGGAGTATTATGAAAACCTGGGCCCATTCTATCGATACAACAAGCACATTCTGACCTGCACAAAGTCACCTTTAAGTTTGACCAGTCCTTCCAATTCAGCCTTAAGCCATGAATGCTGACATGAAGAACTTATGGAAGAGAGCCAGATAAACTTATCTTCCCCTTTTCTTTAAACAATACAGAGTCCCTCTGGGCACATTCCATCTCATTCCAGGAAATGGTTGCAGGATTCACAGGAACTAGTGACAATCATTTGTCAAACAGCAAGATCTTGGCAGAACTCCCCACACGTCCTGTCACAATATAAGCCCATGCAGTCTCTTACTCCACTCCTATCCCTCATGCCACCTCGGCCTTTTTAGATTCCAATAAAAACACACATGGTGTTCTTATCCATTGTTCTGACTCCAAAGATGTTATATATGTTATCCCTAAACCTGGTTCCATTCAATTGGGTGAGCTATTGGCCATCCCAAATGCTCTAGTGGAGTGCTAGCCTGCGCCTGTTAATACTTTTTCTGACAACCAGTATGCTGTACAGGCAGTTCATGTGCTGGAATTTTCTAGAGTCAAAGACTCACTGATTCCCCATTGCCAGCACCATGCTACTCATACATGATGTCCTAAATCAGAGGATTGAGCACTGGTACTTGTCCTGCCAGAGACGGCATATGAAAAGCCTGACATGTTGCCGGTGGAATCTGTGCTGGAGGTAACTGAGATGAGGACATCGATCCTTCCAGGCCTGCCCTGCTGGATGTTCTACTAAGCCTGCCTCCTGTGGGCCAGGGAGAAAACAATCCTTGTGTCCAGAGGGCAGACTTTATGGCATATGCATGTCATGATGTCACCCATCCAACTCTTACTGGTTCTTGTAATCCTCCTACTCTATTTATTCTTCATGATTTTCTTTCTCTCTCCTGTGATGGTTTCCATGAAATTAGAAATGATTTTGAGACTGTGACAATGGCAGGAGTTAAAGCTGTTATGCAGGTCATGGGAAAACCCCAGAAGGCCAGTGGCAGAAAACTGTCTATGGAGTGACATATAGATAGGATAGAAGACAAGACTTGTCCAGAACTAGTTAGAAGACAACTTGACGAATTACAGAGAGATGAAGAAGGACTTAAGCTGAGAGGAAGCTGGCAGTCTAGTACCTTAAACCTTTGCTTGTATTTCTGTGATTTCTGAGAAACCACAAGTAGATGGCCTTTGGGGTGATAACCTCAGATGTTCTGATAACTATTAACATGCAAAAGAATAAGCTGGTGTGCTTTAGCTTTCTTCCTGGGAACTTCTATGTGCAATCAATGGGCACGGGGTACACTTTGCTGATTTCCAAAAAGAACTTTTGAAACTATTGTGAAGAATCCAATAACCTGTTGAAATTTCTCATCCCCTATTTTCTTGTATTATTGCAATAAAAGGCTGGGGTTGAGTCAGACCAAGAGAAGGTTGAGAAAATGCACATCTGAAGATCTGAGAAGACTCATCAGCTTATACCAACTCATGTGTCTGAGTCTTTTCTTACACCTGCCTACATTCCTGACTTTCGAGACCCTCAAAACTGATGAGGCTGGTCCCAGTCACTATCCCATATTAATCTCACTCCAAATTACCCAAAATATTGGCTCAAGGAAATGAAGTCACAGACACCATCATATTAACAGCCAGTATGTATTTATTAGAGCAAGACAGGCCTCTTCACCAGCTGTTCCATCTGTCTCCACAGAATTTGCATAGGCTTCTTTCAGAATTATCAGTTTCCCAATGTAAACATTTGTCCTGGGCATGTGCAACTTGAACACCTCTTGCCCAATTAAGACCACTCAATGTGCAGGGGCTAATCCCTGGATCTTGTTGCCTAATGCAATCTGGCAAATGGATGTTACACATCATGCCCCCTTTGGCAATGTTAAATATGTTTATGAGACAATATATACCTATTTATCCTTTGTTTATTCCCTCACCCTTCCTGGGGAGAAGGCAATCAATTATATCAATGCTATTAGGTTGGCCATAGTACTTTTCGGGTACCTTGGGCACTTAATACTGACAATGGCCATGCCTATGCCTCTCAACAATTCAATACTTTCTGGGGTCCTGGAAGATTTCCCACACAACTAGCATTCCCTACAATCCTCTGGGACAAGCCATTGTGGAGAGGATCAACAGAGCTTTTAAGGAGCTATTGGGAAGGACTATTTTACCAGAGGCTAGGAGAGATCCTCATCTAGCATTGACAGGTGTCCTTTTCCATATGAACTTTCTCAGTTTTAATGACAAGGGGCTCAGCCAAGCCTAAAAGTACTAGATGTCTTTGGTGAGATTGGAAGATCTTATCTCCCTCCAATGGTGGCCACCTGCCCTTTGCATACCCATGGAAGAAGGTATGCCTGTATATGTACACCAAGACATGGATCAGCCTGTTTCTATCACTTGAAGTAGGAAGTAACTGAGGACATGTAATTTATATACTCCCTTTTCTTGCACTCATTGCCCCTCTAAAAGCTTCGGACTTGTAGGTCCTTGCTTTTCCACATTTCATATGATGCCTTTGGTGTACTTGAAAGATTTCCTGTGTCCTGACCAGTAAGAAGTAGGGATACTCATGTCCCTTAAGTAAATACACAGAGGCTTATATTAATTATACCTGCTCAGCCATTAGCCCAGGCTTATTACTGACTAGCTCTTACATTTGAAATTAACCCATTTTTATTAATCTATGTTTTGCAATGTGTTCCATAGCTTTACCAGTCTGTTGGCATGTTGCTTCTCTTTCAGTGGCAGCTGGGACCTCTCCTCTGCGTTTTTCCTGTCTCTCTGTTTGGATTTCCCACCTGCTTCTAAGCTGACTTACCAAAGGCCAAACGGCATTATTTATCAACCAATCAGAGCAACACATATTCACAGCCTACAGAAAGATATGCCCCATCACTTTAGAATTGAGAAATGTTAGTTTAGTAGGCCAGGCACTAGTTAAATATATTAAGGGCTCATGGTCAGTAAAGTTTCTATATTATTTATTACAGCTAACACAAAAAATTTTCCAACTAAATCAGACAAGGGCAGAGGTTATGCTTTTTGATTATTTTTTTATTATTTCATTTTATTTTACAATACTATTCAATTCTACATAACAGCCACAGATTCCCTTGCTCTCCCCCTTCCTGCCCCCCTCCCCTTCCCTCCAGCCCAACCCCTATTTCCACCTCCTCCAAAACAAGGCCTCCCCCAAGGACTGAGATTGACCCGATAGATTCAGTCCAGGCAGGTCCAGTCCCCTCCTCCCAGATTGAGCCAAGCATCCCTGCATAAGTTCCAGGTTTCAAACAGCTAACTCATGCAATGAGCCCAGAACCTGGTACCACTGCCTAGATGCCTCCCAAACAGATCAAGCCTGTCATACCTATTCAGAGAGCCTGATCCAGTTGGAGCCCCCTCAGCCTTTGGTTCATAGTTCATGTGTTTCCATTCATTTGGTTATTTGTCCCTGTGTTTTATCCAACCATGCTTTCAACAATTTTCTCTCATATAAATCCTCCTCTTTCTCACTAATTAGACTCCAGGCACTCAACCTGGGGCCTAGCCATGGATGTCTGCATCCAGATTCCTCAGTATTTGGATGGGGTTTATGGCACAGCTATTGGTCATCCCATCACGAGAGTAGGTCAGTCCCGGCTGTCTCTCGGCCATTGCCAGCAGTCTTTTGTAGGGGTATCTTTGTGGATTTCTGTGGGCCTCTTTAGTACTTTTTTTCTTCCTTTTCTCATGTGGTCTTCATTTATCAGGGTCTCCTATTCCTTATTCTCCCTCTCTTTTCTTGATCCAGCTGGGATCTCCTGCTCTCTTTCCCTCGACCCTTGCCCTTCATTGCTCCCACTCATGTCCAGGTTGTTCACATAGATCTTAGCAATTTCTCAATCATTGGGTGATCCTAGAGTCTTTCTTGGGGTCCTGTATTCCAGGTAGCCTCACTGGTGATGTGAGTAGCAGTCCAGTCATCCTTGTTCCCCATTTAGTAACCTCCTATGAGGGAGTACATACCATATTTGTCTTTCTGAGCCTGGGTTACCTCACTCTGGATGATTTTTTCTAGATCCTTCCATTTGCCTGCAAACCTCCTGATGCCATTGTTTTTCTCTGCTGAGTAGTATGCCATTGTGTATATGTGCCACAATTTATTTATCCATTCTTCAGTTGAAGGGAATCTAGGTTGTTTCCAGGTTTTGGCTATTATAAACAATGCTGATTTAAACTGCTGAGCAAGTGCTCTTGTGATATGATTGAGCATTCCTTGGGTGCATGCCCAACAATGGTATAGCTGGATCTTGGGGGAGACTGATTCCCAATGTTCTTATAAAGCAACATATTGAACTTTCTCTAAAATGGACCACATAGTTGGACACAAGTCAAATCTCAACAGATACAAAACAAATGGAATAACCTCCTGTGTTCTATCAGACAACCATGGTTTAAAGTTAGATTTCAATAACAACAAAAACTACAGAAAACCTACAATCTCATGGAAACTGAATAATGCTCAATTGAATCACCAATTGGTTAAGGAAGAAATAAAGAAAGAAATTAGAGATCAACAAAAGTGAAGACACCACATACCCAAACTGGGACACTATGAAAGCAGTGCAAAGAGGGAAATTCATAGCACTAAATGCCCACGTAAAGAAATTGGAGAAATCTCACACTAGTGACTTAACAGCACACCTGAAAGCTCTAGAACAAGAAGAAGCAAAGTCTCCCAGGAAGAATAGATGCCAGGAAATTATCAAAGTGAGATGTGAAATTGATAAAATAGAAACTAAGAGAAAAATACAAAAAATTAATGAAACAAAGAGTTGGTTCTTTGTGAAAATCAACAAGATAGACAAGCCCTTATCCAAACTAACAAAAAGACAGAGAGAGAACATCCAAATAAACAAAAACAGAAATGAAATGGGGGACATAACAACAGACATTGTGGAAATCCAGAGAATTATCAGGTCATATTTCAAAAACCTCTACTCCACAAAACTGGAAAACCTAAAAGAAATGGACAATTTTCTGGATAGGTACCACATACCTAAGTAAATTAAGAGCAGATAAACTATTTAAATAGTCTATAACCTCTAAGGAAACAGTCATTACAAGTCTCCCAACCAAAATAAGACCATGAAGAGATGTTTTCAGCACAGATTTCTACCAGATATTCAAAGAAGAGTTAATACCAATGCTCTCTAAATTGTTCCACACAATAGAAACAGAAGGAACATTACCAAACTCCTTCTATGAGGCTACAATAACCCTGATTCCTAAACCAAAGATGCAACAAATAAAGAGAACTATATACCAATCTCCCTCATGAACATTGATGCAAAAATACTCAATAAAATAAGGGCAAACAGACTCCAAGAACACATCAAAACAATTATCCACCATGACAGGCTTAAACCCAGGGATGCAAGGGTGGTTCAACATAAGAAAGTCCATCAATGTAAAACATCATATAAACAAACTGAAAGAAAAAAAACCCATGATCATCTCACTAGATGCAGAAAAGGCATTTGAAAAAATCCAACACCCCTTCATGATAAAGGTCTTTGAGAGATCAGGAATACAGGGAACATACATAATCATAATAAAGGCAATTTACAGTAAACCAACAGCCAACTTCAAATTAAATGGAGAGAAAATCAAAACAATTCCACTAAAATCAGGAATAAGGCAAAGCTGCCCACTCTCCCCATACTTATTCAATATAGTACTTGAAGTTCTAGCCAGAGCAACAAGACAACAAGAGGAGATTAAGGGGATACAGATTGGAAAAGAAGAAGTCAATCTTTTGCTATTTGCAGATGACATGATAGTATACATGAGTAACCCCAAAATTTTGAAAGAACTGATGCAGCTTATAAACATCATTAGCAACATACCAGGATTCAAGATCAACTCCAAAAAAAATCAGTTGCCCTCCTATATACAGTTAATAAACAGGCTGAGAAAGAAATCAGAGATACATCACCCTTTACAATAGCCACAAATGATATAAAATACCTTGGGATAACTCTAACTAAGCACGTGAAGAACATATATGACAAGAACTTAAGTCCCTGAAAAAAATTAAAGAAGATGTCAAAAAATGGAAAGATCTCCCATGCTCATGGGTAGGCAGGATTAACCTCATAAAAATGGCAATCTTACCAAAAGCAATCTACATATTCAGTGCAACCCCCATCAAAATACCAACACAATCCTTCACAGATCTAAAAGAATAGTACTCAACTTCATATGGAAAAAGAGAAAACCCAGGATAGCCAAAAGAATCCTGTACAATAAAGCAACCTCTGAAGGCATCACAATCCCTGACCTCAAGCTCTATTATAGAGCTACAGTAATAAAAAAAACAGCTTGATACTGGCATAAAAACTGACATGTGGACCAATGGAATCGAATTGAAGACCTTGATATTAATCTGTACACCTATGAATATATGATTTTTGACAAAGAAGCCAAAACTGTACAATAGAAGAAAGAAAGCATCTTCAACAAATGGTGCTGGCATAACTGGATGTCAACATGTACAAAGCTACAAATAGATCCTTATCTGTCACCGTGCATAAAACTTAAGTCCAAGTTGATCAGCAAAAAATCCAGTTACACTAAACTTGATAGAAGAGAAAGTAGGAAGTAGTCTTGAACGTATTGACATAAAAGATCACTTCCTAAATATAACACCAGTAGCATAGACACTGAGAGAAACAATTAATAAATGGGACCTCCTGAAACTGAGAAGCTTTTGTAGGGCAAAGGACATGGTCAATAAGACCAAAAAACAGCCTACAGAATGGAAAAAGATCTTCACCAACCCCACATATGACAGAGGGCTGATCTCCAGATTATATAAAGAACTCAAAAAGCTAGACATCAAAATACTGAACAATCCAATTAAAAATGGGCTACAGAACTTAACAGAGAATTCTCAACAAAGGAAGCTCAAATGACTGTAAGGCATTTAAGGAATTGCTCAACATCCTTAGTCATCTGGGAAATGGAAATCAAAACAACTCTGAGATACCACCTTATGCCTGTCAGAATGGCTAAAATCAAAAACACTGAAAACAGCTTATGCTGGAGAGGAGCAAGAGGAACACTCATCTACTGTTGGTGGGAATGCAAACTTGTACAACCACTCTGGAAATCAGTATGGAAGTTTCTCAGAAAATTGGGAATAAGTCTTCCTCAAGACCCAGTTATATCACTCTTGGCCATATACTCAAGGATTGCTAAATCTTACAATAAAGACACATGCTCACCTATGTTCATAGCAGCATTTTTCGTAATAGCAAGAACCTGGAAATAACCTAGATGCCCCTCAACTGAAGAATGAATAAAGAAAAAATGACACATATACACAAGGGAGTAATAGTCAGCAGTAAAAAACAATGATATCATGAAATTTGCAGGAAAATGGATGGATCTAGAAAATATCATCTTGAGTGAGGTAACCCAGACTCAGAAGGACAAACATAGTATGTACTCACTCATAAGTGGATACTAGATGTGAGGGAAGGGATGGCCAGAGTTCTGGGTCATTCCCTCATAACAACAGCTCACCTATCCAAGCAACTTCAGGTAGCCATTGAGGCTTCTGCAGCATCCTTATCCACCCTCCAGAGGCAGTTAACCTCTCTTGCACATGTTACCCTACAAGACTGACGGGCCTTGGACATGTTGACAGCAGAAAAGGGTGGGACATGCCTTTTTCTGAGGGAAGAATGTTGTTATTATATTACTGAGTCTGGAATGGTAGAAACCCAGATAAATAAGCTACATAAACTTAGCCTAGAGCTACATAAGTAGCAATTCTCTGCCGCAGCAGATGATTGGTGGAAATCATCCATGTTCTCCCTTTTGATGCCTCTTGCAGGACCGTTAGTCAGCATCTTGTTATTTGTAACTTTGGGTCCCTTTATAATTTGCAGGCTAATCCAATTCATCAAAAAACAAATAGACTCCCTGGCATCAAAACTTATACAGGTTCATTACCATCGGCTTGAAATGTTGGATCGAGGATGCGATCCCTATGATATTTCTCAGCCCTCTTCTCCTTTACAAGCAGCATAAAGTATGAACCTATGGTTATTGGCATCAGTCAGTATGGATGCCACTGGGTGCAAGGCCAAGCAATGCAGGGGAAGGCTGATTTAATAGCCCTTGGTTTGGATTCCCTGAGAGACAAACCTGACTTGAATAGAGGTTGGTATCAGAGGCAACAAAAATGCCTAACAACTCTCCTCCACAAAAGGTACCCTTTTTCTCAAGCCAGCAGCAGCTCTAGGAGGAGTCAGGTCAATGTCTCCCCCAGTCGGTTAAGGTCCACCCATGTCCAGGTGGGCACACTCCCTCATAAAATAAAATAAAGTGAGGAGATGCCGAGGACAATTTCAAGATCCATGCCATATTGCCTGCCTGAGTTAAGTTTCTGCTGTCCAGTATTGAGCCCCTAACCAGAAACTTTTGACATGCCTGGAGAAGTCCAGAGTTATTAGAAAATAACTTAACATTTCCTTATCATTCTGCTATAGTAACAATGTTTTGTGGTTAGGTTGCTTGGTTGGGTTGCTTGGCAACTCAACAGTCCCCTGATCTTTTCCCAAAGAAAGTTTTCTGGTCTGCTTACTATAAAACCCACCTGAGGAAAAAAAATTGCAGCTTGATCAGAATACTGTCTTGCTGTCAATTCTTTGTATCTCTTGTCCCTTGACCCATCCAGCAGGCCAGGTTATTAGGTAGGACCCGAGGAGGCACCTCCTGAAAAAACCAATGGGGGCAAGAGAGAAAGGAGACCAGGCGCATAAAGAAAAACAGAGTCAGTCTGAGTACCATCAAGGTCTCATTTATTGCCAGGGCAAGCAGGCTTATATATACTGGTGGATAGGAGAAGTGAATAGGGGAAGGAAGGGGGATGAAAAGCTTCTGAGGAATAGGATAAGGGTGAAGTCTCTTCTGAAGAATAGGATCAGGGTGAGGTCTCTTCTGAAGAATAGGATCAGGGCAAGGTCTCTTTGGTCCAAACCTTGTGCAACCGACCAACCTGAACATGTTCCAGGAAGTTATCCTAAGAGTACATTTTGGTTTTTTTTCCTGGGAACAGATGTTTTTGTAAGTTAGTAACAGTTGTCAAGGGTGTAGTTATGCCAGATCATCCAAACATGAAAGGTCAAGGCGCAGTCATCCATATTTTGTTTCCCAACAGTCCCTTCATTCACCATTCCCCCTTCTAGAGTCTCTGCTGAGGATCCCACTGGCCAGGACAACCATGCACAAAACTTAAGTCCAAGTGGATCAAAGACCTCATTATAAATCCAGTTACTCTGAACCTGATAGAAGAGAAAGTAGGAAGTAGTCTTGAATGCATTGGCATAGGAGACGACTTCCTAAATATAACACCAGTAGCACAGACACTGAGAGAAACAATCAATCAATGGGACCTCTTGAAACTGAGAAGCTTTTGTAGAGCAAAGGACACGGTCAACAAGACAAAGTGACAGCCTACAGAATGGGAAAAGACCTTCACCAATCCCACATCTGACAGAGGGCTGATTTCCAGAATATATAAAGAACTCAAAAAGCTAGACATCAAAATACTGAACAATACAATTAAAAGATGGGCTATAGAGCTAAACTTGAATTCTCAACAGAGGAAGCACAGATGGCTGAAAGACACTTAAGGAATTGCTCAACATCCCTAATATAGGGAAATGCAAATCAAAATGACTCAGAAACCACCCTATATCCGTCAGAATGGCTAAGATCAAAAACACTGAAGACAGCTTATGCTGGAGAGGATGCAGAGCAAGGGAAACTCTCCTCCACTGTTGGTGAGAATACAAGCTTGTACAACCACTCTGGAAATCAATATGGGGCTTTCTTAGAAAACTGGGTATCAATCTCCCCCAAGACCCAGTTATACCACTCTTGGGCATGTACTCAAGGAATGCTAAATCTTAACATAAGGACACATGCTCAGCTACGTTCAGAGCAGCATTGTTTGTAATAGCCAGAATCTGGAAACAACCTAGATGCCCTTCAGTGGAAGAATGGATAAATAAAATGTGATACATATACACAATGGAGTACTACTCAGCAGAGAAGAACAATGACATCATGAGGTTTGAAGGCAAATGGATGGATCTAGAAAAAGTCATCCTGAGTGAGGTAACCCAGACTCAGAAAGACAAACATGGTATGTACTCACTCGTGGGAGGATACTAGATATAAAACAAAGGATGACTACACTGCTATTCACAACTCCAGGGAGGCTACCTAGAAAACAGGACCCTAAGAAAGACACAGGGATCACCCACTGACAGAGAAATGGATGAGATCTACATGAACAAACTGGATGTGGGGGGAGGAAGGTAATGAAGGGCAAGAGTTAAGGGAAAGAGAGTTTAGGGGAGCAAGAGATCCCAGCTGGATTAAGAACAGAGAGGGAGAACAAGGAATAAGAGACCATGATAAATGAAGACACCCATGGGAATAGGAAGAAGCAAAGTGCTAGAGAGGTCCCCAGAAATCCACAAAGATACCTCCACAATAGACTACTGGCAATGGTCAAGAGAAAGCACAAACTGACCTACTCTGGTAATAGGATAGCCAAGCACCCTAACTGTCATGCTAGAAATCTCATCCAATGACTGAGGGAACTGGATGCAAAGATCCACGGCCAGGCCCTACGTGGATCTCCAGGAGTCCAATTGGCAAGAAATAGGAGGGTTTGAATGAGAGAGAATTTTTGAGACCAAGACTGAAAAAAGCACAGGGACAAATAGCCAAACTAATGGAAACACATGAACTATGAACCAATAGCTGAGGAGCCCCCAACTGGATTAGGCCCTCTGGATGATTGAGACAGTTGATTAGCTTGAATTGTTTGGGAGGCACCCAGGCAGTGGGACTGAGACCTGTCCTTAGTGCATGAGCTTCCTGTTTGGAACATGGGGCTTATGCAGGGACACTTTGCTCAGCCTGGGACAAGGGGACTGGACCTGCCTGGACTGAATCTACCAGGTTGAACTGAATCTCCAGGGGATTCCTTGCCCTGGAGGAGATGGCAAGGGGGTGTGGGCTGGGGGAAAGGCACAGGGTGAGGGGGGAGGACAGGGGAATCCATGGCTGATATGTAAAATTAAATCAAATTATAAAATAAAAAAATTGTAACTTAAAAAAAAACAAGAACACCAGAAAATTTAGAAGCAAATGGATGGAACCAGAAAAAAAATCATCCTGAGTGAGGTAACCCGGACAGAGAAATCTAAACATGGTATGTACTCACTCATAAGTGGTTATTAGCTACAAGAAAAAAGGATAATAATGCTATGATTCACAGACCCAGAGAGACGAGTTAACAAGGAAGATTCATGGGGCCTACACCAAGATATCAATGTAGAAGGGAAATAGAAGAGAATGTGTGAGTGATCTGATGCTGTGAGATGTTCTGTATGTCAAATATGTTCTCATACCAGTCAAAGATGTCATGTATCCAGTTACAACATACTTGTACCACTTTGCTACTCCATTTTTCCCACCTCTCCATTACTTATTTGTTCATCATAATGGCCTAGGGACCTGGGGTGTGTCATGCAATACACCCTTTTCCAAAACAACTTCACTTGCCAATGTTCATTGCAATGAGCTGTTGGTCTGTTTCAGGGACTCTGGCTTCTGTTTCACCATCAATCTGGAACCTCACCCAGACATTTCTTGGATATCCTGTTGCTCAAAGCCATAGAGATCCTGTGGCTATGCTTCTGCAGGACTGGCTCTTTTCACCTTCTCCACCAGCTCATAGATAGTGTAAATGTTGGGGTGACCCAACTAAAAGCCCTAGATTTGAGCCTTGGTATCGGCTGAGTTATTCAGCACTGGTCTTTGCTATGCTGTCCTCCACCCCAGAGGTGAGGGCAGGGCCAGTCCTGACTATTTTTAAGGTTCATTTATTTTATGTGTAGAAGTGTCTTTCTTGCATGCATGTGTTTGTTGCATATGTGTCTGGTGCCCAAAGAGGCTGAAAGGAGGCATTGTGTGTTGTCAATGTAAGTGCTAGAAACTGAATCCTAGTTCTCTACAAGAACAGTGAATGTTTTTAACTGCTGAGCTTTATCCCCATCCACAATTGATTAATTTTCTAAAATGCCATTTTAGTTTAATTTTGCTAGTTTTTACTCTATGTGGAAATTCATCCATATATTTTAGATTGTCCATTTTAGTGGAATGTTATTAAGGTAAATTCTAATAATTTTGTGAATTTCACTGGAGCTTGTCATAATGACTCCATTTTCATGTCTTACTGTATGAGCTTTGGCATTCATTCTTCCTTTTGGTTAGTTTATCTAAAGTTTGTCAACATTGTTTATATTGTGAAAGAACCAAATCTATTTCACTGACTCTGTGGTTTGTTTATTGTTAAGATGCTTTCATTTCACTAATTTCATCAAGGTCAGTGCTTTCTTTCCAGCTCATGAGTTGGGTGTTTAACTCCTTCTTTTTCCTAAGCCCTAAGGTGAACCATTAACTAAATTATTAGAAATCTCTTTGATTTCTTAATGTAAGTATATTGACCTTGAAACATCTCTCTTAGGACTATTTACATTGCATCTCGCAGATTAAAGTACATTTTTTTTTTAATTTTCATTTTATTCTAGGAGACTTTCTACTCTTGATTTCTTTAAGAAATCATTCATAACTAAGTTGTAAGTTGTTTAATCTCCTTGAGTTTGTTTACCTTTTAGATTTTCTCTTGTTTATTTGTAGTCATTTTATTGTTGTCACGTAGAATATAAGGAAATATTTTAGTTTCCTCATATTTGCCCAGACATTCTTTGTGTCCTAATATAGGATCTATTTTAAAGAAAGTTACACGGGCTGCTGAAGAAAGTGATATTTATCATTTCTCATTAGATTTGATTATAAGTCTATTTTGTCAGATTGCATCATCAACATTAGCTTGTTTTCAAGCTCCATTTGCCTAGAACATCATTTTTCATCACTTCATTGTAAGGTTACAGCTCTCTTTTATAATGGAGTATAACAAAAAAACCTTTCTACTTTTTATTCTAGTCTCCCAACCTGTGTCTTTTGATTAAGGATTGACACCATTAATAGTAAGACACTACTGAAAGGTACCTATTGATTATTGTAATTTTGATGATTTTGCCAATGTGCTCGAGCTGTTTTCCTCTTACTACTTGCTTAGCTGTTGTTCTGGTTTGCTTTGTGGTTTCTGTGATAAAACATTCTTGCTAGAAGCATTGTAGAGGAAGAAAGTATTTATCTGGCTTACATTTTTCAGGTTGGAATTTATCAATGGGAGAAGTCAGGGAAGTATCTCCAGATGGAACTGAAGCAGAAATCATTTTACTAATCTGCTTGTTAACCTCCTCAGTGTTTCATGCTCAGTTAGCTTTCTCATACAAGCCAAACCCAGCTACCTTTGCTGTGTGCCTGAATACATTGATCATCAATGAAGACAACAGCTGAAACACCTGGTAACATGTCAATCTGATGGGGACAATATCTTAACAGTGGCTTCCTCTGATAATTCTAGGTTCTGTCAAGTTGACTAGGGAAGCTAACTTATACTTGTTGCAGTGTTAAGGATACATCTATTTTCCTCTTCAGTATACACAACTCCTATAAATATATTTTGTAGAGCTGTGTTGGTGGTCATAAATTTATTTCACATATGTTTAGCATATAAACTTTATTTCTCCTTGAGTTATGACAAGTAGCTTTGATGGGTACAGTAGTCTGAGTTGTCATTGGTTGTCTTTTAGAACTTGAAATGAAGCTTTCTAGTCCATTCTGCTTATCAAAGTCTTATCTAGAAATCTCTTATTCTGACAGAATTTCCTTTACATTTGACTTGGTGTTTCTCTCTTTCCAATTTCAATATATTTTCTTTGTTTAAATACAATATTTTGAGAGGTGGTTCTTTTCTGGTCTTATCTATGTGGGATTCTAAATTCTGCCTGTATCTGAATTTGCATCAATTCTAACAAAAAGCAACTTAGAGAGAAAAGGGTTTGTTTTGCTTACAACTCCAGAGTACAGTATAATATTGATAAGAAGTCTTGGTAGGAAGTTAAAACACTGTACTCATAGTCAATATCAGACAGACAATATGTTTGCTCTTGCTTTCTTGCCTGCAACTAGCTTTCTCTTCCCTTATAATTTTCTGGACTCCCATGAGTAGAGACTGATGCTGCCCACAATGTTCTAAATTATCAATGAACTAGCAGGACACCTTTTCAAAGACATGCCTAGAGCCAATGTAATCTAGATGATTCCTCATTGGAAATCTTTTCCAATGTGGTTATAGGTTGTGCTAAGTTAACACTAAAAGCTATTAAACATAACATCTCTTTTCCTAACTATAGGAAATGATGATTTAAAAGGTTTTTTATACCTATGAGCCTTAGAGTTCATCTTTGCATAGGGTGACAGATATCTTGGTGACTGATATTCCACTCCTATCTTCTTATTAAATAATCTTTGTTCATATAAGATTGTCCCATGTCCTCCACCTTGCCTTCAAACTGTGGTTTTTCCTGTAAAATATCTTATTTATTATGACCTGGTGTGTATGTGTGCATGAGTGGCTGTGTGGATACACACATCTCAAAGAACATTTGTGAGAATGTGAAAACAATGCTGTGGAGTCAGTTTTCTACATGTAATTTATTTGGGTTACAGAGACAGTTTGGTCATCAGGTTTATATGATAACACTTTTTTACGCATTTTTATCTCATAATGCCACCATTCCCTTTTATATCTCTATTTATTTCATTTACAATTTATTTGTTTATAGATAATTTTTGCTAGTTTCTATATTTCCTTGAGCAATAAAGCTGTTTTTAAAACTTGCTCTTCAAAATTATGTCATTAGGTGATAGAAAGATAATTCAGTGGTCAAAAGTACTTGAAGATTTTCAGAAGTGTGGCATCTGTTTCCCAGCACTCACATTAAGTAACTCACAATTTTCCATGACTCTAGCTTCAGGGGAACTCACACTCTTAAAATATCACTGGGCACACACACACAGAAATAGAGAGAGAGAGAGAGAGAGAGAGAGAGAGAGAGAGAGAGAGAGAGAGACTCATACTCCTATGAAAATACACAAACATATACAAAAGTAAAAAATAAAACTTTTAAAATATTTTAGTAACTACAAGTTTCTAGGGCCTTGCATATTATCTGATTGCCCATGTATAACATTTTCTCTGTGTGTGTCTCTCTGTGTCTCTGTCTGTATCTCTCTGTCTGTCTGTCTCTCTCTGTCTCTGTCTCCCTCTCTGTGTCTCTCTCTCCCTTTCCCACTTCCTCTCATCTTCTCCACCTTTCTCTCTACCAGATGACTTATTCCCCTCACTCTGTTCATTGATGTGATTATTAACAATGACATACAACCTTGATTTGCACCATCCTTGGATTTAACTCAAG